>NC_028647.1:10340559-10345913 GCF_001406875.1 Solanum pennellii
AAAAAAAAAAATTTTTTTTGATATAAATCGCTGCCAGAGCAGCGATAGCAGCGATTTATATCAAAAAAAATTTTTTGTTTTTTATAAATCGCTTCTAAGGCAGCGATTTATATTGGAAAATTTTTTTTTTTTTTATAAATCGCTGCACTGGCAGCGATTTTTTTTTAAAAAAAAATTTCTTCATAAATCGCTGCCAGTGCAGCGATATACCTTATTTTTAAAAAAAAAAGAAAATTAAAAAATAATGTCAAATCGCTGCCCTGGCAGCGATTTGTAAGAAGAAAAATTTTGAAATCGCTGCTTGAGCAGCGATTTCATTTTTATATTAAAAAAAAAAATTTTGGCAAAATCGCTGCCTCAGCAGCGATTTTACTTTTTCAGTTGAAGTAAATCGCTGCGTCGGCAGCGATTTTACCGTTTTGGTTTATATAAAATTTTATATACCGTTTTGGAATTTTTGTTAATATTTTCTACCCTTTGAGTTTCGGACTCCTATAACTTGTATGCCCCTTCCTTATGCTTAATTATAGCTATAACTTGTATGCCTCAATAATGGATATAAAATTACATAAGTAAGATTGGTAAGAATATTTTAATATTGGTCAACTATATAATTATTAGGTTATTTACAACATAAAGATCTTTTGCACCAAATTTTCTAGATAAATATTGCATATTTTCACCTACTTTTTCAAATAACCTAAGCAATTGTAATTGATATTCAAGTTTAGCAGTAAGTCAATAACTCCGTGTTGATTAAACTAGATATCACATATTTTAGCCTTCTAAACCAAATAATTTAAAAGCAAACTGTAATTAATATGCAAAATTTAGAAATAGACTCAACAATGATTCAACTAGATATTATCTATTTTCACCTTCATCCCCAAATAATTTAAAAGAAAATTGTAATTAATATGCAAGATTTAGCAATAGGCCAATGACTCGGCAATGATTAAGCTAGATATCACATATCTTTACCTTCCTTTCAAAATAATTCAAAAGCAAATTGTAATTAATATGCAAGATTTAGCAATACGTCAATGACTCGATAATGATTCAGCTAGATAGCATATATTTTCACCTTCTTTTCGAAATAATTCAAAAGCAAGGTGTAATTAATATGCAAGATTTAGCAAAAGGTCAATGACTCGACTATGATTCAACAAGATATCACATATTTTTACCTTTTTTTAAAAAAAATGATTTAAAAACAAATTGGAAAAAATATACAAGATTTAGCAATAGGTCAATGACTCAACAAGGATTCAACTAGATATTGCATATTTTCACCTTCTTTTCCAAAATATTTATAGGAATAAGACACAACTACACCCTAAACTATAACCGAAATTTCATAGACACGCCTAACATAACTAGGATCATATTACCCCATAAACTAATTTAAAATGAATTGAATACAATATAAATGCTAATGTAGCATACAGAGAGTGCACTCTCTTTTGAAGGCAAGTAATGATGAACAAATTGGACACATGTCCTTTTTTAATTGCTAACTTTATAATTAGTTAGTACACTTAAATATTGATATTAAAACTTATATTTATATATTTTCATTTATTTCTTTGTAGAATATTTATTTTAATTTCTTTCTCGCTTTAGACTTTTTATGTTTTCTTTCATATCTTTTCTTTTTACCTTTTAATTATTTTTAAAAAGTTATGGGTATTTTTGTTTTAAAATGATTAAAAGGCGTAATTTAGTTCTAATGTTTTAATTATTCTTTTTATGTTTTACTTTGATTTTCTTCACTTATTTTGATATCCGTTTGAATTTAAGTTATTTGAAATACAATGTTTGAAGCTAAATTTGAAATTAAGTCAAAAGGACAAACAAAGATAATTAAAAAAGTAAATATAATCAATAGAAAATAAAAGAGAAAATACAATGAATGAAGATAAAAAGAAAAACAAGTTTTGATATAAGGCAAAAAATGCGTATCAACTTAATTTAAATAAATAATTAAGAAAATAGAAAAAATTAAAAAATTGAGAAATTTTGTCTTAAATAATATTAACACACGTGGAAGACGCTTGTGTACAAACACATCCAACTTGGGTGGTTGAAGGTGTCACGTCAATACAAAAGGAGTACAAAAAATGAAAAAAAAAGAAGGAAAAGGGTCTGATATACCCCTCAACTTTGTCATTTAGAGCTGATATACCCTTGTTATGAAAGTGACTCATATATATCCCTACTTATAAATAAATGACTCACATATACCTTTTTCCTCTAACGGAAATGGAAAATAATAATTTTAGTATAACTTTTTATCATATTTTTCTAAAAAATATAATCCCATATGAGTAAATTTAATCCTCGTCAAACATATTTTTTTTGACTTCTCTTTGTTTCAATGACTAATTTAGAATTGTTATTTTGATAATCAAATTTATTTATATTTTATTAATATTCTTGTAAAACTTATTGTAGATGGACCAAATTTTTTTCTCCGAATACAAAAATCAAATTACAATATAGACAAACAAATCGTTCAATTTTTTCCCCTTTAAACTAAGGAATGAAAGAAAAAAAAATAAGAATAAGAAACTCAAATAATTATAACAAAAGAAGTCAAAAAATAATTTATGTATTAAAAAATTAAAATATACCTTGAACTTTGATAGAAGAATCATATATACCCCTAAATAATTTTTTAAAAAAATTAAAATTGATAAATATAAATTTTGAACTAATTTTTTTAACTTCCATAAAATGAAGGGTATATGTGAGTCATTTTGTAACGACAGCGGTATATGTGAGTCGTTTGTATAACGCTAAGGGCATATATGCGCCACTTTTATAAAGAGGGTATATTAGCTCCAAAAGACAAAGCTGAGGGGTATATCAGATCCTTTTCCAAATAAAAAACATTAGTTTGTTTGAAAAGAGGGTAATAGGATCATAGTTAAGTTTATGTGTGTCTCTGAAATTTCGAGCATAGCTAGAAATACTTGTCTTTGTCCCTACTTTAAAAGCAAACTGTAATTAATATGCAAGATTTAGCAACATATCAATGACTCTTTTGTGAAACAACGTACAAAGATTTCTTGTAATTTTTCAGTACACTAATTTGTACTCCATATTTTTTTTTTACAAAAATGCAAAAAAGAACCCCTATACTGTCTTCCCTGTTTTCTTTAAAATACATAATCCTGATGATTGAGTAATAGAACTTGAATTATTGTGGTAGCACATTGAACTTGAGTCATCAATGAGTTACTATCTATAATAATAACTAATATTCTTAAATATATTTGAGCTTTATTCGTTTTAAATTGATGGAATTAATGATGATTTTTTCTAATGTGTTATATTTCACAAGTATTTTTCTAAATGGATATGCAAAAAATACACATATTATTTTAAAAATAACTAAAAGTGAAAAGATAAAAAATTAATGAACGAGAAAAAAAATTAAAAGTTTTTTTAAGGAAGAAGAATATATATCCCGTGATGAAATGAATATGTATCATTGGAATGTCGGTTATAGTTTAGGAGGGTACTTATGCACTATCCTTCTTTTTAATCAAAAAAAGATTTATTTATTAGGGATAATTTCATAAACCTACCTTCTATCTTCATTTCACTCACCTGTCTGATTGTTTTTGATATTACTATTAGCTCCCTCATTTACTTCTTTGTAACAAGTCTTTTGAAATATTTATCATTAATATAACTATTTATGACTATATTTCCCCTTCTAATATACTTTATCAATCTTATTAATTTTGTAATTTTCCTTGCATAGGGAGTAATATATTGTCAAAATACTAACTAGTTATATCATAAGATAAATAAAATAAGAAGATTTTAAAAAAAAATTAAAAATATGAAAAAAATACTTATACATGTGGCAGACGCGTCTTGAACAAACATAACTAACTAAATGGTTGAAGGTGTCACATCAACACAAAATGTATATGGGAATACAAAACAATTAAGTTCTGGAGGGAGAGGGTAATAGATCCTGATTAAGTTAATGTGACGCTGAGAGTTTGGTCATAATTTAGGGGATACTGATGCATTATCCCTTAAGAAATACTTTTGCAAATGGAAAGAACCCCAATGTATTTCTTCTATTCTATGAGTTCAATACCTATTTCTTATGACAATAATAATCACAATTAGAATTGTCAATATATGATGATGCACTCCATCCGGACTAATATTGTCTTTAAAATTTAGCGGCTTATGTTGGGCTGACCCATTTTTTTGTGGAACAAAAAATAGTTAGTCCAACCCACAAGTACGTGGGTTACGGGTTATGCTGGGCCAATCCACTTTTTAAATGTATATTTTCATAATTTGTTAAATCAAATAATTTAAAATATTATTATAAATATCGATTAGAAAATATTACATGGTGTTCGTGTTAATCTTATAAATCAAATTCACAAATAAAATTATCTTTGTAATATTTATTAAGTTTAATTTCAAGTAAAAATATAAATAGCTAAATACAAGAATACGGGCTCCATCAAGTTCAATAGTGAGTGTGATATATTTATCTTCAAGTTAATTGGATTCTTTATAATTTTTATCTTTGACTCTCTCTGCAATGCAATCTCCTTTTTCATTACAATTGTAATATTTCTTATACCTCTTTATATTATTCATTGTGCACTACATATAACCCAATTTGAATTTTGTACATACTTTAGTTTGCATGTCCAAACATGCTTTTGTTAATTTTAATTAGGTTATTAGCATTTTAATATTAATATTTAACATATTAAATTGCTTTATTTTGGAGTTATAAGAAAACATTGGAATGGATAACTTCTACATCATCAATTAGCATTGGTTGTCCATCACTTTATTTCATTCTTAATACCTCCATTACTCTTTGTAACCTATGTAACATATGTAACTCCTATTGTAACCTACGTAACTCCTATTGTAACCTATGTAACCTATGTAACTCCTATTGTAACCTATGTAACCTATGAAACTCCTAAGGCCATTATCTCCACTATTTACTACCTCCATTATCTTCCTATTTATTGCTAGGAAAACTTCTTGTAGTATAAATAGTGATGGTCTTCATTTGGTTAATACATACAATTCACAAGAGAAAACAAAGAGTGAAAGAGTTAGTCTAAAAGAGAGTTCTTATTAGTTGAAGGGAGGTGTTCTTTTTTGTGGAGCTTTGGACTCAACTCTTGTCTAGAGTTGTTGAGTAATACTTTGTGAAGGCTGTTGTATCCTGGAGGGGACAAGTCAAAGAGGACTACTGCTGGACCGGTGAAAACATTTGCTGCAGTGAGCTTGAATCTCCTTAAAGAGAGCGAGATATCCGCGCCTCAGCCTGAAGAGATTAATTTCTTCAT
>NC_028647.1:10348019-10360902 GCF_001406875.1 Solanum pennellii
TTTGAAAAACCAATTCCTCCTATTTTAATTCATTGTGATAGCACTGCTGCAATTGGTAGAGTTCAAAATCGTTATTACAACGGTAAATCCAGACCTATAAGGAGGAAACACAGTAATGTAAGATCGTATTTGACAAATAGTACCATTAATGTTGATTATGTCAAATCTTGTGATAATCTTGCAGATCCTCTTACGAAAGCCTTAACAAGAGAAAAGGTCTGGAGCACATCGAGGGGGATGGGATTGAATCCTACAAATCCTTGAGTCATATATGAGGAAACTCAACCTGGGGACTAGAGATCCTATAACCAGGTTCAAAGGGAAAAACTAATCATATGATGACTTGTTGTGAAAAATGCACTATTTTTTCCCTCCCTATGATGTGAGTGCATTGTTTCCTGTAGTTTGTGAAGGTTGAGTTGATAAAACTCTTAATGAATATCTGTATCCCGTATGGGTGGAGTGTTAATCTTACAGGATCACTCTCGACAAATTTCACCTATATGATGTGTGGAAGTAGGTCGCTTCCTACGAGAATGAGGCTTATTCTCAAATGCACTCATGAAACCGGGATAGCACATGGCCATAACGTGCTGGCTGTTAAAGCTCATGGCAACACCTTGATTATTATGTGTGAGCAGTGATATTTTATTTCCCTTAAGCAGTCATAGTTCAAGTCTGAGACCGCTACGACTCTGGAGTAAAAGTTACTGTTTAACTAAGTGGAGATTCAATGCAGAGCACACCTTCATTATGCATCGTAGTCTTCCTTCAACTGATATACTCTCTTATCTAAATATTAAAATGAGTGGGGTATTGTTAGGTTATTAGCATTTTAATATTAATATTTAACATATTAAATTGCTTTATTTTGGAGTTATAAGAAAACATTGGAATGGATAACTTCTACATCATCCATTAGCATTGGTTTTCCATCACTTTATTTTATTCTTAATACCTCCATTACTCTTTGTAACCTATGTAACATATGTAACTCCTATTGTAACCTATGTAACTCCTATTGTAACCTATGTAACTCCTATTGTAAGCTATGTAACCTATGAAACTCCTAAGGCCATTATCTCCACTATTTACTACCTCCATTATCTTCCTATTTATTGCTAGGAAAACTTCTTGTAGTATAAATAGTGATGGTCTTCATTTGGTTAATACATACAATTCACAAGAGAAAACAAAGAGTGAAAGAGTTAGTCTAAAAGAGAGTTCTTATTAGTTGAAGGGAGGTGTTCTTTTTTGTGGAGCTTTGGACTCAACTCTTGTCTAGATTTGTTGAGTAATACTTTGTGAAGGTTGTTGTATCCTGGAGGGGACAAGTCAAAGAGGACTACTGCTGGACCGGTGAAAACATTTGCTGCAGTGAGCTTGAATCTCCTTAAAGAGAGCGAGATATACGCGCCTCAGCCTGAAGAGATTAATTTCTTAATTTTATTTTCAATTGTAATCTTGCAATTTTATTATCTTGTAAGTTTTTTCACTAACAATTTTAAGGAGAATCAAAAGATGGCTACAATTAAAAAAACCGCGGATGTCAAGATGGGAGATCTTAACAAGCCATTTCGGTTCAATGGTAACCATTTCAAGAGATGGAATGGTAAAGTACTTTGGTACTTAAGTCTTCTCAATGTTTCTTATGTATTAACCGAGAAGAGTCCAAATGAAGAAGACATCACCACTATGAATGATGATGAAACTATTTCTCATCTAGAGAAAGTNATGTATTAACCGAGAAGAGTCCAAATAAAGAAGACATCACCACTATGAATGATGATGAAACTATTTCTCATCTAGAGAAAGTGGAAAAGTACGATGGTGATTCCTATAAGTGTCGGTATTATCTTCTTAATTGTCTATCTTATAATTTTTTATGATTATTATGATAGAACTTACTCTAGTGCAAAGAAAATTTGGAAGGCATTGCAGAGTAAGTATGATACCGAAGAGGCTGGAGCGAAAAAATATGCAGTAGATTTTTTCTTTTCCAAATGGTGGACAACAAATCAGTGGTACATCAAGCTCAAGACTTCATCATGATTGTTGGAGAGCTTAGGTCCGAAGAGGCTAAAATTGGAGNACAACAAATCAGTGGTACATCAAGCTCAAGACTTCATCATGATTGTTGGAGAGTTTAGGTCCGAAGAGGCTAAAATTGGAGATAACATTATTGTTTGTGGCATAGTGGATAAACTTCCACCTTCTTGGAAGGAATTTCAAAAAACTATGCGCCACAAACAAAAGGAAACCTCTCTTGAAACCTTGATAATGAAAATCCGCATGGAAGAAGAAGCAAGGGGCCAAGATGCACTTTTACAAATAGAAGAGAACAACATCACATCGAAGGTAAATTGAATTACTTCGAATAATGCTACTCCTGAAACTCACAAAAATACTTCTTTAAATCCTAAGAAGAAAAAATTCAAGAAAAATAATGGTAGACCTTCCAAGAGTTATGAGATATTTAATTGGAACGAAAAATTGTGGTATTCCTTCAACTGATATACTCTCTTATCTAAATATTAAAATGAGTGGGGTATTGTTAGGTTATTNAAATTCCGGAAACGTGGTCCTAACCCTCAGGCAAACGTTACCGAAGAACATTTTGTGGCGGTGATTACCGCATAAACATGGTTGAGAAAGTTGATGGATGGTGGGCTGATTCTTGTGCAAACCGTCATGTCTGTTATGACAAAGAATGGTTTAAAAAATATACTCATTTTGAGGAGCCCAAAACCATCATGCTTGGNTGTAACTCCTATTGTAACCTATGTAACTCCTATTGTAACCTATGTAACCTATGTAACTCCTATTGTAAGCTATGTAACCTATGAAACTCCTAAGGCCATTATCTTCACTATTTACTACCTCCATTATNTCTCTAGTTTTCGTCTTAATAAAGCAGGCTTTAAACAGATTATTGAATCTGATCAATATGTAATAGTGANATACAATTCACAAGAGAAAAAAAAGAGTGAAAGAGTTAGTCTAAAAGAGAGTTCTTATTAGTTGAAGGGAGGTGTTCTTTTTTGTGGAGCTTTGGACTCAACTCTTGTCCAGAGTTGTTGAGTAATACTTTGTGAAGGCTGTTGTATCCTGGAGGGGACAAGTCAAAGAGGACTACTGCTAGACCGGTGAAAACATTTGCTGTAGTGATCTTGAATCTCCTTAAAGAGAGAGAGATATCCGCGCCTCAGCCTGAAGAGATTAATTTCTTCATGTTATTTTCAATTGTAATCTTGCAATTTTATTATCTTGTATGTTTTTTCACTAACAATTTTAAGNGCCTCATTTTCAAGTTAAAAGAAAAACGGATTTGTTAGAATTAGTTCATACTGATATTTGTGAACTTGGTGGAATTCTAACTCGTGGAGGTAATAGATATTTTATCACTTTCATTGATGATTTTTCTAAGTTTACATATGTTTACTTGATGAAAAATAAAAGTGATGCTTTTGAAAATTTCAAAACTTATCTCAATGAGGTTGAAAATCAGTTTGGAAGAAAAATAAAAAGAATTAGAAGTGATAGAGGCCGTGAATATGAATCAAATGAGTTTAATTCTTTTGTTAGATCATTGGGAATAATTCATGAAACTACTCCTCCTTACTCTCCTTCGTCTAATGGAGTAGCAGAAAGGAAAAATAGAACTTTGGTTGAATTGACTAATGTCATGCTTATTGAGTCACATGCACCTTTAAATTTTTGGGGTGAAGCTATCTTAACTGCTTGTTATGTGTTGAATCGTGTGCCTCATAAAAAGTCTAAATTGACACCTTTTGAATTGTGGAAAGGTTACAAGCCAAGTTTGGGATATCTAAGAGTTTGGGGTTGTCTAGCCTTTGTGAGGCTAATGGATCCCAAGATTACAAAGTTGGGTAAGAAAGTTACTACTTGTGCTTTTCTTGGTTATGCTTCAAATAGTACAGCCTATAGATTTTTTAATCTTGAAGATAATATTGTAATAGAATCTGGTGATGCTATTTTTCATGAAAATAAATTTCCTTTTGATACTAAAAATAGTGGGGGTCAAAGGATTGAACAAAATATTTTGTCACTACCTAGTTCTTCTACTTCAACTTTGAAAAATAAAGAAGTTGTTGATTTTGAGTTAAGAAGAAGTAAAAGAGCTAGAGTAGAAAAAGATTTTGGTCCTGATTTTTATGTGTTTAATGTTGAAAATGACCCTCTAACTTTGAAAGAAGCATTATCTTCACATGATTCTATTTTTTGGAAAGAGGCTGTAAATGATGAAATGGAATCTCTAATTTCTAATAAAACTTGAAAGTTAGTTGATTTACCACCGGGTTGTAAAACAATTGGTTGCAAATGGGTCTTAAGGAAAAAGTTGAAACCGGATGGTTCTATTGATAAATACAAGGCTAGGCTAGTTGCAAAAGGTTTTAAACAACTAGAAGGCCTAGAATTTTTTGATACTTTTTCTCCGGTAACAAGAATTACATCCATTAGACTTTTAGTTGCTATGGCTGCAATTTTTGATTTGCAAATTCATCAAATGGATGTAAAAACTGCTTTTCTAAATGGAGACCTAAATGAAGAAATTTATATGGACCAACCCGAGTGTTTTGTTGAAGCAGGCCAAGAAAGCAAAGTATGTAAACTTACTAAATCCCTATATGGCTTGAAACAGGCACCAAAGCAATGGCATGAAAAGTTTGATTCCTGCATGATTGAAAATGATTTTAAAACAAATGAGTGTGATAAGTGCATATATCATAAGTCTTGGAATAATTCACATGTGATCATTTGCCTATATGTTGATGATTTGTTGATCTTTGGCTCTAACATGAATGTTATTGATGAAGCTAAAAATGTTCTTAGAAGCCATTTTGATATGAAAGATCTTGGTGAGGCAAATTTTATTCTTGGAATAAAAATAACAAGAACATGTGAGGGGATTTTCCTTGACCAGTCACATTATGTTGAGAAAATTTTGAAAAAATATAACTTTCATGATTGCAAGCATGTTGCTACTCCTTTTGATTCAAGTGTTCACTTATTTCCTGTTGAAAGTGAAAATGATGTAATAAATCAAAAGGAATATGCTAGTATAATCGGAAGTTTGAGATATGTGACTGATTGCACTAGGCCTGATATTGCATATGCAGTAGGAGTACTTGGCAGGTTTACAAGCAAGCCAGGTAATGAACATTGGCATGCTATAACAAGAGTTATGAGATATTTAATTGGAACGAAAAATTGTGGTTTGTTCTATAAAAAATATCCTGCTGTACTTGAAGGCTTTTGTGATGCGGATTGGAACACTTTGTCAGGTGATTCCTGTTCTACCACTGGTTATGTCTTTACTTTAGGTGGTGGTGCTGTTTGTTGGAGATCAAAAAAGCAAACTATAATTGCTAACTCTACCATGGAGGCTGAACTAATTGCTTTAGCTTCAGCTAGTGAGGAAGCGAATTGGTTAAGAGATTTATTGTTTCAAATTCCTTATTTTGAAAAACCAATTCCTCCTATTTTAATTCATTGTGATAGCACCGCTGCAATTGGTAGAGTTCAAAACCGTTATTACAACGGTAAATCCAGACCTATAAGGAGGAAACACAGTAATGTAAGATCGTATTTGACAAATGGTACCATTAATGTTGATTATGTCAAATCTTGTGATAATCTTGCAGATCCTCTTACGAAGGCCTTAACAAGAGAAAAGGTCTGGAGCACATCGAGGGGGATGGGATTGAAGCCTACAAATCCTTGAGTCATATATGAGGAAACCCAACCTGGGGACTAGAGATCCTATAACCAGGTTCAAAGGGAAAAACTAATCATATGATGACTTGTTGTGAAAAATGCACTATTTTTTTCCCCTCCCTATGATGTGAGTGCATTATTTCCTGTAGTTTGTGAAGGTTGAGTTGATAAAACTCTTAATGAATATCTGTAGCCCGTATGGGTGGAGTGTTAATCTTACAGGAGCACTCTCGACAGATTTCACCTATGTGATGTGTGGAAGTAGGTCGCTTCCTATGAGAATGGGGCTTATTCTCAAATGCACTCATGAAACCGGGATAGCACATGGCCATAACGTGCTGGCTGTTAAAGCTCATGTCAACACCTTGATTATTATGTGTGAGCAGTGATATTTTATTTCCCTTAAGCAGTCATAGTTCAAGTCTGAGACCACTACGACTCTGGAGTAAAAGTTACTGTTTCACTAAGTGGAGGTTCAATGCAGAGCACACCTTCATTATGCATAGTAGTCTTCCTTCAACTGATATACTCTCTTATCTAAATATTAAAATGAGTGGGGGATTGTTAGGTTATTAGCATTTTAATATTAATATTTAACATATTAAATTGCTTTATTTTGGAGTTATAAGAATGAACATTGGAATGGATGACTTCTACATCATCCATTAGCATTGGTTATCCATCAATGTATTTCATTCTTAATTCCTCCATTACTCTTTGTAACCTATGTAACCTATGTAACTCCCATTGTAACTTATGTAACCTATGTAACTCCCATTGTAACCTATGAAACTCCTAAGGCCATTATCTTCACTATTTACTACCTCCATTATCTTCCTATTCATTGCTAGGAAGACTTCTTGTAGTATAAATAGTGGTAGTCTTCATTTGGTTTTAGAGACACACAATTCACAAGAGAAAACAAAGAGTGAAAGAGTTAGTCTAAAAGAGAGTTCTTATTAGTTGAAGGGAGGTGTTCTTTTTTGTGGAGCTTTGGACTCAACTCTTGTCCAGAGTTGTTGAGTTATACTTTGTGAAGGCTGTTGTATCCTGGAGGGGACAAGTCAAAGAGGACTACTGCTGGACCGGTGAAAACATTTGCTGCAGTGGGCTTGAATCTCCTTAAAGAGAGCGAGATATCCGCGCCTCAGCCTGAAGAGATTACTTTCTTCATTTTATTTTCAATTGTAATCTTGCAATTTTATTATCTTGTAAGTTTTTTCACTAACAATTTTAAGGAGATTCAAAGATGGCTACAATTGAAAAAACCGCGGATGTCAAGATGGGAGATCTTAACAAGCCATTTCGGTTCAATGGTAACCATTTCAAGAGATGGAAGGGTAAAGTACTTTTCTACTTAAGTCTTCTCAATGTTTCTTATGTATTAACTGAGAAGAATCCAAATAAAGAAGACATCACCACTATGAATGATGATGAAACTATTTCTCATCTAGAGAAAGTGGAAAAGTACGATGGTGATTCCTATAAGTGTCGGTATTATCTTCTTAATTGTCTATCTGATAATTTTTATGATTATTATGATAGAACTTACTCTAGTGCAAAGAAAATTTGGAAGGCATTGCAGAGTAAGTATGATACCGAAGAGGCTGGAGCGAAAAAATATGCAGCTAGTAGATTTTTTCTTTTCCAAATGGTGGACAACAAATCAGTGGTACATCAAGCTCAAGACTTCATCATGATTGTTGGAGAGTTTAGGTCCGAAGAGGCTAAAATTGGAGATAACATTATTGTTTGTGGCATAGTGGATAAACTTCCACCTTCTTGGAAGGAATTTCAAAAAACTATGCGCCACAAACAAAAGGAAACCTCTCTTGAAACCTTGATAATGAAAATCCGCATGGAAGAAGAAGCAAGGGGCCAAGATGCACTTTTACAAATAGAAGAGAACAACATCACATCGAAGGTAAATTGAATTACTTCGAATAATGCTACTCCTGAAACTCACAAAAATACTTCTTTAAATCCTAAGAAGAAAAAATTCAAGAAAAATAATGGTAGACCTTCCAAGAGTTATGAGATATTTAATTGGAACGAAAAATTGTGGTATTCCTTCAACTGATATACTCTCTTATCTAAATATTAAAATGAGTGGGGTATTGTTAGGTTATTAGCATTTTAATATTAATATTTAACATATTAAATTGCTTTATTTTGGAGTTATAAGAAAACATTGGAATGGATAAGTTCTACATCATCCATTAGCATTGATTTTCCATCACTTTATTTTATTCTTAATACCTCCATTACTCTTTGTAACCTATGTAACATATGTAACTCCTATTGTAACCTATGTAACTCCTATTGTAACCTATGTAACCTATGTAACTCCTATTGTAAGCTATGTAACCTATGAAACTCCTAAGGCCATTATCTTCACTATTTACTACCTCCATTATCTTCCTATTTATTGCTAGGAAGACTTCTTGTAGTATAAATAGTGGTGGTCTTCATTTGGTTAATACATACAATTCACAAGAGAAAAAAAAGAGTGAAAGAGTTAGTCTAAAAGAGAGTTCTTATTAGTTGAAGGGAGGTGTTCTTTTTTGTGGAGCTTTGGACTCAACTCTTGTCCAGAGTTGTTGAGTAATACTTTGTGAAGGCTGTTGTATCCTGGAGGGGACAAGTCAAAGAGGACTACTGCTAGACCGGTGAAAACATTTGCTGTAGTGATCTTGAATCTCCTTAAAGAGAGAGAGATATCCGCGCCTCAGCCTGAAGAGATTAATTTCTTCATGTTATTTTCAATTGTAATCTTGCAATTTTATTATCTTGTATGTTTTTTCACTAACAATTTTAAGAATATGTTATTGAAAATGAAAGAACTAGTCCCAATAATTCTTTGAAATATTTGAAAGAATAGAAACAATAAGCAATTTAAAAATCAAAATATTTGGTAGACTGTTTAGTACACTACAAAATATCTCTTTCCAAGCAATCGAGTACTACCATTTAGTTCACTCCCGACCAAAGAAACTCCCTCGATTTATGACCCCTGTAGCATGGCACATGCCTCCTGAAGGAATGCTTAAACTAAATATTGAGGGTTCCTTTGATCAAAAATAAAAAATGAGTGAAATCGGTTGAGTTATAAGGTACCATCTAGGCAGTTGGATTATAGGATTTTCTTGCAAAGTAAAAGTCATTAATTCCCATCGTGCGGAACTACTAGCTTTGCTCCATGGTTTGAATTTAGCATAGAAAATAGATATTAACCATTTGTTCGTGGAGATCGACTATCATGTATTACTTAATACCTTAGAAATTACTAAACCAATTACTCACATTTATTCGGATTACAAGTCAATGCTCCTACTGATAGGAGTATCAACAATGAAGCATATAATGAGGGAATATCAGCAGAACAGGGAAGGAAGACTATGGATCCAAATATACCTATGAACAAGTTATTTGTTTTCGAAGCATCTCCTTCCTTTAAACTAAAATCTCTTGAAAGAGATGCGAAAGGAAGTATATCGTTTAGACCACTTACTTTTTATATGGATGAATGTACTATTCAATAAATAAAATCCTTCCAATCCCAAAGAAAAAAACAAAGGCAATTTTCAAGGTTACATAGAAATTTCTTATTATATGAATCTAGAAATTTGTCATTAAATAAGTCTTTACTTGTAAATTAGCTATTCTGTGTCCTTTCGCAATACTTTCCTATATAAGAGACAAATGTGCAACATACGTTTTCATAGACTAATATTTTTAAAAATATATGCAAATAATATGGAGTACATGTGCAAAGTGTGTATCTAGAGAATATTTATTAATAAATATAAAAAGTTGAAAATATAAGCATTAATTGTGCAGAATATAATCTTATTGGTCAAGTTTTATATTTAAAAGATATATTGGAATTTGAAATCCGACATTTGGAGAATTCAAAATTTAAAATTACAATTTGAAGTTGGCATTCATACATACGCATTTTAAGGCATATGAGAGAATAACTCTAACAATGCAACAAAGTGTTCCCATTAGCTTGAATTTTATATCAAAATCCATGTACATAACTTTTTCATCTACAAATAAAAAGCTTAACCCAAATTAGTCCTCATAAATGTAAAAAAAAATCGCTCAATGCTTGACTACCATCACCCAGTCATTATTTTGCTCCTGAAGACTCACATGACACAACACCAACACCTAGCCGATGAATTTAGCTTCATTGATATAACTAATGTTCCGACAATTGGAGGTTGTTGAGGAATGTCTTTATTTTGGAAAAATGACTTGATTGTTGTCAGTGGACTTGCAATCAATAGCAAGGAGATGTATTGAACCATTAAGGTACAATGATGTTATTTTATCCTATTTATGTTAGTGCATAAAATAACGTCATTGTACCTGAATGGTGCAATGTATCTCCTCTCTATTAGTTGCAACTTCATCAATAACAATGGAGTCCTTTTTCGAAACTAAAGTCATTCCTCCATAGTCTCTAATAGCTGGAACATTAGCTATATCAATAAAGCTAAATTCACTTTCTAGGTATTGATGGTGTGTCATGTCAGTCTCCAGGAGAAAACCATGGTTGGACCTTGATAGTCAAGCAAAGAGAAAAATATTTGATAAAAGTCGAAATGTCAGGAACCACGACCATTCCATATCATAAGACTCATTTCGGGGTTTCTTCATTGTCGTCATCACCATATGTACTCTGGAGTGTTGGTATTAAAAAGATTGCAACATTTTGAGGGCCCCATCTCTTGCCACAATTAGGGTGGTTGGTCAGTAAAATCTGAAAAAGTACTATTCAATATTAGCAGTTGAGCTTTTGATTTAGTGATGATGGTGTCTGTGTGGTCAAATTTTAGATGGTATTGTTGATATTAATGATTAAGGCATTGGGGTGGTGGGGTGATAAAATTGTGAATGATACCATTTAATCTTATCAATTGAGGCATTGGTGGTGTTGATATAGTAGAATTGACAAAAGTAACATTGAGTATAAGGGGTTGAGGCATTTGTGGTTATTGTGGCGGTAGAATCTTGAATGGAGCTGTTAATTATTAGCGGTTGAGGCATTTGGGGTGGTTATGATATTGATATGGTGACATCGGTAATGGTCCCATCGAAAATTAGTGGTTGAGGCATTGGTAGTGGTTGTGTTGTTGTTGGGGCATCATGAATGGTACTATATTAAAGGTTGATTCATATGTGGTGGTAGTGGTGGTGTTGGTACCATTTTATAAAAATGATTGAGACATTGGTGGTGATAGTGGTGGGGTGGTATCCTAAGTGGTACTATTGAATATTAATGGTTGAGGCATTGATGGTGGTGTATTGTTGGGGCTACAGAATCAGGAATGGTACAGTTGAATATTAGCAATTGAGACATTGGTAGTGGAGGTAGGATGATGGAATGTCAATGATGGCGTGATGGTAAATGAAACATGGTGGTAAGTACAAATGAAACTGGAACTTGTATGTGACAGATATTTTGATTTCCTTCTTATAATTTAGTGGAGACATATATGATTAAGGAGTTTCTTATGCTTATATATAGCCATAACTTGTATGCCTTAATCATGGATATCATATTCAAATTATATTAGTAAGATTGGTAAAGATATTTTAATATTGGTCAACTGTGTAATAATTAGGTCAAATATTTACAATATAAAGATCTTTTACACTGAATTTTCTTGCTAAATATTACATATTTTCACCTATTTTTTCAAATAATTCAAAAGCAAATTGCAATTAATATGCAAGTTTAGCTATAGATCAATAACTCCTCAATGATTCAACTAGATATCACATATTTTCACCTTTTAAATCAAATAATCTAAAAGCAAATTGTAATTAATATGCAAGATATAGCAATAGACTCAACAATTATTCAACTAGATATTACATATTTTCACCTTCATGTCCAAATAATTTGAAAGCAATTTGTAATTAATATGCAATAATCGACAATAGATCAATGACTCGGCGATGATTAAGCTAGATATCACATATATTTACCTTTTTTTCTAAATAATTTAAAAGCAAATTGCAATTAATATGCAAGATTTAGCAATAAGTCTATGACTCGGCAATGATTCAACTAGATATCACATATTTTCACCTTCTTTTCCAAATAATTCAAAAGCAAGTTGTAATTAATATGCAAGATTTTGCAATAGGTCAATCACTCGACAATGATTCAACAAGATATCACATATTTTTACCGTCTTTCTAAATAATTTAAAAGAAAATTATAATTATTATACAAGATTTAGCAATAGGTCAATGGCTCAGCAATGATTCAACTAGATGTTTCATATTTACCTTCTTTTACAAATTATCTAAAGGAACAAGACACAAGTACCCTCTAAACTATGAATGAAATTTCATAGACACGCCTAAATTTAACTAGGATCATATTATCCCATAAATTAATTTAAATTGGAATGAATACAACCAATGTTAATGTAGCATATAGAGTGTGCACACTCTCTTTAAGGCAAGTAATGAGTAAACAAATTGGATACATCTCCTTTTTAAATTGATAACTTTATAATTAGTGAGTACACATAATTATTCATACTAAAACTATTTATTATTTTCATTTATTTCTTTGTAGAATATTTATTTTAATTTCTTTCTCACTTAAAAACTTTTTTATTTTCCTTTCAGTAATATATTACTTTTTCACCTTTTAATTATTATAAAAAATTATGTGTATTTTTGTTTTAAAATAATTAGAAGGCGTCATTTATTTCTAATGTTTTAATTGATTTTCTTCACTTATTTTCATATCATTACGACATTAACTTATTTGAAATACAACATTTGAAGTTAAGTCAAAAGGAAAGACAAAGAAAATAAAAAGAACAAATAAAATCAATAGAATATAAAAGAGAAAAAACAAAGAATGAAGATAAAAAGAAAAAAAAAGTTTAGATACAAACAAAAAGAAAATGTGTATTAACTTAACTTAAATATATAATAAAGAAAATAAGAATTCTTTTTTAAAAAATCAAGAAAATTTTGTGTTAAAAAATATTTACATATGTGGCAGGCCTGTGTGTACAAACACGTCCAACTTGTGTGGTTGAAGGTGTCATGTAAACACAAAAGGTGCAAAAAAAAAATTTTTAAAAAGACTTTTTTTTGTGGGGGG
>NC_028647.1:10361026-10383305 GCF_001406875.1 Solanum pennellii
TAATTAAATTTAGGTGTGTCTCTAAAATTTCGATCATAGTTAGGGGTACTTATTATTATCTCTACTTTAAAAGCACATTGTAATTAATATGCAAGATTTAGCAACATTTCAGTGACTCTTTGTGAAACAACTTACAAACATTCCTTGTAACATCTTTTATTACACTAATTGTACTTCATATTTTTTAAAAAATGCAAAAAAGGTACCTCTAAATTGTCTTTCACGTTTTCTTAAAATATATAATCCTTGTGATCGATTAATAGAATTTGAATTAGTGTGGTAGCACATTGAATTTGAGTCATCAATGAGTTACTATCTATAATATAAAGTAATATTCTTAAATATATTTGAGCTTTATTCGTTTTCAATTGAAGGAATTAATGATGAATTTATATAATGTTAATATTTCATAAGTAATTTTCTTAAGGGTTATGCAAAAATACACATAATGTTTAAAAATTAACTAAAATGAAAAGATAAAAATTTAATGAATGAGAAAAAAATAAAAAGTTTTTAAAGTAACAAGAAATTAAAATAAATATTTTACATAGAAGGAAATCGTATATGTATATATTAGATTAAGTATCTCGGGCGTCGCCCGGGCCCAATAGAGATAAACTTAATTATTGTTACTATTGTTAAAAAATTAGTAACATTATGTGAGCTAGTTTAAAAACTTATTTGTCGTTTGTTTTTAAATTTTAATTTCAAATAACAAATAAACTTTCTAAATTTAGGTAGAAATAAATAGAATAGAATTAACATTATGGTTATCAGTCGGTTATTTTAAACTTATATCATTTCAATTTTTCGGCCAATTTATAATGTATAACCAAAATTAAATTTTTAAAACCGTCCCAACCCTAATTTATGTGACACAAGCAGTGCAAAAATTAGCCTTTTTTGTTGTTTTAAATATTCTAAGTTATTAATTAATGTAATTTATAGTACTTTTTATTTATTTTTTAAAACATATGTTATTTTTTCTGTTTGGGAGTCAAATACTATTTTTACGTATTTTAAATAATATATCAAGTTGATGACTATTGTGATTTTTAGTAATAAATAATTACGTCATTTTTAAATAATATATGTTACTTTTTAAGTCCCATTTTATGAGGCACAATAGAATTTTGAGAGTTGGCTAAATTTTTATTAGCAAATAAAGATTGGCATTCACAAGAATGCTATTTGAAAAAATTACGATCTGAGGTACTAATTAAAGTGGGCCCCAATATAATTTTACTAATTACTAATCTCTCCGTCTACTTTTAATTGTCATGTTGCGCTTTTTATAGTAAGTTTAAATAATTTTATAAGATAAATTAGATTATCTTAATTGAACATTTTAAAAGAAAATACACGAAAAGTACTATAAATTGTAATTTTTGCATATCAATAAGATGAAAAAATATATCATAAAACATTAGTCAAAATTCTTGTAATTTGAGTCTAAAAGGAATGAATTGAAGCGACTAAAATATAAATAAGTGATGACATAGATTATATTAGTATTTAATAATTAGTATTTAATCAAGAAATAAATTATTTCATAGAAACTACATAAGTAAAGACATTGAAAATGAGAATGGAAAATAGGATGTTCGCTAGGTCTGAACCTGGACCTTATACTTGGAATGTAGAACTTTGGCCAGTAAACCAAGTAGTAATTAATAGAAGCAAACAACTGAAGCAGACATGTTAACGCACAGGTGTGTGCTTATTCCCATTTATATAATAGTCATAGATATATAAATTTGTTCTCTTTTTTTAGTAAATAGAGGACGATAAGCCCTGGCAAGCATGGGATATATCTAAATAAAGATAATTATAATTTAATTAATCTAAATAATATTTATTAAATTTAATTCATTTGATTGGAATATGAATTATTATAGTTTTCATTAAGTGTTCGGTCTAAGATAAAATAAAGTGTTCAAATTTCATGTCACGTCGGAGCCTACACCCCGTAAGTGGCCGGCACTCGAAAACCATTTCTTGTATATTTTTTTTCTTTACTTTTCTTTCAACTAATTCTTGAGTCACTTTACTTTTGTTCTTTCTCTCTCTTTGATATCCTGTATGTGTAATGTGATGTACAACACTTTCTGAGAATTTCACAATTCTGCTATATCTTGTTTGTAATGTTTTACTGTATTGCTTCGTTTACGATAACTTGATTTGATGTGATGTATGTGCTATTTTTGTCAAACTGTTTGATATATAGAATAAAAGATGTGGCATTTCTTGTTTGTAATGTTTTGCTGTAATATAATTCATATGCTACATTTATGCTCGTCTAAATATGATTACTGCTAATTCTTGATAGGATACATATATTCTTGCATTTTAGAACCCTAGGTTTTAAACAATCTCCATATCGAGTAGGTACTGTTTTAATCTGTCTGCAATAACTCAGGAATAGCATAGAATTCCGGAATAGCAGGATGTTTCGTTAGGCTGCTTTGGCAATCGGATAAATGCTGGAAAGTTTCATGGTGGTGCACAAGCATTTAAGCTAATTAAGATGAACGTTTCATGGTGGTGCAGAACACTTGTGAAATTATAATATGAGCTGCCTGTGCTGCCAGTGATCAATGGAGCGTGTATAGCATCAAGTCCGATGATCTGCTTGAAGATTTGCCTCAAGATTCAGAAGATCAGTATCTAAATACTGGCTTACAAATCGTATCCACTTTGAGTTGTGATCTTGGAAATGTGACAAAAATGGGTTTCAATAGGCCATGAAGAATCATTTCATTCCACAAAAATGCTAATTAAGATGAACGTTTGCGATTATCTGGTCATCTTGGATAAGGTATACAGATAGGTTAAAAAAATGCTCAAATGAGGGAATGTAACCCTTACAACTTCAGAATCCATCCTTTCATCACAACCTAGTCAGCGTATCAGAAGCTTTTCCCGACTATGGCAGACAGGTGGATTGATGATTTTAGTTCAGAGGATGACCCTCTTCTAAGACTATAGGATGTTGAGTTTATGATATTCACTCAATGCCAGACTTTAACCTATTCTAGCAGCTTTCATGTTATGTGTTTCTTAGGGATCTGAGTACAACAACAACTATTTGCTTTAATCTCAAGCTCGTTGGGGTTAACTAAATGAATCCTTGATGTCCATGTCGCTCCATTTAAGCCTCATCTGATTTTGAACAAACAAAAATGGGATACGATATTCTTTCATTTTAGAATCCCAGGCATGGTAGATAGAAAACCGAAAGTAATGAACTCGCTATTTGGTAACCCTAGTAAAAGCTACGTTGTAGAGATAATCTGTTAGTTTGTTACATGGATCTGCATCAATGTTTCCCTTCTCGCAGTTCCACTTGTATTTAAAAAGTAGTATCCTGGATCATTCTTTTTGTTCTTTGTTATTAGTTTATTCAACTTTGTTGGTATTTCGTTGTTTGAATGAAAGTATCCCAGTGTTACTGATGCGAGATTTGGCATTTAAGATACGATAGAAATAAGCCTTAAAAGCCAAGGTGGAAAAATGGTTTTTTTTTTGCAGATTGATTTCCATTAATCAGGGAATAAAGTTGGAGCTACTGAAACATTGGAAACTATTTGAATGAAAATCAACTTTCTTTGACTATAAATCTCACTCTAGTTCACATTGATGATGAGGGCCAAAACAATGCAGGCGTCGACAATAGCTGATGGGCAGAAACTAAATGGAAGCAGAGGTGATGTGGTGCTTATTCGAAAAGAAGGACATCAATTGGAAATTAACACAACCGTTGATTTGGCATTAGTGTAAAATCTCTACTAATTTCCAGCCTATCTTATTATTGAATCCTTAATGTCAATGTCGCTCCATTTAAGCCTTGTCTGATTTTGAACAAAAAAATGGGATACAGTATTCTTTCATTTTAGTAGAACCCCAGGCATGATAGGAAAAACCCCAGAAGAGATTAACTCGTTGTTTGGTAGGCTAACTTGAGCAGAATCAAGGTCTAATAAAAGTTACTGTTTTAGAGATGATCCGTTAGTCTGTTACTTGGCTCTGCATCAATGTGTCCTAAGATCAAATCTGAGGCACTCTGTTTTTTCGAATCTCCTTAATAGAAATCCCGTGGCTTTAGAAAGTTACTTCACCTTTTTTATCCCTCTAAGCGTGACCTAAATTACAAATGATAAATCTTTTGTTTAAACAAAATGATAGAATCGATAATTCATGTTTTGATGATAGACAAGAAGCGCAAATAATCAGTAGCAAATGTACGCAGCAAAAGAAGTCAAGCTCGAGTCCAAGATCGAGTAAAATGGGTCAGCCATGTAATCAAGAAAATAGAGTTATTTGTCAAAGCCAAAAATAATATATTAAAGGTATAAGTTGATACAAATAAGGAAAACCTTAAATATATTATTAAGGAAGGAAGTTGTATATAATAAGGATTGTACTTTAATAAGGATTGTACTTTAAAAGGGAATCCTTGTTCAACAATAACTTCCTTACCTTATCTGATAAGGAGTGTACAAGGCAAAAGAAACTCTATAAGAAGAGCACGATGCTAGAGAAGAATTCCACGACTTCACGCAGAGAACAAGGGAGAATTATTCATCAAATTGAAGTCTTCAAGGTTGATAGGATTACTACGTTTAAAACATTCTTGAGTGAGAAGGTTTTATCGTGTAGAACTATTTGTCTTGTTTTTGTTCTTAATTGTAATTTACAGTTTATTGTACAAAGGGTGGGTTTGGCTCTTTGTAGGGTTGAGTGTTAGTGAGAGTTGTAACAAAAGGTGGGTTTGACCTTTTGGAGAGATCGATTGGAGTCAATCGAGGGAGTAGTAGAGATAAGACTTTTTGATTATTGAGTTGTAATCACAAAATCTTATAGTTGAATTAATAAAACGAGGTTTTTCCTTCCTTGAGTGAGGAAGGTTTTTAATTCAGTAAGTGTTTGTGTCTTTACTCTGTCTTTACTTAAAAGCAACTTACACGAACCTGGTTCGTGTTCTGGGGTAAGGTTTCTTCAATTGGTATCAGAGCAGGTCTTTTCGTTAAAAGATTCACACCTTGAAAAGACTCAATGGCAGCACCACCTACCCCACAAGAGGGAGCTTCACAAACACGACCACCACTGTTTAATGGCAAATATTATGGATGGTGGAAAAATCGTATGATGGACCATCTTATTGGCGAAAACCCTGATCTATGGGGAGTAATTCTAGATGGCCCAACCATACCTATGAAAACCGCAACTGATGGAATCACCAAAATCCCAAAGGAAAGAAAAGAATGGAATGTTGAAGACAAGCTTGCAATCCAAAACAATGCCAAAGCCAAGAAAATTTTGATCTGTGGCATAGGACCAGACGAATACAATCGAATCTCGTCCTGTCAAGATGCCAAAGCCATATGGGAAACACTACAAACAGCTCATGAAGGAACAACGCAAGTCAAGAAGTCCAAAATTGATAACTTGAACAGGCAATATGAGCTGTTCAGGATGGCAGAAGGGGAGACTATTCAAGATATGCACACCAGGTTCACCTCCATCATTAATGAGATGTACTCCTTGGGAGAGATAGTTCCTAATGGAAAGGCAGTAAGGAAACTCTTGAGTGTCCTTCCTGAAACTTGGGAAAGTAAAGTCGAGGCTATCACTGAAGCCCGCGACCTAGACTCACTGGCCATGGATGAGTTGATTGGTAATCTCATCACATACGAACTCAAGAAAAACCAAGAAAAGGAAATTGGAGGAAAAAGGAAGGAAAGGAACCTGGTTCTAAATAAAAATGCATCAGATGATTTTGAAGATGAAAATATTGCCCTCATAACCAAAAGGTTCACCAGAATGCTAAAGAGAGGGCAGACCTTTCAAAAGAAAACTTCTCAAAAACCATCTGAAAACACTAAAGACCAGGTTTGTCATAAATGTGGGAGCCCAGATCACTTCATCAAATTCTGTCCACTTTGGGCTTTAGAGCAGAAAAAGGCAAACTTTGAGAAGGTCAAAGACATCAAGAATGATAAGTACATTCCCACAAACAGAAGAATGACCAATCAAGAAGCGGATCTTTCAACGAGAAGAGCCTTTGCCGCTATGGGGGACTTATCTGAAGAAGAATTTGAGGATGGAGGGTTCGAAAATCAGTCACTACTTGCAATAGAACAATCAAATAAATATGATTTTCTTGCACTCATTGCTGAAACAGATTCTGAAGATGATGAAGAAGATGACAAACAAAGCAAGGTAAGTTTTCATCACATCAAAGTAAATATTGAATCATATTCTAAAAAGGAACTAGAGTCTTTATTGAGTACTCTTATAGATGCATATCAGTCTGTCAATTCTGAAAGAGAACAAGTGATGGAAAACTATGCATCTTTAAGAGAAGTCAATGACAATCTTGAGAAACACAATCACTTTCTTCAAAATAAATTAAAAGAACAGATTAAAATCTCAGAGTTAAGTCACAAGGGCAAAAACTCTGCTAGTGAACTTCAATTAGCTCTAGAAGAAAAAATAAAATTGTTAACCATAAAATATCAAGCTTTAACAGAAAGGAATAGGTTGTTACAAGAAAATCTTGATCATACCAAACTGGATCTGGAAAGAAATCTTAGATGGACCAGGTCCTCTGAAATTTTAACTCAGATTCAAGAAAAGCAAACCACTAGTCGAAGTGGGATAGGTTTTAAAAAACAGAATAATCTTGTGTCACACACTATTCACATGTCTAAAAGTTTATGCACTCATTGTGGAAACTCAGGTCATTTAAAGAATCAATGTAAAGCTTTATTTGAGGCTTTTCAGAAAAATGTTAAGTTCACCAAAAAGGAAAAGACTGATACGGCTAAGAACCTGGTTCGAAATAAAAATGCTCCAAATAAAAGGTTTTCTTATTTGCCTTTATGGGCTAGAAGAAATCTTATTCATCCTTTTACTCACATAAAGGGGCCCAAGCTAATCTGGGTTCCCAAGACTAATCTTTGACTAGTGTTTCAGGTGAAGGTGAGAGGGAAAAGGCCAACTTGGTACATGAATAGTGCATGCTCCAAACATGTGCTAAAAATGGTAGAAAATTTCCTCTCGCTCTTTGATTTTCAAGGAGACAGTTTATTCCTTGAAAAGGATGAAAAAAAAAAAGTTGAAGAAAGTGACATGATATCAAACATCTTTGATGATGCAAATTTAGGGAACACTGCATATGAACCTGGTTCACAGCTAACAATCATTGATGCACCTGCAACATGAATTACTACTAATCTATGGTTCTGGAGATTGGGGGAATATTAGAGCAATCGGGACAGTAAGAGTATGGCACACCTTTAGGGGGAACTTCGTTGTGTGAACATGGTCCTTGTTATTCATTGGAAGGTATTGAAAATTGACAAGGGTTGGTTCTCTGTGAATCAGCTTGAGATTCATTTGATCTGGGAGAATATGATGATGCGACATTCTCATGAAGGCCTTGAATATGAAGAACTTGAGAAAAATCAGTCAAAGCATGGTGTTATCGAAACAAGTTGATGCATTATCATGATTTCCTTTAATAATTGGCTAGTAAAAGAATAATCTTACGCTTGAGTAATTATACAATGAATATCTGCTAACTCAACCTCGTACTGTAACAGGTACACACTCAAGTCACATCTCAAACAATGCTTAGAAAGTTTGCGGATGTTATCTCTTCTTTTTGCTAACACCATTAAGTAAGTCATGAAGAAACACAAAAAAGGGGAACCTGGTTTCTCTGTAATACTCAGGTATGTACCATCCTTTTTCAATGCATTAATTTCCTGAGTGTGGGTCAAACATAAGCACTAATGAACCTGGTCGATCATCAAAAATTCAACTTTCTTAAAGATCACCAAGAACCCTCTTTGACAATAAGCATCGTTCAATCTCAAACTGCTCTAATGATGAAAATCTCAGTATTGAAGTCACTCATGCTTTAATTTAGGGGGAACCCTGCTTTATCACCCACATCTGAACCAGGTTCACAAACTCCAAATTGATATTTCATCCATTCCAAGTGTATAACTTGTCTATCTCTCAGGGGGAACAATTCTCACAGAAATAAATTGTTGCTTGCTTTCATTATTGATAAACACATCTCTTTGTGCACCAAAATGTGATGAATCTCTTACTAGTAGTTGGTACTCCTTCAAAGTTGTCATCAAGAAAAAGGCTATCAAAAAAAAAAAAAGAGAAGAAAATCATGGAGAATGAAAATGTTACGGAGTAGAGTTAAAAAAAAAAAAAAGGGGATGATGTATCTCATGTTTCTCGTGATGAAATTTCACATTCTAAGAAAACTGATCAGAATAAAGAAGCTGGTGCACAATGGGCATACTGAAAAAATTATCAATGGCAGTAAACATCCCTTTCTTCCTTACTTTAGTAATCTTTGTCCCAATCCTTATCCTCAAATTTTATACTCTTTTGACTCTTTGATGTGCTTATGTCTGTCTCATACTCATGATATTATATGTTTTTGATTAAGGGCATAAACTGGTACATATTTGTTTATTTCGTTTCTCATTGAAGATCTTAATTGTGTATGAGTTTAAGATGACTAATATCCTCAGATTAACTAACCATTTTGTTAGCAGAAGTGTACTTGAAAGTGTTGCCCAAGTGGCTATGAGTTAAAAATGATATTGCACTCATTGAATGTTATTCGAGTTCTTTGGTTATTGGTTTTCAATGATGCCAAAAGGGGGAAAGTATATAATGTAGATAGACATATGTATAGTTTGTCATCATCAAAAAGGGGGAAATTGTTGGGGAATGAGAAAACATGAAGTTTGTAGTTTTGATGGATGACAAAGAATTGAAGTTTTGATCACTAACAAAGAGTCTTGATGTGTAACAAATCATTGGTTATCATCATCAAAAAGGGGGAAAATGTTGGGAAGTAGGAGAACAAATAAAGTAGTTTTGATGATTGATAAAGTGAAGGCATGGTGTCGTATGTATACAATTATGAGAGTTGCGACAAAGAAGAAAAAGTATTGAAGAAAAGAAGAAAAAGTGCAGAATTGTAAAGAAGGAAAAGAAGGAAACAAATATGGAAATAAATAAAGAAGGAAAGAAATAAAAAAAAAGTAGCAATTCAAGTCAAAGAAGGAAAGAAATAAAAAAGTAGCAATTCAAGTCAAAGAAGGAAAGAAATAAAGAAATTACAATTCAAGTCAAATAAGGAAAGACGTAAATATAGACAAGTTCAAGAAGGAAAAGGATTTGTAATTCCTTTCCTTGTAGAAGTTGAAGGCAAATCAAATCTATAAAAGGATCAAGAAGTTGAAAGAAAAAAATGTCTTTGCAATCACAAAAATCGAGAGAATTTTTCCAGCAAAGCCAGAACGATAGGTATTGCATATTCACGAAATATATCATCTTGAGAGTAGTATTTTCTGGAGAAAAAACGCAGGTCTTCGTCACAGAAACGCAAGGACCAGGTTCACCTTCATCACAGCAACATAAGCACCAGGTTCACGAAACCTGTTCTACTCAGAACTATTGGATATTGAAGTTTGATCAATTAAAGTCTAAGGTTATTAGTCTTTGTTGATTTGTTCTAGGTTTATTATTGAGTTGTAATAATTCCTAGATTTGTAACAAGAAGTGGGTTTGACTTCTTGGGAGTTGAGTCTTGAGAGATTTGTACAAAGGGTGGGTTTGGCTCTTTGTAGGGTTGAGTTTCAGTGAGGGTTGTAACAAAAGGTGGGTTTGGCCTTTTGGAGAGATCGATTGGAGTCAATCGAGGGAGTAGTAGAGATAAGACTTTTTGATTATTGAGTTGTAATCACAAAATCTTATAGTTGAATTAATAAAACGAGGTTTTTCCTTCCTTGAGTGAGGAAGGTTTTTAATTCAGTAAGTGTTTGTGTCTTTACTCTGTCTTTACTTAAAAGCAACTTACACGAACCTGGTTCGTGTTCTGGGGTAAGGTTTCTTCACAAAAGTACCAAAATGAAAAAACAAGAAGAGTTGCTCAAAAAGTAAAATCAACTTTTGATTATGATGACTGGAGCTGGAAATAGGTTACGAATCAACTTTGCACAAGAATTGATATTTCTGAGTAAAACATCAGAAACATGATTTGATATCCTTTATGTGAATGTGATATACAACAAAATATGAGAATTTCACAATTTGCTGATCCATTTATTTTACTATTTCTTGTTTGTAATGTTCTACTGTGATGGAATCTGATAACTGCTTAGGGTCCGAAGCGAATGAGATACAATATTCTTGCATTTTAGAACCCCGAAGAGATTGATTCGTAGGATAACCCAAAAGATATTGATTTCATCTTAGACCATACTAAATTAAATCTATGATCATTCTTTTTGTTCTATGTTATTATTTTTGTAAATTGTTTTGCTGATATTTCTTTCACTTTGATGATCATCATTTATTCGTGTTGTTTACAAGAATGTTTTCAAAAGCTACAATTTCAGTGATTGTTTGTTCAGGCATGTAAAATGTTGGTTTTGATAATGATACTAGTTTTCAGTTTCATTTACAAAAGCATTACAATATGTCTGACTAAAAGATCAGAAACTCGATTTGATATGATGTATGTGCTATTTTTGCCAAACTGTTTGATACAGAATAAAAGATGTGTCATTTTTTTTTGTAATGCTCGTCTAAGTCTCATTACTACTAATTCTTGATAGGATACAATATTCTTGCATTTTAGAACCCCAGGTATGGTAAATTGAAACTCGGAAGAGATTAATTCGTTGCTTGGTAGGTTAACTTGAGAAGAACAAATACCAGACAATACCTATTGTTTCAGAGATGATCATTCTTGTTTGTCACTTTGATGACACAAGAAACACAATGTAGATTTTTTGTTATAAAAAATTATTTGAATTCGTCTTTTAAAACGTTCCCTAAATTTTCTCTTCCCAGTTTTATTGTCTTGTCTACTGTGTTTAGGTGTTTAACATATAAAAGGAATATAAGAGAAATAATCTGCTTTGAGGGTATGTGTTGTGAATCAACATAACTCTGCAAGGCTATATGGGCTAGACGTGACAAATAAGACTCATTCAGTTGATATTATTGGGCCAAGTAACATGTTGGAGAGTTTTATTTGGGATCCAGGCCCAATTTACTATTGTTAAAAAGATTCAGCTATCTCTCATCCCCTTCTCTTTGTTAGTACCGAAATAAGCAGGTTTAATGCGGAAGCTAGCGAAGCGAACCTCGAAAGACCATGAGTAAGAAGACAAAAAAAAAATATACCAAAACGACACAAAATTTTTTAATATGTTTCGGTCAATCGACCTACATCAACAAAGGAGATGCACAATCCAGTATAAAAGCTACGGTTTTAGAGATGATTTGTTAGTCTTTTACATGGCTCTGCATCAATGTGTTCCTTCGTGCAGCTCCACTTGTATTTAAAAAGTAGTAGCTAGGATCATTCTTTTTGTTCGAATGGAAGTATCGCTGTGCATTATTTATTCATGGTGTTTACAAAAATTATTTATTTCGTCCTTTCTCTTTTGCGAGAAAGTAGAATTGAACGGAGGGAGTAAGGCATTGCCTCCAGTTTATTCGACTTGTCATGTCTTTCTTTGTACCTCCTTATGCAAATATCAGCAATAAAGTGTATGTTGTTCATCTTGTATTCTTAAGATACTTAGAATAAAATTTTGAAGAACTTGGTAAGATACAACAACATTTAAGAACATCTTCACAACTAGAAAATTTAAACTATTGGAGAAACTAAAATTAGAAACGAATTAGAAAAAACATACGAAATATTTTTGTTAAAGAAAAATTATTGTCAATCTGTGTTTAAAGAATCTTACTGACTCAACAAACTTTGCACAAACACGAAATTATCAAAGTTTAATGAACCAGTGAATAAAGAATAATAAAAATTGATTACACATACCAGAATCTGGAAAAACAAAAAGAAGATCAAGTCTACTGAATGTACAGTGTCCCCTTAAGGAAATTATTCTCCTCTAGTATCCGAGGTTTGATTTTGAATATGTCCTCCCAAGATAGAATGATCTTAATCACAAGTGTATTGATACCCAAAGCGCTGGTGTCAGCTAGCCACTCAACGATAGTAAAGTACACTTAAAACAGTAGATTTAGCAGTAGTGGAAGAAGTCCAGTAATTATGTCTTAAAATGAGAGTAGATCCCTCAGTTTATTGAAAACAAAGGTAGTGTAAAAAAGTTCTTATTGTGCCTTACCGGAAAGGTCACAAACATTTGAAAAGTCACAATCTTTCGAAAAGGTCACCACCTTTCATAAAATTCACAACTTTTCATAAGAGTCACAATTTTTCATTCAAGTCGCAACTTTTCATACAAGTCGCAACTCTTTGTAAAAGTCGCAACTTTTCATTTAAATCACAACTCTTCATAAAAGTCGCAACTCTTCATTTTCCATTCACACCTTTTAGAACCAACAATCTCCCGCATGAATGGGGAATGACTTCAAGACAAAGAAATGGACAAGTATGTGTACTTTACCAGCAAATTGCATCTGGATAAGTAGGTTTTCCCTTGGACTTTTCATAGTAAACATATGTCGAATATGTTCGATCATTCGGTAAATGTAATATCTTTGAATATTATTTTAATGCAAGACATAGTTTTAAGTATTTCTTAAATACTCTAAAACTCTTTTTATTATCATTTAATGAGTTCAATAGGGATCACTTGTGGACCGACTCAGTTCATTAATAGCAAATGTTATATCTGATCGCGCACAATTCATGATATACATCGTATCTCCCAATACTCTTGCATAATTCAATTGTGAGTCACTTTTTTCTTCACTCTTTTGAAATGCAAAGCTCACATTTATTGGAGACTTGACAATATTGAAAACCAAATATTTGAACTAGTCAAGTACCTTAACAATACAATGAGACCGTGAAAATGCTAAACATTATAGAGTTCTAAGAACTCTTATACCTAAAATTCATCAGCAACTCCAAGATTTTTCATTCCAAACTTGTTTTTTAGCATACGTTTAGTAGCATTTATTACATTAATGTCTCTATTGATGATCAACATATCACCAATAAACAAACAAATAATGATTCTTGTGATTTTAACGTGAACACATTTATCAGCTCCATCATTTTAAATCTATTGTTCAACATGGTTTGGTCAAATCTCTTATGTCATTATTTGGGTGCTTGTTTTAGTCCATAATGTGACTTGACAAGTTCACACGCTTTCTTTTATTTAATATGAACTACAAAACTCTCGAGCTTTTCCATGTAAATTTCTTCCTCCAATTCTCCGTTTAAGAGAGTTATTTTCACATTCATTTGATGAATTTGTAGGTCATATACCACAGCTAACACAATTAACATCCAAATTGAAGAACTTGGTAATATAAAACAAAGTTTAAGGACATTTTCACAACTAGAACATTAAACTAGTAGAGAAACTACAATCAGAAACAAATTAAAAAAATATACGAAATATTTTTGGGATAATGCACAAGTACCCTCTCAATCTATGCCCGAAATCTCAGAGACACACTTATACTACACTAAGGTCCTATTACCTCACTGAACTTATTTTATTAATAATTTTCTACCCCTTTTCAGCCTAGGTGGAATTATATTGTGGGTCCAACACTGGTTGACTTTTTTTTTAAGTTAGTGCCACGTAGGCCGAAAGGGGTAGAAAATTACTTATAAAATAAGTTCATGGGGATAATAGGACCTTAGTATAGTATAAGTGTGTCTCTGGGATTTCGGGCATAGGTTGAGGGGTACTTATGCATTTTCTCAATATTTTTCTTAGAGAAAAAATGTTGTCAATCTATGTTTAAAGAATCTTACTAACTCAAAAAACATTGCAGAAATACGAAGTTACCAAAGTTTAATGAACCAGTAAAGAACAGAAGAACAAAAATTAATTCACAAATCTAAAATTTATAACACGTACTAGAATCTGGAAAAACAAAAAGAAGATCAAACACACTAAAAGCATAGTGTCCCCTTAAAGAAATCATTTCCCTCTAATATTAAAGGTTTCATTTGGAATATGTCCTCTCATGATAGAATGATCTCAATCACCAGTATATTGATATAAAAAATGTTGGTGTCAGCGAGTCACTCAATGGCAGTAAAATACACTTAGAATAGTAGATTTAGTAGTAGTGGAAAAAGTCCAGAAATTATGCTCTTAAAATGAGAGGTAATCTCTCAATTTATAGAAAACAAAGGGTAGTGTGAAAAAGTTCTTATTGTGCCTTACCGGAAAGGTCACAAACATTTGAAAGTCACAATCTTTCGGAAAGGTCACCACCTTTCATAAAAGACACAACTTTTCATAAAAGTCGCAACTTTTCATCAAAGTCACAACTCTTCGTAAAAGTCGCAACTCTTCATTTTCCATCTCACCTTTTATAGCCCTACAACGTAATTTGTGTAAAGCATCCTTATTCATCTTTTATCTACTCTTATTTTTTCACCCGTCACCACATTAATCATAGTGAGAAGGAGCAGATATACCCTTGTTAAGAAAGTGACCCATTGTCTAACCATGATAAATCATTTGTTTAAACAAATATACCAAAACGAGAAATTAGAGAAATATGGTCTAATGTATTTTATGGGTTCTGATGGAATCGTTGGGATTCCTTCACCCTTAACCAAAGAAGTCCATTCGAATACCCAATATCAAATGGAAAAGCCCCTAAGAAGTAAAAGGGAAAATGAACAATAACCCCCTAGACTATGACCAAAATTTAAAAGACACATCTTAACTAATCTAAGGTCCTATTACCCCCCTGAACTTATTTTTTTTATAATTTTGTGCACCTTTTTGACTTACGTGACATCCAAATATCTCTCACACATCTCGATTGCGTGGAGTCACGGAGTGTGCCACGTAAGACAAAAGGTGCACAAAATTACAAAAAAGAAGAAGATAAGTTCAGGGGTAGGACCTTAGTTTAGTTAAGGTGTGTCTCTGAGATTTCGATTATAGTCTAGGAGGTACTTGTTCATTTTTCCAAAGTAAAAATACAAAAAATAATTTTTTTGCCATTAGTTTTGCCTAAGAGTAAGTGCAAAGAAATTGAAAAAAAGGAATACTAATTTTGAATCTATCCGTTGAAGTTATAACTATTTTTTTTTCAGTAATTAGTTTTATTATATAATTGTAAGGATTATTATTTGTTAACCATCTTCTTCAGTCACATCATTACCAGTACTAATCTCTACTCATTTTTTCTTTCTGTTTTGAATATTCTCTACCAAAAAATTGTTTACTGCAGTTCCTGCAATTGGACGTAAGCGAATAGGTACTGTTGAAGAAGAAGATACTGATGCAAATAAAAAGCGTTGAATTCATGAAGAAGAAGCAGGCCAGAAAGAGCTTAATCGACATAATGGAAATCAAAATCTGATAGAACATAGGAGCAAAAAACAGAGGTGGGTGAGAAGGGTATTTTGGAGTCAATGGATGGATAGAGGGTAATTTTGTTCCATTTTCAATATTTCGAGGATATTTTAGGTCCTTTTCCGTTCTTAAAATGTCAAATCATTGAATAATGAGTGATTTTGTTCTTTTCAAACAGAAAATGTTCAAATATATTGTCCAACTTTGAGAAAAGACTCATTTATGTCATTTGTTAAAAAGGCATAATACATATATTGGATCCTAAACTTGACTCAAATTTTAACTTTGACCTCCAACTTTCATTATGCACAAACAAATACTTTAACTATCCAACTTTCATAATGCACAAACAAACACTTTAACTATCCACCTTTTAAATAATTAAACACGTGAGTCCTACATGACAAAATACACGTAGGACAAAAAATAACATATTGGACATGTGTGTCTATTTGTTCAACTTTCTACAAGTTTAAGTGTCTATTTATGCACACCCAAAGTTGAAGGGCATAAATGTGATTCGAAGCCAAGTTAAAGGGCATATTAATGTATTATGCCTATTAAAAATGGGAAAATTACGCGGATAAAAAAACCTATACTATTTAATTATTCATCATAGTTATAGTTTGCTATAATTACCACTGGCGACTAACATTATACATTAATTACGTGGGCTGACTTCAAGTTTGTATAATTAGTCATGATTGTATATGTATAATTCGCTAGGATATACAAATAAATATGTATAATATACAAATTTTTAGCCAATATACATATACAATTCATCTCTCTCTCACTCTCTTCCCTGTCTCGCTCGCCTCTTCTTCCCTCTCTCAATATCGCTCGGCTATCTCCTCCCTCTCCCAATCTCGCTTGCCATTTATACAAATGTATATGTATAATATACAGTTATATATAATTATATACATATACAATTCACCTCTCTCTCACTCTTTGCCCTCTCTCGCTCTCCTCTCTCCTCTCTTTCTCGATTTCGCTCTACTCTCTCCTCTCTCTCCCAGTCTCGCTTGCCTCTCTCCTCCCTCTCTCAATCTCTCTTGCCATATATACAATTTCATATGTATAATATACAATTATAGAACCAATATACATATACAATTCACCTTTCTCCCACTTTTTCCCCCTCTCTCTTTCCTCTCTCCTCACTCTCACAGTCTCGCTCGCCTCTCTCCTCAAAATAACATGTAGCTAAAAATTGTAATCAATCAAACTATAGCTATAGAGAGTAATTAATTATTTTTAAGTGGATATATGTGAAAATTTCCCTTAGAAAATTGACTCATCTATGCTAGTTTCGTTTGAAAAAAAACTTAATAATTCCATTATTTTTTAACTGAAATAACATATATAAGTCAAATACTTAGCCAATAACATAATATCTATCTATCTATCTATCTATCTATCTATCTATCTATATATATATATATATATATATATATATATATATATATATCCTTTCCCCCTTTTCAAATAATGTGATTGTACTTTGAACAAAGTAAACTAAACAAACAACATTAGTTAAATATATTTACTCTACTTACTATAAGCCATGTTCTTACCCATTAACTTTGGCTGTAACATGGTGTAGCAGCCAAAAATGAATCAAGTAATTACAAGATAAAAACTTACTCGTAAATTGCGATGCATTGTAGAGTTGTCTAGTAAAATTGTTCTAAATAATTAAGTTAAATAAAAAATATATAAAAATTGTAATGTATTGAGCTTTATTTGAAATTATTCTGATAATGTTTGAAAATAATTTTAAAAATTAAATGAGAATATTTAATATTGAAGAATTCATCCATAATATTCTACTGTACTGGCCAGTTGACTTTCAACAAAATGACCAAATCTATATTACATTATTGGAAAATGACATTCATGCAATCATAATATAAAATACAAAATATTTAATCATGAAGTTTTCTAGCTTGACAAAACTTGGGAATAGTTTCAGAATCTAATCAAAACTGATAGTTTGGATAAAAAATAGTTATTGATTTATCGATAATGAGTTATAATTGGTTTAGCAATTTTGATAATAATTTTGACTTTATTTTTTGTTGGGCTATCGATTCTAACAGTTTTAGGTTTTTCCTATCGGGTTAATTCACAATCCGATAGTAAATAAAAAAAATTATATTTATACTATCTGGTAAGGGTGTACAAATCGAACCGAAAATTGAATCAAATCGTATATCAAGTCAAACCGAAAAAAACCCGATTAGTACATTTGGTTTAACTTGGTTTGGTATTGAAAAAAAAAACTCGACTATATTTGGTTTGGTTTGGTTTTGATATAAGAAAAACCAACCCGAGACCTAACCAACCCGACATGATATATGTAATTTTAAAATTTTATTTTATACATAAAAATATTTAGGCTGATATCATTTTAAAATATTTCGTATACTATTTCATAGTTTTATCTTTTAATATATTGTTTCAAATTTATAACATAGAATTTGAAATTGTCCAATAAAGATTATAGTTCATAGATGTTGATGATTATTATAAAATTTAAATCAAAATCAAATTAATACTAATACAAAAAAGAAAATCAATTCAATACTAAAAATGACAATAATATTGAATATCTGTTCTTTAGTTTTACATTGGTTTAGACAATTAAAATACATAATCTAATTTTGATTTTCCTTAAAATTTAGTACAGTAACTAATACTTAAACTTATTTTAGCATGATTTAATACTTTAAAATTATGATTATTTTCATTATGAGCTTACAATATTTATTTTATATGATTATTATTATTTTTTTATTGAATATTTTTGAGTCATCAATACTCATCTCATATTTTGTGTTATTTTTGAAAGAAACACCTTAGGTAATTGTATTTTGGTTGGAGTAAAAAAAAAATTGGCGCACAAGTTAATTGTATGTTTTTATGCAAATTTTACTGAAAAATCCAAAAATCTGGAAAAATCTGAAGTTTATTAGTTTGGTTTGATTTATAAATTTAAAATTTTGACACAATGATTTGGTTTGGGATTTGAAAAATCCGAACCAATCTGGGATTGAAAAATTCGAAAAAATCTGAATATTATTAGTTTGGTTTGATTTATAAATTTAAAATTTTTACACGATCGGTGTGATTTGATATTTGAAAGCCCGAACTAACTTGGTCATGTACACCCCTACTATCTGGTAAATGAAGTTCTCGACTTAGATTTTAGTTTCATATATTTATTTTAGGTTGTCTCAAATTGTTGAGTATTCTACAATAAGACAATTTTTACTTTTGAGAAAAATACAATGGGTTAACTCTTGTGTTCATTTGATTTGTCATCTAGTTTCTAAGTAATTTTCAATTATTATTTTTATCAAATTTTAAAAATTAAATCAATAATAAACCAATAACTAATAGTCGATAACATGGTATGGATCTATTTCACCTACAAGAATAGGTAGCAATTAAAACACAAGTCAAAAGAATGGCAAAGACAAAAGGTGGCAAAAACGCGGATATGCAATTGGCAGCCAATAGTACGTATGACAAAATTATAGATATATCTCTAGTTAGATATTAATCTTATAAAAAATAACATCCAACATTATAACGTAAATCCACATTATAATAAAGATAAATTAAAATGTTTTTATATGTTTTTTCAGTTTATTAAGTTTATTTAGCTAAAAAAAATCTTCTCCTAAAAATGTATTTTTTTTATAATGTCATTGACCTTTGACTTTTGACGTATCAATTCATAATATTTGTTTCTTTGACTTGTTTTATTAAAATAAAAATCTTCTTTAATTTATTAATTCATAAAATTGTTCCTTTGACTTTCTTATGTCAATCAGAATACGATAATAAATTAATCATTGAAAATCATAATATTTTCCCAAATTAGAAACGGATTTGTTAAAGACAAAATGATGTATCTATTGACTATAATGATTGTTGAGCAAGGAATAATCATAATAACCTAATCACAATCTTAACTTGTCCATAAAATTTAAACGCAGGGAGTACTTATTTTTTTATCTCCGAGTTCTTAAAGTGATGAAATGGTCCATGACTCCATAATCCAAGCCCACTTTTTTACCTTTTTAAACCCTAACCCTACAAATTAATTTAAAAAGAAATTAAATAGCTATTGTGCAAATTAAGTTTTGAGAGTGTCTCCGTTTCAATAAATTCACATGTTCTTACCCGTTTAATTTTGGCTGTAACATGGTGTAGCAGCCAAAAATGTCAAGTAATTACGAGATAAAAACTTACTCATAAATTATGGTGCATATTGTAGAGTTGTGTCTAGTAAAATTGTTTTAAATAGTCAAGTTAAATAAAAAATATATATTAAATTGTAATGTATTGAATTTTATTTGAAATTACTCTGATAATGTTGAGAATAATTAAAAAATAAAATGAGAATATATAATATTGAATCCCACACCCATTGTCACGACCCAAAAATGGGTGTGATGGCACTCGTCCTATCCCACCAAGACAAGTCAGCCTAAAACCGAATATCTAACAAAGTGCGGAAGTAATGACAATTCAACAACAATTTCTATTATGAAACCAAGTCATATTAATTCAATTCCCAAAACCAGGTTGTCACGTGCACAAGCTCTAATGTAAATATTAGAATTGAAATAAAATATGAGTCTAAAATGAAGTTGTCTTTCAAGTAAAAACAAAATCATAAATTGGAGTATGAAAGTTCGCTGAGATGACAAGCAGCTACCTCACAATCCTCCACAAGATGCCTCGGAAACGAAAAGAATGACAGGTATCACGAAGATCCAGGCTCGTATCCTACAAAAATTTGTAGAAGCAAGGGGTGAGTACCAAACCACGCGGTACCCAACAAGCAAACCTCTAAACACAAGTTAAGTGAACAAAATACGGGCACTTCTTACACCATATCTAAACCTCCACGCTACAGTCTAATAGTTTACAGTTTACCAAACACACAACTCAATAACCACACTCTATCAGTTTACACATTCTCAATAACAACTCAATATTCAACAGTCACAAGCTTCACAGAGAAACACTCACAAGATCAACAAAACACGTGTTCAAGTTCATCAATAATAAAATGTGTAATGCCATGAGATGCAATGTCAAGTATAGTGATGCATGTCTTCCTAACGATACACACCCGCTGTCTCTCAACCATTTTTTGGGTGATCCAGATTCGGACATCAAAAATGCCAAAAAATTTTGTGGACGTCCTTCTAGAGTCCGGGACCCATGGGGGACATATCTGTCCATGCATCTGTCGCGGCGCACGACACGACCCTCGATAATAGTAACCATCGCGGCGCGCGATACGTCCCTCGAAATATAATATCCATCGCGGCGCGCGATACGACCCTCGAAATAGTACATCCTCTTATCACTTAACTCTTATCACAATCATGTCTCAGATACAATGCAAATGACATGCTCAAATGAGAAATGAGGAGATAACCATTTTTATAACAAAGCACAATTTGCAGCAATGAATACAACACTAACAAATAGGCAACAAGTCTCCAAATCATTCTCAACACCACACAAGGAAATACACGAATTTCATACGCTTAACAAGAGTTTAGAAATCCACTTGCCTTAGTCAATCGAATAATTATTCTTGGACTTGAGCCTTCCCCTTCCATTGAGCTTCCGAACCAATGGAATCTATATGTTTACAATAAGGTTTCAGAACTAACAACACTCACACTTTTATGTGTTTAACCTTGACCTAAGAATTCACCCCAAATTTATAATCAAGTTTGTAATTCTTGATGTCAATTAACTTTTCAACTACCATATTTTTTAAGTTTCAAGGCTAAGGTTAAATCTCATATTTCCTAAATTTCAAGTGTGGGGTTAAGTAATAATTTCTCCAAACACTACGATACTATGGTTAACATATACTATAAGAAAATTGTGAAACCAAAAATTAATGTCATAAACACTAACCTTTACTACATCATACGACATAAAATTCACAACCCAAAACTATCAATTGATTATCCTAATTAATTAGCAATCACGTGACCATCATTACATAATGATTGGCCACTGATGTGTTCCTTTTCCAACTCCAAACATATGTACACAAATGTCACGACCCAAAAATGGGTGTGATGGCACTCGTCTTATCCCACCAAGACAAGTCAGCCTAAAACCAAATATCTAACAAAGTGCGGAAGTAATGACAATTCAACAACAATTCCTATTATGAAACCAAGTCATATTAATTGAATTCCCAAAACCAGGTTGTCACATGCACAAGCCTCTAATGTAAATATTATAATTGAAATAAAATAGGAGTCTAAAATGAAGTTGTCTTTCAAGTAAAAACAAAATCATAAACTGGAGTAGGAAAGTTCGCTGAGATGACAAGCAGCTACCTCACAATCCTCCACAAGATGCCTCGGAAACGAAAAGAATGACAGGTATCACGAAGATCCAGGCTCGTATCCTACAAAAATTTGTAGAAGCAAGGGGTGAGTACCAAACCACGCGGTACCCAACAAGCAAACCTCTAAACACAAGTTAAGTGAACAAAATACGGGCACTTCTTACACCATATCTAAACCTCCACGCTACAGTCTAATAGTTTACAGTTTACCAAACACACAACTCAATAACCACACTCTATCAGTTTACACATTCTCAATAACAACTCAATATTCAACAGTCACAAGCTTCACAGAGAAACACTCACAAGATCAACAAAACACATGTTCAAGTTCATCAATAATAAAATGTGTAATGCCATGAGATGCAATGTCAAGTATAGTGATGCATGTCTTCCCTAACGATACACACCCGCTGTCTCTCAGTCCGGGACCCATGGGGGACATATCTGTCCATGCATCTGTCGCGGCGCACGACACGACCCTCGATAA
>NC_028647.1:10390711-10395617 GCF_001406875.1 Solanum pennellii
GTTTTTTTTTTTTTCAATGTCATAAATTTAACATTTAATTAGCTATACCAATATATTAAAGTTTGACTCATAATACGATAATATATAATAATAAGAAAACTAATAATAATTTTACAAAAAAAATCTTACCATCTGTACCGCTTCACCTAATCAACATACAATGACATATTTTATCCCTATAATCCCTAAATTCTTATTTTCTAAGGATAAATTCTAAAAAGGCAATGATTGACCAATCATCACTACATTAATGGCAAACCAAAATTGGTACAAATTTAAGTGTAAAAAGAAAGGGGTATATGGCACCTATCTAATCTAAAAACTTACCAAACAAATCATTCCTCTCCCATTTAATATAATATTATTTCCAGCCATATATATATATGTAGAAATTATGGAAGAACATGCAGGTTTGATGCAAGTACCTGAAGCAGTTCGCAAGATGTCGAAACCCTTCGTCCGTTCCGTCTTTCTCCTTTCTTCTTTTCCTTTTATGAATTTATTAAGTACTAATTGTGATAGGTTTTACCCACATATTTTATTAAATAAAGGTTAAATAGTATAGGGTCTTAAATAAATTATCACTTTAGCCCATAAACTATCGATTAATTAACTTAAGTTAAACAAATATTCAAAACTCTAAAGAGGAGCTTTTGGGTCATTACAACAAAGTGGTCCACTTTTTTTTAAAAACAAAAAACAAAAAAAACTAACAACATGCAAACCAGTGTGCATGATGAAGAAGGCAGAAAATGTTCATGGATTTTATCTTTGACGATCATGATTAATTCCCCATTTTCGAATACCGAATTGTTAATGGGCCGATGCTATAAGAAATTCAACTGCTTGCTGATCAACACGTTTCACATTTAATTATAACAATATTAATATAATAATAATAATAGTAATGAGTCAGTATGCACAAACTTGCCTATATTATTGCTATATACATGCATATGTGTGCAGAAACTAACGAGCACCTAAAGGCAAAAGAAACTTACTCGGAGCAGTTCGTAAGCCGTAGCCGTCAAAACCCTTCGCCCTTTCTTCTTGTTCCCTTTTTTTTTTTTTGAATTAATTAAGTACTAAAAGTGATAGGTTTTACCTACATATTTTATTAAATATATGCTAAAGGGCATAAGGTCTTAAAATTTTTTATCACTTTAGCCCATTAACTATTAATTTAATCAATTATCTACAATTATTCATCCATTAATTAACTCAAGTTAAGCAAATATTCCAAATTTCCAAAAATGACCTCGCGGGTCATTACAACGGCCAACGCCATTAATCACCAAAATTCAACCTAATACTACCACCGAAACTCGTTCTTTTCAATTTTCCGTCTAATAACAATAATATAATAATAATAAAGTCTTTGTTCATATTCACAAGTTATGTATTGGATTTATCTGAAGCACTCGTCGAAGTTGAAGTTCTCTTGAGCTTCTAACTCAAGATGGGAACCTCAATTATTATTTTAGCCTAATTATGGGAGTGGTAGAAGTGATTTACCAATTAGTTCTAATGTTATTTTCTTTAACCACCAACTAAATAAATTATAAAGCTATCCCATTGATTCTATAATTGTAGTTACAAATAGTCTAAAATACTCATTTAGAATCTATCGAAAAGTATTTTATGAAATAAAAAGTTGTAATACTCAAAACGACCAAAAGGATCGTTATGCTATTTATGTTAGTGCATAAAATAACGTCATTATACCTTAATGGTGCAATATATCTCTTCACTATTGATCGCAAGTTCATCGACAATAATGAAGTCATTTTTCTAAAATAAAGTCATTCCTCAACAACCTCCTGTAACGACTTGTTTAGTCGTTTTGAGTAGCAGATTTTATTTCTGGAAAAACTGTCTGAGTCGACGAAACCCACGACGGACCGTCATGGGCACGACGGACCGTCGAGGGGGTCTCGTTCCAAAACACTTAGAATTCTGAAATTTGGGTACTGAAATCTACTCTCTGAACTTCGTAACGGAATGGCAGGATGGACCGTCGTGGGCACGACGGACCGTCACAGACCCTTTAATGGAATTGAGTCTCTGAACTCTGTGACGGAGCAGCAGGACGGACCGTCGCAGGCACGACGGGCCGTCACAGGCTGCGTAATCCCAGGCTGGGTCGGATTTCTGTAAATATTTTAAGGGGCGTTTTGGACTATTCTTGCTTTAATTATAAAGTAAGTGGGTTAATGTTAATAGTTTAATTACTTGGGGGTTAAAAGAGATACCCTTGAGTTAATTAGTGGGTTAGTTCCTCATCTTATATACTTAATTATATGCTAATTAGGGTAAAAGAAAGAGGGTTTGAATAAGAAAAATAGAAAGAACAAGGAGAGGGAAAGAGAAACGATCGAGAGAGATACGAATGAAGAGGAAACACAAAGCTTTGGGAAATTGCTTGCTTGATCACGAATCTTCGGTGGAGGTAGGTTATGGTTTATGCTATCCGTAGTAAACTCTTAATAGCGAATGATATGTATTGGGTAGTATTGTAAACCCTTCTATATGCTTAATTGTATGCTTGTATGAATGTGATTATATAATTGTGATAAAATAAGCATGATGAAGCTATTGAATCCCAAATCTTGAAAAACCCTAATCTACTTTGTTAATGAGATTGATGATGCCTTAGTATAAAAGAAGGCTTGATGAACTAAAGTAATGGGGTTGATGATGCCTTGGTATAAAAGAAGGATTGATGAATTAATAGAATGAGATTAGTGGATCGGGTGTCACGAACCGACACGTAGTATTAGGGGGACCGGGTGTCACGAACCGACACGTAGAATTAGGGGATCGGGTGTCACGAACCGACACGTAGAATTAGGGGATCGGGTGTCACGAACCGACACGTAGAATTAGGGGATCGGGTGTCACGAACCGACACGTAGAATTAGGGGATCGGGTGTCACGAACCGACACGTAGAATTAGGGGATCGGGTGTCACGAACCGACACGTAGAATTAGGGGATCGGGTGTCACGAACCGACACGTAGAATTAGGGGATCGGGTGTCACGAACCGACACGTAGAATTAGGGGATCGGGTGTCACGAACCGACACGTAGAATTAGGGGATCGGGTGTCACGAACCGACACGTAGAATTAGGGGATCGGATGTCACGAACCGACACGTAGAATTAGGGGATCGGGTGTCACGAACCGACACGTAGAATTAGGGGATCGGATGTCACGAACCGACACGTAGAATTAGGGGATCGGGTGTCACGAACCGACACGTAGAATTAGGGGATCGGGTGTCACGAACCGACACGTAGAATTAGGGGATCGGATGTCACGAACCGACACGTAGAATTAGGGGATCGGGTGTCACGAACCGACACGTAGAATTAGGGGATCGGATGTCACGAACCGACACGTAGAATTAGGGGATCGGGTGTCACGAACCGACACGTAGAATTAGGGGATCGGATGTCACGAACCGACACGTAGAATTAGGGGATCGGGTGTCACGAACCGACACGTAGAATTAGGGGATCGGATGTCACGAACCGACACGTAGAATTAGGGGATCGGGTGTCACGAACCGACACGTAGAATTAGGGGATCGGATGTCACGAACCGACACGTAGAATTAGGGGATCGGGTGTCACGAACCGACACGTAGAATTAGGGGATCGGGTGTCACGAACCGACACGTAGAATTAGGGGATCGGATGTCACGAACCGACACGTAGAATTAGGGGATCGGGGGTCACGAACCGACACGTAGAATTAGGGGGTCAGAGTGTCACGTACCGACACATAGAATTAGTGGGACGGGTGTCACGAACCGACACGTAGATTTAGGGGATCGGAGTGTCACGTACCGACACATAGTAGTAGGGGAGCGGAGTGTCACGTACCGACACAAGAGGAATAAAGATAATGAATCTTGAAAGATGTTAATATACTCAATCTAATGAACCTAATTCCCAAATGAGTATGGTATTGAGGCTTGAGTCCTCATGTGTGAACTTGGCGGTGCTTATTAATGATTATAGAACTTGTTGTTGCTACACGTTGAGTATTGTAGTTGATTTATGATATTATCTGATATATACTGTTTTCTATTTTGAGTTGGCCGATGATATCTACTCAGTACTCGTGTTTTGTACTGACCCCTAGTTGTATGTTTCTTTCTTTGTTATTTGTGGAGTGCAGCAAACGTACCGTCGACTTCAACTCAACCGCAACTCTAGCCAGTCTTCATTACTCCGGATTTCAGGGTGAGCTAATGCTTCTAGCTTGGACTGGATCTTCCTCTTCATGTATTGATGCCTTGAAAGTTACGGCATGGACTAGTTTTTTATGTATTTTAGCTTCTTAGATACTCTTAGTTTTAGTAATTGAGGATAGATGTTCTTGTGGTGATGACTTCCAGATTTTGGGGAATAATAGTTGTTGAACTTTTGAAGTTATTGAATTGATTTTACTAATGAGTTAAGTCTTCCGCATTGTATTTTGTTCATTATGTTAAAATGTTGGGGTTTAGATTGGTTGGTTCGCTCACATAGTAGGATAAGTGTGGGTGCCACTCGCGGCTCGGTTTTGGGTCGTGACAAACTTGGTATCAGAGCATTAGGTTCGTTGGTCTCATCACACAAGAACGAGTCTAGTAGAGTCTTAAGGAACGGTAGGGGGACGCCTTTACTTTTCTTTGAGAGGCTATAAGACTTTAGGAAAATTCCATTCTTTCTTTCTTTCTTTCGTGCTATTACTTGGATCCAATTGGTATCTAGGTGATACAAATTGGTATCTGACCATCTTCACTCTATTTCGCAGATGGTTAGAACTAGAGCAACGACTACACCAACACCAACACCGACAAGACAGGATGCGTCTGAGCCAGCCACTGGGGCTGTAGCTCGGAGAGGAACAGTG
>NC_028647.1:10396236-10396522 GCF_001406875.1 Solanum pennellii
GTTTAGCGTTCTTGGCACACCTCAGGGATGATACTACCCAAGTACCTTCGATTGAGTCGGTTTCGGTAGTCCGTGAGTTTCTGGATGTGTTCCCTGCAGACCTTCCTGGTATGCCACCGGATAGAGATATCGATTTTTGCATTGATCTGGAACCGGGTACTCGCCCCATTTCTATACCCCCTTATAGAATGGTTCCTGCGGAGTTAAGAGAGTTAAAGGCCCAACTTCAAGAATTGTTAAGTAAAGGCTTCATTAGACCAAGTGCATCCCCTTGGGGTGCTCCGGT
>NC_028647.1:10396887-10400191 GCF_001406875.1 Solanum pennellii
GCTTTATGCCAAATTCTCCAAGTGTGAGTTTTGGCTAGATTCACTGTCCTTCTTGGGGCACGTGGTTTCTCAGGATGGAGTGATGGTGGATCCTTCTAAGATTGAGACAGTGAATAATTGGGTAAGACCTACTAATGTGTCAGAAATAAGGAGCTTTGTTGGTTTAGCTAGCTATTACCGTCGATTTGTCAAGGGATTCTCTTCTATTGCTACCCAATTGACGAACTTGACTAAGCAGAATGTTCCATTTGTATGGTCGGATGAGTGTGAAGAAAGCTTTCAGAAACTCAAGACCTTGCTGACTACTGCACCTATCANACTGCACCAATCCTTACCCTGCCAGTGGAAGGTAAGAATTTCATTGTCTATTGTGATGCATTCTATTCGGGTTTGGGTGCAGTGCTAATGCAAGAAAAGAATGTAATTGCTTATGCTTCAAGGCAATTAAAGGTGCATGAACACAATTACCCGACCCATGATTTGGAGCTGGCCGCGGTAGTATTTGCATTAAAGCAATGGAGGCACTATTTATATGGGGTTAAGTGTGAGGTCTATACGGATCATCGTAGCTTACAGTATGTCTTTACTCAGAAAGATTTGAATATGAGACAGAGGAGATGGATGGAACTACTGAAGGACTACGATATCACTATCTTGTATCATCCGGGAAAAGCTAATGTTGTGGCAGATGCTTTAAGTAGAAAGGCCGGAAGCATGGGAAGTCTAGCTCATTTGCAAGTTTCTAGGCGCCCATTGGCTAGGGAAGTTCAGATTCTGGATAATGACTTTATGAGGTTAGAGGTAAATGAGAAGGGAGGATTTTTGGCTTGTGTGGAGGCAAGATCCTCCTTCCTTGATAAGATTAAGGGAAAGCAGTTTAATGATGAGAAATTGATCCGGATCCGAGATAAAGTGTTGCGAGGAGAGGCTAAGGAAGCAACAATCGATGAGGAAGGTGTGTTGAGGATTAAGGGAAGGGTATGTGTACCCCGTGTTGATGATTTGATCAACACTATTCTGACAGAGGCTCATAGTTCAAGGTATTCTATACATCCTGGTGCAACCAAGATGTATCGTGACCTAAAGCAACACTTTTGATGGAGTAGAATGAAGCGTGACATTGTGGATTTTGTTGCCAAATGTCCAAATTGTCAACAAGTAAAGTATGAACACCAGAGGCCCGGAGGAACACTTCAGAGAATGCCCATTCCAGAATGGAAGTGGGAAAGAATTGCAATGGACTTTGTGGTTGGTCTTCAAAGACAATGGGTAAGTATGACTCCATTTGGGTGATTGTTGATAGGTTAACTAAGTCTGCTCACTTCATTCCGGTCAAGGTGACTTACAATGCAGAGAAGTTAGCCAAACTTTACATCTCGGAAGTTGTTCGGTTGCATGGAGTTCCACTCTTCATTATATCAGATAGAGGTACGCAGTTTACCTCTAAGTTTTGGAGAACATTGCATGCGGAATTAGGTACTAGGTTGGACCTTAGTACCGCATTTCACCCTCAGACCGATGGTCAGTCTGAACGAACGATTCAAGTGTTGGAGGATATGCTTCGTGCATGTGTGATAGAATTTGGTGGCCATTGGGATAGCTTCTTACCTTTAGCAGAATTCTCCTACAACAATAGCTATCACTCAAGCATTGGTATGGCCCCATTCGAAGCATTGTATGGGAGAAGATGTAGGTCTCCCATTGGTTTGTTTGATGCATTTGAGGTTAGACCTTGGGGTACTGATCTGTTGAGGGATTCAATAGAGAAGGTGAAATCTATTCAAGAAAAGCTTTTAGCGGCTCAAAGTAGGCAAAAGGAATATGCGGATCGAAAGGTTAGAGACTTGGAGTTCATGGAGGGTGAACAAGTCTTGCTGAAGGTTTCGCCCATGAAAGGGGTGATGCGGTTTGGTAAAAGAGGTAAGCTAAGACCAAGGTATATTGGACCATTTGAAGTACTTAAGCGAGTGGGGGAGGTGGCTTATGAATTAGCCTTGCCTCCAGGACTGTCAGGAGTGCATCCGGTATTTCATGTGTCTATGTTGAAAAGATACCATGGGGATGGAAACTACATCATTCGTTGGGATTCGGTTCTGCTTGATGAGAATTTGTCTTATGAGGAGGAGCCTGTTGCCATTCTAGATAGAGAAATTCGCAAGTTGAGGTCGAGGGAGATTGCATCCATCAAAGTTCAATGGAATAATCGACTAGTTGAAGAGGCCACTTGGGAGAAGGAGGCTGATATGCAAGAAAGATACCCACATCTGTTTACAGATTCAGGTACTCCTTTTCGCCCTTGTTTTTCTTCTTGTGATCGTTCGAGGACGAACGATGGGTAAATTGGTATCTATTGTAACGACCTGTTTAGTCGTTTTGATCAACAGATTTTATTTCTGGAAAAACTGTCTGAGTCGACGGAACCCACAACGGACCGTCATGGGCACGACGGACCGTCGAGGGGGTCTCGTTCCAAAACACTTAGAATTCTGAAATTTGGGTACTGAAATCGACTCTCTGAACTTCGTAACGGAATGGCAGGACGGACCGTCGTGGGCACGACGGACCGTCACAGACCCTTTAATGGAATTGAGTCTCTGAACTCTGTGACGGAGCAGCAGGACGGACCGTCGCAGGCACGACGGGCCGTCACAGGCTGCGTAATCCCAGGCTGGGTCGGATTTCTGTAAATTTTTTAAGAGGCATTTTGGACTATTCCTGCTTTAATTATAAAGTAAGTGGGTTAATGTTAATAGTTTAATTACTAAGGGGTTAAAAGAGATACCCTTGAGTTAATTAGTGGGTTAATTCCTCATCTTATATACTTAATTATATGCTAATTAGGGTAAAAGAAAGAGGGTTTGAATAAGAAAAATAGAAAGAACAAGGAGAGGAAAAGAGAAACGATCGAGAGAGATACGAACGAAGAGGAAACACAAAGCTTTGGGAAATTGCTTGCTTGATCACGAATCTTCGGTGGAGGTAGGTTATGGTTTTTATGCTATTCGTAGTAAACTCTTAATAGCGAATGATATATATTGGTAGTATTGTAAACCCTTCTATATGCTTAATTGTATGCTTGCATGAATGTATTATATAATTGTGATAAAATAAGCATGATGAAGCTATTGAATCCTAAATCTTGAAAAACCCTAATCTCTTTGTTAATGATGATGCCTTGGTATAAGAGAAGGCTTGATGAACTAAAGTAATGAGAATGATAATGCCTTGGTATAAGAGAAGGCTTGATGAACTAAAGTAATGAGATTGATGATGCCTTGGTATAAAAGAAGGCTTGATGAACTAA
>NC_028647.1:10400725-10409091 GCF_001406875.1 Solanum pennellii
CTTCAACTCAACCGCAACTCTAGCCAGTCTTCATTACTCCGGATTTCAGGGTGAGCTAATGCTTCTAGCTTGGACTGGATCTTCCTCTTCATGTCTTGATGCCTTGAAAGTTCCGGCATGGACTAGCTTTTTATGTATTTTAGCTTCTTAGATACTCTTAGTTTTAGTAATTGAGGATAGATGTTCTTGTGGTGATGACTTCCAGATTTTGGGGAATAATAGTTGTTGAATTTTTGAAGTTATTGAATTGATTTTATTAATGAGTTAAGTCTTCCGCATTGTATTTTGTTCATTATGTTAAAATGTTGGGGTTTAGATTGGTTGGTTCGCTCACATAGTAGGATAAGTGTGGGTGCCACTCGCGGCTCGATTTTGGGTCGTGACACCTCCAATCACCGATTAAGCTAAGTTCAGCTGCTATGTTGTGGTGGTGTGTCATGTGAGTCTCCACCAGCAAAATAATGGTTGGGCGATGATAGTTAAGCATGGAGCCAATTTTTTTTTTTACATTTATGATGACTACTTTACGTTAAGTATTTTATATTTGTATGAATTTTGATATGAAAATTTAAGCTAACGGGAACACATTGTTACAATGTTAGAGCTTGTTGGGTTTTAAAAGGTGCAAATGGAAAATAAAAAATTGCGACTTTTATTAAGAATTGTGACTTTAATGAAGAGTTGTGACTTTTATGAAGAGTTACGACTTTTATGAAAAGTTGTGACTTTAATGAAATGTTGTGACTTCTAAAAAAATTGCGACTCTTATTAAAAGTTTTGTGTATTATGAAAGATTGTGACTTTTCCTAAGGTCTGTGACCGTTTCGATAATGCACAATAAGAACCTTTTCACATTACCGTTTGTTTTCTATAAATTTTAGGAATTTCCTCTCATTTTATAACAATTTTTTTTACTTCTTCTACTACTACTAAATCTAGTATTCTAAGTGTATTTTACTATCGTTGAGTGGTTCTTTGACACCGTGATTTTTGGTACCGATACACTGGTGAGTAAGATCGTTCTATCCTGGAAGGATATGTTCCATTAACCTCGGGACTTGAGGGGAATAATTTCCTTAAGGGGACACCGTGTATTCAGTGGGCTCGATTTTCTTCTTTAAGAAAAATATTTCGTATATTATTTCTAATATGTTTCTGACTATATTTTCTCTACTAACTTTAATTTTCTAGTTGTGAAAATGCTCTTTAAATGTTGTCAATGACATTTTGATAGTCTGAAAAAAAATGTGCAAATATTTGTGAGAAAAATGCTACCTCGTGGAGAGCTTTTCAGACACAATATTTTTATTTGTTCTTGCTTGTTTTAGTAAAATTGTTTGTGACATGAACACTTGGGACATGTCAATTACGAAATCTTGTTAGGAAAACTGATCAATTTAGAAGTTTGTCTAATTTAGAGTGGAATAAATAAAAATGTCAAGTTTGTGTGAAACCTAAGTATGCTAAGCATTCTTATAAATCTGTTGAAAGAAATTCTAATCCCTTAGAATTGATTTACACTTGTATTTTTTATATGAAGTCAACACCATCTCTTGGTGAAAAAAAGTATCTCATAACTTTCATTGGCAATTACATTAGAAACGACTATGTTTCATTTGATGAATGATAAGGATGAAGCAATAGAAATGTATAGACTATAATATTGAAGCTGAAAATCAGTTGGAAAAAAATAAGAAGTGATAGGAATAGAGAGTATAAACCTCATTTTGCAGAAATATGATTGAAAAGTGAAATTATCCATGAAACTGCTTCCCTATTCACCTCAATCTAATGAAAAAAATGATCTTCGAAGAAAATGATGGTTGCATTACTTATAATTTCAAGTTTATCAAAAAACTTGTGTGGAGTAACTATCCTTACCACACAAGGGAACAACATAAAATTTTGTCGTTTCACAAAGAAATCACTAAAAAGGTTTTGTTTGTTCAAAACATAATTTATTCAATATGAGAAATGACAAGGAAGGAAATTCAACTTGAAATATTTCAAAGTGTGAGATTGTCTAGCCAAAGTCCAAGTTCCTATTGCTAAAAGAATTAAAATAGGACCTAAGACTGTGGACGGTAAAATTAGACTTGAGTAGTATAGTAAAGGTCTAAACGACCTTGGAAAGAAAAACAAGAGAATGTACTTAATAAAGAGATTTATAGGCTTATTAAATGTCAAAGTACATCTACTTCTTTTGAATATGATTCTGTTACATTTCTTGTGTCTTCGGTAGACTCATCGTTTTGGGAAAATGGTGTGAATAGTTAGATTGGCTCAATCTTGAGCAATCCTATTGGGTGTTGATTGATCTTCCTCGAGGAAATAAAATTTTGGGCTCAAAGTAAATCCTCAAAAGGAAAATAAAAGTTGATGGAACTATTGACAAATCTAAAGTAAGATAAAAGAAACAAGGCCTTGATCTTTTCGACACATACTCGCCAGTAACTAGAATGAGACTTTTTTGAATATTAATTGTGTTAGTTGTCGTATTTTACCTCTAAATTCATCAAATTAATGTGAAGACAACTCTCTTAAATGGATATTTGAAGGAACAAATTTATATGGAACAACGATGAGTCCGCGAATTGGACTCATCTAGGGCCTTATTTCAATGCAAATAGTGTCCTCGATTGTTTATTTTATCTCAATATCTTATTAAAAACTCCTAAGTTTCATATATTTGAGGATTTGGTAGGAGCATATACACTTAGGCACAAAATAGAAGCAAAATGGAGAAAAAGAGCTGATGATGCAAAGGTGTGCATCGCTAATCACGCTTGCCGATCTCCGTATAGTAAAGTTTCGCCTTCTGTTATAGTAAGTGAGCCCTGAAGGAAGTGTATCAAAAGGCGGCTAAAAGAATCAGTCGGCGCATCGCCGATCAGTTTCATGAAGCAGAAGATAATCGCCCATCAATTCAAACACATAGACAAGGAAGGCAAGGTGCAAGCAGCGATGAACTGAACAAAGGATGATTCGCACGACTTACTGCACCAAAAAGATTTGTCAGCACAATTCTTAAGTCTATAAATATTGAACTCTTTTATTATGTTATCTATAGAAAATTAGAGAGTGAAACATTCTACATTTGATATTTTATTTTAGAAACTTTGTTTTGAAGTTTTCTCTCAAGTTTGAAGAGGGTTTTGGGGAAGCTTGAAGAAAAAGTTCTTCTTCCAATTTTGGAAGGGGTATTCTCCATTGACCTTCCTTTACTACTTTTAAGGTTTAATCTTTTATACCCACTTGATTTCTTTATCATTTTAATATATTTAATTATTGCTTGATGTGTGGCTCAAATCCAACATTCTTATGGTGTGATTTAGCAATTATGGGTTGATTAATTTGTTGGGTCTTTCTTGCTTGTAGTTTAGATTGCATTTTAATGGTGGTTTCACCTAGTAGTTGTGGTTTAGTCTAATGGGTTTGTAATATCAAATACAAAACAACCCATGTGTTTTTGACTTGCACGAGAGAGGTCGTGAAACTAAGACCACTAAACTGATCTCCTAAGGAGTGGGTCGACATAAGGTTTAGCCCGACAGGGTGAGCTCTAGTCATATCCAAGCACTCCCGTCGAAAGAGCGAGTGTGGGTAAGGCATAGGATGAATCGTTTAGACGAGTTGGTGTCCGAGAGGAACCCATTTGATATGGGGTAAGTTGCCCGAGAGGGAATTTTCTTTCACCTAAAGCGTAGCCTAGTCACCATTGTCTTGCTAAATTAGCTACCGAAACTATGTACCCACCACTTTTATCTTAAGATATAGCGATCACACCCCATGAACTCTCTCACATACTTATTTTCCTTTTATTTTATTGCATTCCACTACTTGTGACAAAAAACTCTTTTTTATATTTGACACTTTGATATCACAAATTAAACTTGTTTTGTTTTAATCTTCAAAAATTTCTTAAACTATCACTATTTAATACGGAATTCTAAGGAGCTACTACCTTCACTACCACTCCCTTGGGACACGATCCCAAACCTTGGTTGGGTTACTAAACTAACTTTGATTCGCACACACTCAGACTGTAGGCTAGTGTCGTTGATCACGAGCATATAAAAAAGCATAAAACATCAAACAACCTAAGAGTTTTATGGTTCCTAGTAAGAAAAGAAAGTGTGCGAAATTGTCACATTATGGACTAAAGAAAGCACCCAAACAATGACATAAGAAATTTGACCAGACCATGTTGGCAAATGGATTTAAGAATTATGGAAGTGATAAATGTGTTCACATTAAAATTACAAAGTCATTATTTTTTTTGTATATTGGTGATATGTTGATCATCAATAGAGACACTAATGACAGAAATGCTAATAAATGTATGCTAGAAAACAAGTTTGATGAAAAATTTTGGAGTTGTTGATGCAATCTTGGTATAAGAATCCTTACATTTCTATAATGTTTAGAATTGTCACGGTATCATTGCATTGAAAAGGTACTTGATTAGTTCAAGTGTTTGGACTTCAGTATAGCCAAGTTTGTAATAAATGTGAGCTTTTTCTTTCAAAAGTGTGAAGGCGAAAGTGACTCACAATTGGATTGTGCTAGATTATTGAGAAGTATGATGTATATCACCAAGTGTGCGCGATCAGATATATCATGTGCTATTAATTAATTGAGTCGGTTCCCCAGTAATTCCAATCGAACTGATTGGATGACAATGAAAAGAGTTTTGCAGTACTTAAGAAATACTAAAAACTACATCTTGTATTTTTACAACTCCAGCAGTACTGAAAGGATATAGTAATACAAATTGGATCACCGAATGAATGAAGTAAAATCTACGAGTGGATATGTATTTACTCTTAGTAGAGGAGCAGTCTCTTGGAAATCTTCCAAAAATGACATGTATCGTTGGCTCTACAATGATATGTGAGCTAGGTGCTCTAGATAAGGTTGGTGAATAAGTTGAAAGACTCTGGAATTTCTTGATAGATATGATTTTTTTGCTCCAAACCATTGGCATCAGTATGCATACACTTCGATAGTAAAGATGCAATAGGTAGGGCATGGAACATGATATATAACAGAAATTCTTGTCATATAAGACATAGTGTGAAGTGTAAGCCTCTTCAAAGAGAATTATTGTCAAAAGTCTATTATCTATACACTTATGAACCAGGAGGTGTTCATGGATGAAATGAACACAACCGTAAGAACCATAAATCGTAAAGGATTAATTTTGTGACATATGGTTATCCAGGTATACACCAAAGCTTGACTGTTCAAAGATATCTCATCTGTTGATTGACCGAGTATATCCGACATATGTTCACTATGAAAAATCTAAGGGGAAACCTACTTATCAGATGCAATTAATTATTGTTTGTAAAGTACACATGCTTGTCCGTTTCTTTATCTTGGAGTCATTCCCATTCATGCGGGGGATTGTTGAGTTTTAAAGGTGTAAATGGAGAATGAAGAGTTGCGACTTTTATTAAGAGTTGTGAATTTTATGAAGAGTTGCAATTTTTATGAAAAGTTCTGACTTTTATGAAAGGTGGTGACCTTTTCGAAAGATTGTTGTGACCTTTCCGGTAATGCACAATATGAACATTTTCACACCACCCTTTGTTTTGTATAAATTGATGAATTTCCTCTCATTTGAGAACAAAATTTTTTTGACTTCTACTACTACTAAATCTAGTATTCTAAGTGTACTTTACTGCCATTGAGTGGTGCGTCGACACTGTGTTTTTCGGTACCGATACACCGGTGAATAAGATCGTTCTATGCTGGGAGTATATATTCCATAACATCGGGTACTTGAGAGGAATAATTTCTTTAAGGGGACATTGTGCATCCACTGGGCTCGATTTTCTTCCTTCAGAAAAATATTTCGTATAATGTTTCTAATCTGTTTCTGATTTTATTTCCTTTACTAGCTTTAATTTTCTAGTTATGAAAATGTTTTTTAAACTTTGTTGCTTCTTACCAAGTTCTTCAAAGTTTTGTTCTAAGTATCTTAGGAATACAAGATGAACAACAGAGTTATTCTCTCACGTGCCCTGAAATGTGATGTATGAATACATTTAGGGATGTCAACTTCAATTCATAATTTCAATTCTGAATTCTCCAAAATTTAGGATTTCAAATTCCAATATTTTTTTTCAAATATTAAACTTGACCAATAAGGTTATATTCTGCACAATTAATGTTTTTCTTATTAACTATTTATATTTATGAATAAATAGTCTCTAGATACACGCTTTGCACGTGTACTCTATACTATTTATATATATATTAAAACATATTCATCTAATAAAATGTGTGCCGTACGTTTATCTCTTATATAGAAAATTATTGCGAAAGGACAGAATAGCTAATTTACAAGTAAAGACTAATTTAAATAACAAATTTCTAGATTCATATAATAAAGAAGTTTCTATGTAATTTTGAAATTGCCTCAATACATGATTGGAAACGCAACTCGAGTTCTTTCATTTTCAATAACCTATTCTTAAAAATTAACAAAAAGTATGTATGGACATGCAACTAAAGTATGTACAAAGTTTAATTTGGGGGTATATAGACTGCATAATGAATAGTATAAAGAGGCATGAGAATGAACCTAAGTAAAATTATAATGAGAAAATCAAAAGGAAAAGAGATTGCATTGCAGGAGAGTCAAAGAAAAAATTATAAACAATCCAATTAACTTGAAGATAAATATATCGTACTCACTATTGAACTTGATAGAAAATAAATACCCTTTTAACTGCTAAAACGTATAACACAAGTGATATAGTAAAAAATAGAGGTTGCAGATAGAATTAAAAACAAATAAATAGATCATTTATCGTTTAAACATGATTTTTGAGCTACTTGAAACAAAACTAATAGAGAAATAAAGAAGATATTGTATAAAGAACAAATAAACATCTTTCTTGATCTTAAAGTGTATTACATCATATTTTCAGATTTTAAAAGTTTGAGATAAATAAAAGAAATTAATAACAAAGGAGAAAGAAAAAAATTAAGCTAGATGAAAATAGAGTTTCATGCATATGAATTTTCTTGGAACAAACTTAAATATTATTTTATTCTTCCATTCTCATTGAGAGATACAACGTTTCAATCATCTTTGGAAATTGAAATGGGAAACACTTGAGCACATTTAATACTATGATTAAGATATTTAAATTATATTTTTTTATACGGTATATTCACGATAAGTATTAAAAAGAATGCTAACTCCAAGAAATTGAAAAAACTAATACAAATAAAATTTCCCGTCTAAAATATTTAATGGTCTAATAATATTTATTGCAATAAAGATTTAATTTTTTAGTACATACTCCCTTCCTTGTTGTTCAGTATATTATTTTGAAATATTCAATAATATTTATCCATTTTATGAAATTAATAGATAATTTTACACTTAATTTTTAATTTACCTTATTATTAGTTATATTAATTTATCTAGTACATTTTTTCCAAGACATTATATTATTATATTCAAAGGATAATATAGTAAAATTACCCTCTATTTATAGATTCTTAAAAAGTGTGTAAAATTAATTATGAACAAGTATTGTTGGTTAAATGGAAAAAAAAATTATAAAAATAGTTTTTAAACAAAGGGTAAAAAAGTAGTCCAACTTTGTGCTTGAAAGTTTGCCACCTTCAATAATATTACTAGTTTTTTGACAGGTGCTTTGAGTTATGAAAATAATTAATGTTGATTCTATTTAGTTAGGTCAATAAAAAAATTCTTATCCCGTAAGAAGTCTCAAATATCTTTTTTGTAATTTTTATTTTTGCCTCGATGCCATATTTTAATTTCTAGCATTGGCTCTAATTACTAAATAATTTCATTGTCTTATTAATTTCATAATCACCCTACGTTTGTTTTTTGTCTAGCATTCATGAATGAATACATCTCTTTTGGCTAAAGAGAAGAAGGAACAACATGATATTGTCCCTTTACTATGCTTGAAATGTGCAAAAGTAATTGTCATTTGCCACGTGTATGATGTAGCTTCTACAAAAAAAATTATCCTTAAGGTTGTGTTTGGTATGTTTTTTAATTCTCTCAAAGTTTTAGAAAATATTTTTCAAATCAACTTATTTTCCTGAAAATTAAGAAAATGACTTCCATTCAAAAGTTAAGAAAAATATTTTCCAAAAACTCTCCTCCAACTTCAAATTACAATTTTTTTTAAAACATCAATTCCTAAAATATATTTTCAATTTCAAAATTTTATATTTTCATTCCGCCCTCTCCTCGACCCCGATCATTCCTCCACTCCCCTCCGAAAAAATTAAATCTGCTTTCAAGAAAATATTTTCAATTTCAAAATTTTATTTTTTCACCCCGATCGCGGACTCTCCACCCCCACACT
>NC_028647.1:10409926-10422415 GCF_001406875.1 Solanum pennellii
ACCCCCCCTTCAAAAAAAAATTAAGTTTGTTTTTAAATAATATTTTCAACTTCAAAATTTCATTTTTCACCCCAACCCTCGACCCTCACCCCCTACCAGTCCCCCTCGGAAAAAGAAATAAGTTTGTTTTTAAAAAATATTTTCAACTTCAAATTTTAATTTTTTTTACCCCTGCCCTCGACCTCCCCACCCTACCTCCCAAAATAAATATTCAGTTTGTTTTTAAAAATATTTTCAACTTCAATTGGTGAGTCAACTACTCCACAATCGAAGTTTTACTCCCGTACAACCCCGTGTTTGTTAAACCTAGTCTTCAAACATTTCAATATGCCCCTTGTCAAAGGAGTTGTTGGAATAATAGAATAGGCACTCTCCATGTCTACCTTGAGTGAGGGTAAATTCATTGGGGGAAAGGTGAACTCCAAGTCTCAAGTCTCCGAGCTTCTTCAACAACAAGAGTATTACTCTAAGTCTCAAGTCTCCGAGCTTCTTCAACAACAAGAAGTGTTAAATACGGAAATGAAAGATCTTAGGGACCAGGTCCAAGTACATGTGGGCAGGATAATGTTAAAACACTGAAGGCTCACATTATTAAGTTGGTTGAATCAAATGCCAAATTAAATGATGAGGTAAAGTCTCTAACCCAAAAGCTTCTTCCCGCTCATAACGCCCGCATTAACTTGATCCTGAAATTCCCCAACCCCCTCCTTCTTATAGTCCTTACCGATCCTTCTTTTTTGTATTTGACAGTGGCTCTTTGACTTTGTTATGTTTTTCGTTTCATTTACAGTTAGTATGGTGTATATTTTCATTTTATTAATGATATCTTCCCTTGTTGTTTTTCTATGTTGATTCTTCTCTCTTAGTTACTCGTGTTATGTCTTACCTTTCAGCTACGGATTCATTGTTGTTTTGCGCGACATCTTGCTTATGTTCACTACTTCAACTTTTTTATGATGTTAAAAGAGGGAAGAAAGGTATTGGTGAAAGGGAAATCTAATTAACAGGTGACAGGGGGAATATGATTGCTCGGAAATATTGATGGAAAATAAATAATAAAGCATTTGTTTGTCATCATCAAAAAGGGGAAAATGATAGAATTCGATGTTTTGATGATATTCATAAACCTACAACCTGATCCCATAGGTGATCAGGTATCTTAAGATTACTTAAGTCAAATTGTGAACAACTGTAAAGGGTGATCCTCTCTGACGTGGTTGGTGGTCACAAGAAACGAGAACAGTATATTCAAAGGATAATATATCTTTGTTTGACATGAAACAACCTTGTTAAGATATTGAAAGCAAAAATATTAAAAGGTATATTTGGTCTTTGGAGAACTCAAGCTTTCAACAGCTTTAAAGGACCTGATAGAATTATTGAGTGTATCTTCTAAGTGTTGTTAGTGAACACTTGGATAGTGAGGTTGTAAGATTCGTTTCTAATATATACAGGAACACATCAAGTCTGTTGTTAGGAAAAAATAATGAGCATAGTCAAAGTGAACTGTGCAGTGGGTGATTGAAATCTATATTAATAATATATTAATAAGAGTAATTTAATATAGTGGGCAACAAAACTATTGATTTGGCTTTCTTTTTAATAGGCTATTATAGGTAGTGAAATTAAGAGTTTAATCTATTTATGTGTGTTTGGGGTCTATATTCACTTGTTGCTTGAAAATAGTAAAAATAGAGAAAAATCTTATGTGACAGATCGGAATTTTTATTATTTTGTTTTTTGTGGTTAGATTTTTTCCCTTTGCCCTGTGTAATATATCTGTGAAACATTAGGTAGAAATTTGAACTTCATTAGAGAATCACACCGAATTTATTTATTTCTTTGAACACATTACATAGAGAAAATAAATCCAAATAATTAATATAAATATACTTATAAGTGAAAAAATCAATTTATAGCGCCACAAACCGTTCTTATGATCCCATTTTGACCAGTTAGAGGACTAATATCTCCCATTTTAATCATGGCTGCAGCAAAATCAGCGGCAAATACTCGAGGGCTATTGCTATATTCAGTAACAATGCTATCCGTTGACCCTCCACTAAGAAGGACTTGATCTGATTGAAGAAGACCTTTTCTTTGAATCAAGTTCTTGTAGTAATTGTTATCTAATTGATTGGGTGTAACCAAATCAAGTGGAGCTAGGTTTCCATTTTGATCTTCTTGAGGACATTGTCGTCTTCTAATGCTAGCAAACCCAGCATCGATGTCTGTTCCATTACTGTAAATCCTATCGCGAAAAAGAAAACATTGTGCTTGTCCAATTGAATGTGATCCTATAATTAATAAGATAATTAGATTTTTTTTATCTATACAATTATATGATCGATAAAATTCTTTGTTTGATAATTTACTAATTAGGGTTTTACCTGATAAAGCAACCATATCCCTTGTGCTAAGGCCTTTGTTGGCAAAGCCAGAAATAATCCTATCAAGAGGATCAAAAGGACCAGGGAGATCAGTTTCAGCAAGAGTATGACTTGCAGTGGTTGAATCTCTTCTTCCGAGTTTCACCGTCCATGATGGACCTCCAACCTGATTATTAATAGACATAATATTTATTAGTATATATATACCAACAATACCTTTTTCTAGCATTTTTTTATTAAAAAAAATGAAGTTCAAATTAGGAGCACTTACGAGAGTGGATGCATCTCTAGCAGCAACTGCAAGTATGTCTGCACATGACACAACTCCTGGACATGTTTTCTCAAGTTCCCTTTTTGCATCTTCTATAATACCGTATCCTCTAGCTGATCCAAGATTTGGCAATGCAGTCTTCTCACTTACAATCGTTGGAGTCTCATCAAGTAAGATAGAAGCATCACAACCCTATACATAATTAAAGTTGAATCCAAAAATTACAATTAGTATATATACGTCTTCATCAAACCAATAATTTGAACTTGAGTACTTAGAGAAGCATAGGGATTATTTATGAGCATCTAATATAATCGACCTGAACAAAACAATCATGAAAATGAAGACGAATGAGGGATGCAGCCATGCGACGTTCACTTGAAACTGCTTGTCTTATGCTTGTACGAATAGTGATGAGAGCCGTAGGGCAAGTGCGGTCATAGAATGTGGAAGAAAGTTGTGCATGACATTGCATGCTAGAGAGTAAGAGAAGAGAAAATATAGCAACAAAAGAGTTGTTTGACGTAGTCATCATTTGGAAAGTGTGTATGATACCAAGAAGTAACTATTTATAGGCAAATCGAAGTGGTTTTTTGGTCACTATTGGCTGCCAATTGCAAAATTAATATTCCGCGTTATTGCTAGCTTTTGTGTTTTGACTTTTTCTTTGTCTACCTATATATTATTTGAAAGGGTCTTCTCATGAGTTACACTTCTATGCTATTCGTCTTGTTCAATTTATATTTTATTTGTCTAGTTTAACATGATATATAATTTAAGAAATAAAGTAAAAAGAACTTTTAAATCTTATAATAGTCTTAATTAAAGTTAAGATAAGTAGAATGTAATAAAATGTCATTTAATTTTGTGGTTTCAAATATATCACCTGAAAATTTAAAATTAAAAATTGACAATAAAAAGGAAAAACACTCTTCTAAAAAATACAAAATGTAAAGAAAAAATAAAACAAACAAATTGAAACATAACAAGTAACATTATCTTCGAAGGATAAAAATCAATTTAATACTTCATATCATATATACTCATATAATAATTATAGTTGAAAATGTGACTTCACACTATTTTGAGGTTTTTGGTTCTGACTAATTGACGAATTTACCGAGAAAAAAGAACTACGTGACGATTCAAGTTGATGTATGTTCGTTGGGGTAACTTACCTAAATTCATTGTGTAAGACCCTAAATTACATTTTATCCCTATTCTTTTCTATTTTACAAAAATTCTTTAAAATTTCAGTCATTCGGGTATATAAATTTCATCCATACGTTAAATATGATACACTATAAACTTGTTTGTTGCACTTAATATGACATGTTAATGTCAAACTGATTTTCTATCCCATAAATCACGCATAACTGATTTTCTTTTCCACAAATCAGCAAAATTGATTGATATCAATCCATTCCAAATCTATAACAACTTCAAAAAATTCAAAAATCAAAGTTTCATCTTCTTCATGAATTCAAAATCTTGAATATGATCAAATTCACCAATGTAGATAATTGGACAAACGATTTACGATTTCGAATCGTCAATCCGAAATCGCCAAGTATAAAAAATCGTCGAGTAATATGGAAATCAACGTAGCACGCAAAACTAACTGGAAATATAATTTCTTTGGCGAATCTCAAATCCGCCATTGCAGATGAGGTAGAACATCTCTTCATCAATTTTTTTCTTCCAGTTCTTAAGTTATCTTTTTTTTTAAAAAAAAAAGTTTTTCCATCTATTTTTTTTACATATGAATTATGCTCCATTTTTTTAGTATGGTTCCTTGTATATTTGATTCTGATGGCGAAAAGTTTCATGAAGAAGTCAAAAAGAGGATGCATACTCGAGTTTGAAATCTACTATTGAGAAATATTGCTCAAAAAAAGAAGGAAAAGTTTGATCCGTCATAACAAAATCTTCACTATCAAAAGATGGAGATCTACAATGTATCTCGCTTATTTTGATTCATAAATTAGTCTTTGTTAGTGTTATTAATGATCCGATACATCACTACTATAATGTTTTGTTTTATTAAATGTATCATCTCCTAATCTTTCGTCCTAATCTACCCAAGGTAAATGAGTTTTGATCTATTTTTGTGTTCTTTCGATTGTTCAAGCTTCCATTTTGTTGTTGATTCAATTGCATGATACATTACGAAAAAATTAGTCTTATCATATTGCAATGTATCATCATTCAATTTATTTTTTTGATACATAAAACCCTAAGATTGTTTATTCGGTAGTTCCTACTAATGTAAGTCATGTTACATTAGAAGTAAACAACGGATGTGTAGTGTAATTTTTTATCTATGGATTATGATGTGGTTATTATTGTCTATCTGAATGTGAATTATATAAAAAAATGTATCGTCTTAAAAGATTGTATGATACAAAATTATGAATATAACAATTCATTCAACAATCTGAAATTTATACTTGATACATTCATAAGAACTATTCAAAAATTACAATATAAAATTAGAATCAAGTTGTAACCATCAAATTTACGTCTATGATACGTAATTTAGACTACAAAGTATCTTAACTATTTGTTTGATAAATAGTTTTAAAAATGTATTTGATATCCATTTAAGGTATATAAGTTAAGTATGAATATGATACAATGTTCAACTGATTACATTCCAGCATATAATTTAGACTTTATACGAAATATTAACTATTTTAGAATATGATACATATTATGTTGGTGAATATGGTACCATTTAATATGTTTCAGATACATTTTTTAGTATAAAATATTATTTTGTAGTTGATAATAATGTATCTGATATAATAAGGTTGTGAAAAATGGTTTAAATAAATTTAAATAAAGTGTATCTATAAATGTATCACAATAAATAAAAATTAAGTTATCAGTTGAATACATGAATGATTCAACAACTATTTGCAACTAATTATTGTCCAATATATCAACATGAATGAATCAACAGCTAACTACAGCTAAGTTATAAAGTACATGAATAAATCAACAATCGAGTTATCAACTACATTGCATCGTTGGTGTCAAAATGTATTAGCAACTAACTATAATTACTGAGAACAATGAATTTTGTATCTGTATGCATGAATGAATCTGGTACTTAATATTATGACATTTTTGTATCAGATTATATAAGACAAATATATCAGACAATTCAAATTATAAATAAAAACTAAATATATTGAAAGTTAAAGTCAAAATAAATAAGTTTTTTTTAGAGAAACACTCTAAAACGTGTAGAAAAAAGTATTCCAAACCTATAAAAACAAACACTCTAAAATTAGATTTAGTGTATCTTAATAACCACAACACTCTAAAAAAGTGTCTAATAAGTGGTAGATAATCTATATTCAACATTAACCATAACTCTTGAGATGGTGTTGTAAAATGACTCTTAGGCTTTTGTGGATCCTCATTTTCACTAACATATTTTGTCTTGATCTTTTCAGTACCGAATTTTCATGATAGCGTTGCATATCGTTGACAAAAGTAATATGATAAAAAAAAATCATTGGATAGAATAAAGAATCTAAATTTGCTTTAAAATGCAGAAGATACATTATAAAAATAAAGAAGATACATTATAATTCAAAACAAAATCATACTAATTTTTACAGGTTGTATCACTTGTTTATGGTTATATGTAGATATAACGCACAATACATAATTGTGCCCTTTAATTTGGTTTCAAATTATATTTATGCACTTCAACTTTGGATGTGCACATATAGACACTTAAACTTGTATAAAGTTACAGAAATAGACACATATGTCATCCAATGCGTCATTTTTTGTCCTACGTGGTGTCTTACGTGTATTGTGTCACGTAGGGCTCATTTGTTTATTTATTTAAAAGTTGGATAATTAAAGTGTCTGTTTGTGCATTATGAAAGTTGGGGGTCAAAGTTAAAATTTGAATCCAAGTTTAGGGTTCAATACATGTATTATGCCTAGATATAATGTATCTTACACATAGACTAGTACAAATTCTGATTGATACACCATTTAACATGATGCTAATGCATTGTATACACACTAAATAATATAAATTTTGCTTGATACCATTGAACATTATTTTTGTATTAATTACATGACAACTTGACTGATACACAACTAAACATATTTTAATATTTGATGACTTCATATAATTTCAACAACTACTCAAACAATGAACAAAATTAGAATTTATTGTATCAATTTATTAATCTTAAAAATAGATACATTACAATATGAAACAAGAATATTATCATTGATCTATCATTTTTTGATTGACTAACATAAACAAGTTTAAAAATCAATAAAAGAAGATAAAAAATTAATCTTATGTAAAGAAGGTCGAGAAATTATAGGAGCCAATTTTCGGTCCCTCCTTTTGAGATTTTTATCAGCATGCACTTTAGAAGTTGAAAAATAATATTGATTCGCTATTGCTAATGGATATGAAAATACTCGCGCTTAGAATATGAAAAACAACAACGATTCACTATTGCTAATGGGTGATGAAAACGTTATATCTGTTCAGCCCATTTAGGATCAACAGGAAATTGATGAATTTTTTTTATAAAAAAAATCAAAGAATAATAGAATGGAAAAGATGAAAACTACATATTCAGTGATTTGATATTGATTGACTAGAGAGAAAAAGAAATAATTTGAAAAATTCAAATTGAGATGAAAGATGTAATTGATTAAATTATGGGAGTGAAATAAGGAGAGGTTGAAGGAGTTAAATTAGGAGAGGAGAAACGTGGGTTATAGGTTGAAGTACTGTATCTGGGCGATTTGGAGTAATGGGAAAAAGAAGGGATATTTATAATATTTTAAAATGATAGGAAATAATTAAAAATATGGTAAATAAAGATGTATATATAGGTAGTTTTCCCTCTTTTTTTTAAACAGAAAATCAATGCAGACATTCATTTATTAATAATTTTATATTTTTCAATTAAAAATGATGGGCAAGGTCAACTTTTGAAGTGCAAAATTACAGTTGAAATTGAAAGTATTAAAATGGGTTGAAATAGAAATCGTGTTGGGTCTTGACCCGCACAAGTTTACTTTGGGCATAAATAGGTTGGGTTCAAATGGGCTAAAAATGGGTTGGATATTGACCCGATTGATCTCATTGATTTTAACATAGTGATATTTAATTTTATAATCTCAATTTGAATTTCAGCTCATGATTTTATTTTTAAAAAGTAATAAATTGATAGATAAATCCTAAAAGATGTTAAATAGATACCTTATAATGGACACCATCTGTTGTCCCTCTGTTTTAACCAATTCTCTCTGCCAGTTTCACGAAAGTGATGAAGCTAAAATCGCCAATGCACAACCAATAGATTTGATTAGGGGTGTACAAAATCGAACCAAAAATCGAACCAAACTGCAAACTGAGTCAAACTCGAAAAAAAAACGCGACTAGTGGTTTGGTTTGACTTGGTTTGGTGTTGGATAAAAAAATCCGACTATATTTGGATTGATTTGGTTTCAACTAAAAAAAACAATTTGAGACCAAACCAACCCGACATTATATATATAATTTTAAAATTTTATTTTATAAGTAAAATACTTACTTTGAAATAATTTTTAAATATCTCTTATACTTTTTTATAGTTTTTATCATTAATATATTTATTTCATGTTTGAAAGTTAGAATTCTTAATGATCTAATAAAGATTATAATTCATACATGTTGGTAATTATAATAAAGTTTAAATAAAAATCAAATTAATGCTAATGCAAAAAGAAAATCAATACAACACTAAGAATGACAATAATATTGAATATTTGTTTTTTAGTTTTACATAGATTTAGATAATTAAAATACATGATCTAATTTTACTTTCTTTTGATATTTAGTCAAGTAACTTATACTTACTAAACTTATTTAGCATGATTTAGTACTTTAAATCATGATCAATTTTATTATGACTTATTAATTTGCAATATTTGTTTCAAGTGATTCTATTATTATTTTTTGTTGGATATTTTAGTGTCATTAATCATATCATATTTTTTGTTATTTTCTTGAGAAATAACTTAGATATTTGCATTTTGATAGGACTAAAGAAATATTTAAAGTGCAACTAAATTATATGTTTGTATGAATACTTTATCAAAAATACTCGAAAAACCGGAAAAACCCGAAGAAACCCAAAAAAATCCGAAGTTGAAACCCGAGCTTTATTGGTTTGGTTTGGTTTATAAGTTCAAAAATCCAATACAAATGATTTGGTTTGATATTTGAAAAATCCGAACCAACCCGCTCAGGTACAACCTTAGATTTGATGCCAATATTTCTTTAAAATTAAACTAACCTTGTACGTCGATTTTAGCCATTGATTTTTTTTGTCACTTATTCTTAAAATAAATTTTCATTTTTTACTTGTCACTTTTGACATATAAGAAAAGATAATAATATGTTTTTGTATTTTTAACATTAAATGTTTATATTTTAAATCAGTTTTTGAGACATCATTTAATTGAGGATAGTCTGATAAAATACATATATCATTAATTATTTTTTAAGTGAATGTGTCAAATCAAACCGCAACAACGAATAACTAAAAGTGAATAGAGGAAGTATTTGCATTGAAATTAATTATAATATTTGGAAGATATTTTGTTTGGTCAAAACAAAGTTCTCTTTTCTTTCCAAATAAGCACATTTGAAAAAATTGCCACGCTATAAAGGTTCAACTTTGAAATGGTTGACATTAACTTAATTATAAAAATATATGACTATGAAGGGAAGTGGAATAATAAAAAACTGATTAATATTTGAGTAAAATGAAAGTAAGTTACATATTTGACCAATCAACTTAGGTAATTAAATTTATTAGTCATATATACAATATTGTATCGAAATCATATACATATTTAATATATCATCCATTAATATATAAAAATATATATTTATTAATAATTATTTTGATAAATGATTTTTTATATATATTCTTTGACAAAAAATAATTTAATTGTTATTATGAAATATTAATTGTAGCTAGTGATCTATAACAAAACTAGTATGATTTCGATCAAAATCAATAACTTAAACAAATTAAAATTTTGAACTTCAACTTCAAATTATAACTCATATTTTAATTGTATATAGATAATAATATTATTTTGTTGACAAATCAAGATTGTAATTAGGTTTCTATGATTGGTCCTTGCTCATTAATAATTATAGTCATATATACATCATTTTGTATATATATGACAAAGTCCTCTCTAGTTTGGGAAAATGTTATCATTACAACGATGAATTTATAATCGTATTCTGACTGACCTAAGAAAGTCAAATGAACAATTATTATGAATTAACAAGATAAGTAAGATCTTATTTTAATTAAAAAATAGGTCAAAGAAACAATTATCATTGAATTGATATTTTAGGAGAATATTTCTTTTTAGCTGAATAAAATTTATTCTCTCCGTTTCTTTTTATTTATCTATTTTTTCTTTTATAATTGTCCTTAATTACTTGTTTTTTCGGATAGATCAAGAAAGGACAATTGTTTTTACTTATTATACCCTCAGTTAAATATCTAATTACTTTGTAAAATATAAAACTTTATATTTACTTCATTATTAATAGGGACAAAATAGTGAACTCACTATATCATTAATTATTTTCTTAATAGGTGTATCAATTTAAAAATAGACAAACAAAAAGTGACGGAAGGAGTAATAAATTGAAAAACATATAAAGACATTTTAGTTTATCTTTATTATAATGTGGATTTACATTATAAGTTTGGATATTATTTTTTATCATATAAATATCTAGGTAGAGATATTTCTATAATTTTGTCAAGCGTACTAGGAAGCTTCATGAATTAAATACTATAGTAATAATAAATAATGGCATTCATAAATGTCATTTTCAACAACATGTATTTAGGCATTATATTAGTTGAAAGTCAAAGTCATCAGCCTATATCCAATTACATAATAGAATCAAAATCATTTTTTTTTAATAAATTAAAGCAGTATCTAATACTTTATTAAAATAATTCACATTATATTATTTGTCAAAGACAACTCTTGCCACAGTTTTGGCTAATAGGAGTAGGGCTATGAAAAATTGAACCGATCAATAAAATAATCTTTTTTTTATATTTATGGTTTTTAATGCTTTTATAAAGAAAAAAGTTATTGTGCTCTTTGGTTTGATTTTAATTTTCAGTATTGAGTTATTGATAAATCGTAACCTATTAAGACAAAAAGATTTTAGTACTTTACCCTTTATAATATTAAATATTAATAATTTATATGATTAATTGAACACTATATCAGTGTTCTAGTACATTACAATTTGTTACGTAACTAAATAATATCTTTCTTGTTTTATTATATCAAAATATTTAAGTGTCATTTGCTTGCTTCACTGTATCACGCTTAATTAATAGAGAAGTGAGAAGTTATATATTTATTTTATGAGCAATAGTTTATTGGGTCGAAAATCAAATTGTTGATGATAAAAAATCGATAAAATTATCTTATATTTAGTATATTAAAAAACTGAAAACTAATAAACTGATCGATAATACATAAAACCAAACCAAATCATTCGATGCACAACCTTAAATAGGAGTATTAAATTACACGTTCTTTTGTATTTTTCTACTGATCTAATTCCATTACAAATAACTTAGACAGTTGCATTTTGGTAGGACTAAAGAAATATTTAAAGTACAACTAAATTATATGTTTGTATGAATACTTTATCAAAAATACTCGAAAAACCGGAAAAACCCGAAGAAACCCAAAAAAATCCGAAGTTGAAACCCGAGTTTTATTGGTTTGGTTTGGTTTATAAGTTCAAAAATCCAAGACAAATGATTTGGTTTGATATTTGAAAAATCCGAACCAACCGCTCAGGTACAACCTTAGATTTGATACCAATATTTCTTTCAAATTAAACTAACCTTGTACGTCAATTTTAGCCATTGATTTTTTTTGTCACTTATTCTTAAAATAAATTTTCAGTTTTTACTTGTCACTTTTGACATATAAGAAAAGATAATAATATGTTTTTGTATTTTTAACATTAAATGTTTATATTTTAAATCAGTTTTTGAGACATCATTTTGTCACGACCCGAAATGGGTGTGATGGCACATGTCTTATCCCACCAAGACAAGTCAGCGTAAAACCCAATATCTAACAAAGTGCGGAAGTAAATGACAATCCAACAACAATTTCTATAAAAAAAAAAAACCAAGTCATATTAATTCAATCCCCAAAACCAGGTTGTCACGTGCACAAGCCTCTAATGTAAATATTAGAATTGAAACAAAATAGAAGTCTAAAATGAAGTTGTCTTTCAAGTAAAAACAAAGTCATAAACTGGAGTAGGAAAGTTCGCTGAGATGACAAGCAGCTACCTCGCAATCCTCCACAAGATGCCTCGGAAACGAAGAGAATGGAAGGTATCACAAAAATCCGGGCTCGTGACCTACAAAAATTTGTAGAAGCAAGGGGTGAGTACCAAACCACGCGGTACCCAACAAGCAAACCTCTAAACACAAGTTAAGTGAACAAAATACGGGTACTCCTTACGCCCTATCTAAACCTCCACGCTACAGCCTAACAGTTTACCAAACACACCACTCAATAACCACACTCTATCAGTTTACACATTCTCAATAACAACTCAATATTCAACAGTCACAAGCTTCACAGAGAAACAATCACAAGATCAGCAAAACACATGTTCAAGTTCATCAATAATAAAAATGTGCAATGCCATGAGATGCAATGTCAAATATCGTGATGCATGTCTTTCTTAACGATACACACCCG
>NC_028647.1:10425641-10426476 GCF_001406875.1 Solanum pennellii
ATAGAATATCGAGAACAATGGGCCTCCTCAAGGATCAATCTAATCAAATCGCCTGTCTTGGGCACACAAATCCTGCCTCCGATCCTCAAGACACCATCAGAATCAAGGACAGCCTCCTTAGCTTCCCCTCTCAATACTTTGTCTCGAATGAGACATAATTTTTCATCATCAAACTGGTGTGCACGAATCTGCTCGACTAAAGAAGATCGAGCCTCAATAAAAGCAATCATCCCATCACTCTCCTCTGAGATCTGTAATCGGACAAGACTATTAGCTAACAATTGAACATCTCTAGCCAATGGTCTCTCCTCAACACTAAGAGATGCAAGACTCCCCATGCTATGAGTCTTCCTACTCAAAGCATCGGCCACAACATTGGCCTTCCCCGGATGATACAGAATGGTCACATCATAGTCCTTCAGCAACTCAAGCCATCTTCGTTGCCTCAAGTTCAAATCCCTCTGGCTAAAGATATATTGAAGACTCCGATGATCAATGAAGATCTCACAGTGCACTCCATACAAATAATGACGCCATAACATAAGTACAAATACCACAGCCGCCAACTCCAAATCATGAGTAGGGTAGTTCTTCTCATGGTATTTCAACTGCCTAGAAGCATAAGCAATCACCTTCCCCTTCTGCATCAACACACCACCCAAACCAACTCCTGAAGCATCACAATACACAGTAAAGTCTACACCCTCCTCAGGTAGAGTCAACACAGGAGCAGAAGTCAACAAAGTCTTGAGCTTTTGAAAACTCTCCTCACACTCATCAGACCACTGAAAACTCACATCCTGTCGAGTCAATCTAGTCAATGGAGCTGCAATAG
>NC_028647.1:10428804-10435883 GCF_001406875.1 Solanum pennellii
AAAAAAAAAAACCAAGTCATATTAATTCAATCCCCAAAACCAGGTTGTCACGTGCACAAGCCTCTAATGTAAATATTAGAATTGAAACAAAATAGAAGTCTAAAATGAAGTTGTCTTTCAAGTAAAAACAAAGTCATAAACTGGAGTAGGAAAGTTCGCTGAGATGACAAGCAGCTACCTCACAATCCTCCACAAGATGCCTCGGAAACGAAGAGAATGGAAGGTATCACAAAAATCCGGGCTCGTATCCTACAAAAATTTGTAGAAGCAAGGGGTGAGTACCAAACCACGCGGTACCCAACAAGCAAACCTCTAAACACAAGTTAAGTGAACAAAATACGGGTACTCCTTACGCCCTATCTAAACCTCCACGCTACAGCCTAACAGTTTACCAAACACACCACTCAATAACCACACTCTATCAGTTTACACATTCTCAATAACAACTCAATATTCAACAGTCACAAGCTTCACAGAGAAACAATCACAAGATCAGCAAAACACACGTTCAAGTTCGTCAATAATAAAATGTGCAATGCCATGAGATGCAATGTCAAGTATCGTGATGCATGTCTTTCTTAACGATACACACCCGATGTCTCTCAGTCCGGGACCCATGGGGGACATATCTTTCCATGCATCTGTCGCGGCGCACGACACGACCCTCGATAATAGTAACCTTCGCGGCGCGCGATACGTCCCTCGAAATATGATATCCATCGCGGCGCGCGATACGACCCTCGAAATGGTACATCCTCTTACCACAACCATGTCTCAGATACAATGCAAATGACATGCTCAAATGAAAATGAGGAGATAACCATTTTGATACTAAAACGCAATTTACAACAAGGAATACAACACCAACAAATAAGCAACAAGTCTCCAAATCATTCTCAACATCACACAAGAAGATACACGAATTTCATACGCTTAACAAGAGTTTAGAAATCCACTTGCCTTAGTCAATCGAATAATTATTCTTGGACTTGAGCCTTCCCTTTCCGTTGAGCTTCCGAACCAATGCAATCTATTCAAGTATATATTTACAATAAGGTTTCGGAATTAACAACACTCACACTTTTATGTGTTTAACCTTGACCTAAGAATTCACCCTAATTTATAATCAAGTTCTTAAATTTTGATGTCAATTAACATTTCAATTATGATATTTCCCAAGTTTCAAGCCTAGGGTTAAATCTCAATATTTCCAAGTATCATATAAAATTAATAATATCATACAATCAAATATACCTAATATTTAATTAGGTATCTCAATATGCCAAAATTTTATTCATACTATACAATAAATTTTTTGACAAAAAAAAACTAAGGTTACATTAAGAATTTTCCAACGTGTTAAACTTCATCAAACTTTTCAATAACATTTTAAGAAAACATGCAGTTCATCTAATTTACTAACTGTGATTTCTCATACAAACTTAAACCTTACCTGCTGACAACCTCACGTGAATATCCTACTAAAATTTGTACCCCAAATTTCCAAACCCACGTGCATCACCATTAATCGAAAGTCAATTAATTATAAATATTAATTTAATACTCCTTCCCCTCTAACTTACAATACATTCATTAAATTCATGAATATACAAGTCATAATGGGACTAAAGAGTTTAATGAATTCAATTTTGAGGTTCTTACCTGAAGTTCGTAACTTGTCGCCGCCACCGTCAGTTCCTCCGTTTCTCTATCTTTTTTTTTTTTCTGAATTATTTAAGTACTAAAAGTGATAGGTTTTATCCACATATTTTATTAAATATAGGCTAAAGGGTATAGGGTCTTAAATAAATTATCACTTTAGCCCATAAACTATCGATTAATCAACTTAAGTTAAACAAATATTCAAAAATTATAAAGAGGAGCTTTTGGGTCATTACACATTTAATTGAGGATAGTCTGATAAAATACATATATCATTAATTATTTTTTAAGTGAATGTGTCAAATCAAACCGCGACAACGGATAACTAAAAGTGAATAGAGGAAGTATTTGCATTGAAATTAATTATAATATTTGGAAGATATTTTGTTTGGTCAAAACAAAGTTCTCTTTTCTTTCCAAATAAGCACATTTGAAAAAATTGCCACGCTATAAAGGTTCAACTTTGAAATGGTTGACATTAACTTAATTATAAAAATATATGACTATGAAGGGCATTTATAAAGTGTGTATTGGTATATATTGCTTCTTGTTATTGTTATAGGCAAATACTGATATAGACAGATAGAATATAGCATGAAAAATTAATTCTAAAAGTAAAATGAAAGTAAGTTACATATTTGACCAATCAACTTAGGTAATTAAATTTATTAGTCATATATACAATATTGTATCGAAATCATATACATATTTAATATATCATCCATTAATATATAAAAATATATATTTATTAATAATTATTTTGATAAATGATTTTTTATATATATTCTTTGACAAAAAATAATTTAATTGTTATTATGAAATATTAATTGTAGCTAGTGATCTATAACAAAACTAGTATGATTTCGACCAAAATCAATAACTTAAACAAATTAAAATTTTGAACTTCAACTTCAAATTATCTCATATTTTAATTGTATATATATAATAATATTATTGTGTTGACAAATCAAGATTGTGATTAGGTTTCTATGATTGTTCATTGCTCATTAATAATTGTAGTCATATATATCATCTTGTCGTTAACAAATTCGTTTCCATTTTGGGAAAATGTTATGATTTCAATGATTAATTTATAATCGTATTCTTTCTGACATAAGAAAGTCAAATGAACAATTATTATGAATTAACAAGGTAAGGAGGATTTTATTTTAAGTAAAAAAAAATCAAAAGAACAATTATTATTGAATTGAAATGTGAAAAGTCAAACGTCAATGGCATTATTTTGGAGAAGATTTATTTTTAGCTGGATGAAATTTAATAAATTGGAAAATATATGAAGACATTTTAGTTTATCTTTATTATAATGTGGATTTACATAATAATTTTGACCATTAAAAATAGATAAATCGAAAATTGATATTTTATTAATTTAGTATATTTAAAGACTGAAAGCTAATAAAATGATAGATAATACATAAAATCAAATCAAATCATTCGATGCACAACCTTAAATAGGAGTATTAAATTATGCTTTCTTTTGTATTTTTCTACTGATCTAATTCCTTTACAAAGATTTTTTTTTATTATTATTATTATTATTATTATTATTATGAATTTTCGTAATTATGAGTTCGATAATATTCAGTAATTCTCACTCAAATTTAGAGGTGTTAATGCAGATAGTTATTGTTGTTGCACTCAAATCCCTAAGAAACACATAACATAGAAAGCTGGTAGAATAGGTTAAAGTCCGACATTGAGTGAATATCATAACCTCAACATTCTATAGCAACGCAAAATAGTTGCTCATTAATAATTATAGTCATATATACATCATTTTGTATATATATGACAAAGTCCTCTCTACTTTGGGAAAATGTTATGATTTCAACTATGAAATTATAATCGTATTTTGACTGACCTAAGAAAGTCAAATGAACAATTATTATGAATTAACAAGATAAGGAAGATCTTATTTTAATTTAAAAAAAGGTCAAAGAAACAATTATCATTGAATTGATATTTTAGGAGAAGATTTATTTTTACCTGAATAAAATTTATTCTCTCCGTTTCTTTTTATTTATTCTTTTTTTCTTTTATAGTTGTCCTTAATTACTTGTTGTTTTTGGATAGATCAAGAAAGGACAATTGTTTTTACTTATTATACCCTCAGTTAAATGTCTAATTACTTTGTAAAATATAAAATTTTATATTTACTTCATAATTAATAGGGACAAAATAGTGAATTCACTATATCATTAATTATTTTCTTAATAGGTGTATCAATTTAAAAGTGGACGAATAAAAAGTGACGAAAGGAGTAATAAATTGAAAAACATATAAAGACATTTTAGTGTTATCTTTATTATAATATGGATTTACATTATAAGTTTGGATATTATTTTTTATCATATAAATATCTAGGTAGAGATATTTCTATAATTTTGTCAAGCGTACTAGGAAGCTTCATGAATTAAATACTATAGTAATAATAAATAATGGCATTCATAAATGTCATTTTCAACAACATGTATTTAGGCATTATATTAGTTGAAAGTCAAAGTCATCAGCCTATATCCAATTACATAATAGAATCAAAATCATTTTTTTTTTAATAAATTAAAGCAGTATCTAATACTTTATTAAAATAATTCACATTATATTATTTGTCAAAGACAACTCTTGCCACAGTTTTGGCTAATAGGAGTAGGGTTATGAAAAATTGAACCGATCAATAAAATAATCTTTTTTCTTTATATTTATGGTTTTTAATGCTTTTATAAAGAAAAAAGTTATTGTGCTCTTTGGTTTGATTTTAATTTTCAGTATTGAGTTATTGATAAATCGTAACCTATTAAGACAAAAAGATTTTAATACTTTACCCTTTATAATATTAAATATTAATAATTTATTATGATTAATTGAACACTATATCAGTGTTCTAGTACATTACAATTTGTTACCTAACTGAATAATATCTTTTCTTGTTTTATTATATCAAAATATTTAAGTGTCATTTGCTTGCTTCACTGTAGCACGCTTAATTAATAGAGAAGTGAAAAGTTATATATTTATTTTATGAGCAATAGTTTATTGGGTCGAAAATTAAATTGCTGATGATCAAAAATCGATAAAATTATCTTATATTTTAGTATATTAAATAACTGAAAACTAATAAACTGATCGATAATACATAAAACCAAACCAAATCATTCGATGCACAACCTGAAATAGGAGTATTAAATTACACGTTCTTTTGTATTTTTCTACTGATCTAATTCCATTACAAATATTTTTTTTAATTATTATTATTATTATGAGTTCTCATAATTGTAAGTTTGATAATATTAAGTAATTCTGACTCAAAATTTAGAGGTGTTAATGAATAGACTGTCTAAACTTGAACGAATTAATATGGTCTAAGTTAATAAATGAAAAATCAAAGTTATTTGAATTGAGCTAAACATTATAAGCCAGCCATACAAATTTTACTACGTTTTAGTTTTTTTATTTATTATTTTATAATCTTTTATATACTTAATTATGACTATATAATATAGCAGGAGTATATCAAATAATAAGTGTATTTTTCTTGAAAAAAATTTAATGAGATTTTTACGGATCAATTTAAGTTATATATCAACTAAAACTTAATTCAAATAACATATATTTGGAGCATTATGTTGAAAGTAATAGAATCAATATCGAACTTTGATATGAAGAAATAGTGAAGCACCAGCTTGCAAGCATATCGTGGAATATTAAGTACACGTGAATTAATACCTCACAATATGTTCACTTTAATTTTTATTATTATACACTCGAGAACAATATCAAATAAGATCCAATACACTTCAAATAAATGTATATGTTATACTTAATTTTTACCTTATTAGGGGGAATAAGGTATAAGTATCCCTTTAGACTATGATCGAAATCTCGAAGACACTCTTTATCTAAATAAAGGTTTGATAAACTCCCCCCTCCCCCCAAAAAAACCATTTTCTTTTTTGTAATTTTGTACATCATTTTTATTACATGACATCCAAACTCACTCACGCGCCTCAATTGCGTGGAGTTACGGAGTGTGCCACATAAGCCAAAAGATGTGCAAAATAAAAAAAAAAATGAATTTGGAGGTGATAGGACCTCAAGTTGTTAAGATGTGTCTCTAAAATTTTGATCATAATTTAGGAATACTTGTGTCTTATCACGTTAATTATTTTGATTAACGAAAATTAAGACTCCCGCCGCTTATTTGAGATACTTTTAGACGGGTGGATACGTAGAAATGGATGCAGGCAACTTGTGTAGAACACTACGCAATACAAGTTGGACTTTGGAATGGTTAATTAAACAGAAATGATATATTGCATCTAATAGTTTAATGTTAAAAATAATTATTATTTGTCAAATGTGAGTATTATAATTATTTATATAGTCATACATCATCATTCTTTGACATTACCCTTTCGTACTAATGATTCGATGATATCTAATTTGTAGGATAAAATTATGAAATGTCAAAATCAATAGTAAATGGGATTAAAATATAACTTTTGGAGGACATTCTGTTTTCCATGCTCAATAAAATCTATTATGAAAGAGATAGTCATTTTAATTTGGTTTAATAACGATAACTATCATAATCGCCGTTTAATTATATTTCTAATTATATTAACATGTTATCGATTACTCTAATTATTTTTTTGTTGACTTCATTTCAGAAAATTTTATAACTTAGTAGTTGAAATTATGGTAGGGTAAACTAAAAAATATAATGATATAAATTTTAAATTTACCGATTACAGTAATAAAAAAATTATAATAAAAATCTAATTGCATATTTATAATCGAAAAATTTATATATAGTAGTGTTATATATGCTTATATAGTATAAAAATTTTATTTATATTATCTTATATTGAGATTATAATTATTGTGTATCAAAATATTTAAGTTTAATTATATATTAGAAATGGAGCCAAACATTTTATTTCACAACGAAGATTTATTTCATTCTTGAAACAATACAATATATAAAGAAAAAAAATCAAATGAATTAGCGATTATACAACTAATAATAGGCTTTTGAAAAATCAATTTATAGCTCCACAAACCGTTCTTATGATCCCATTTTGACCAGTTAGAGGACTAATATCTCCCATTTTAATCATGGCTGCAGCAAAATCAGAGGCAAATGCTCGAGGGCTATTGCTATATTCTAAAACAATATCATCGGTAGATCCTCCACTCAAAAGAACTTGATCCGATTGAAGAAGGCCTTTTCTTTGCCTCAAATTCTTGAAGTAGTTGTTATCCAATTGATTAGGTGTTACCAAATCAAGTGGAGCTAGGTTTCCATTTTGATCTTCTTGAGGACATTGTCGTCTTCTAGTGCTAGCAAATCCAGCATCGATGTCTGTTCCATTGCTATAAATTCTATCACGGAAAAG
>NC_028647.1:10439909-10463133 GCF_001406875.1 Solanum pennellii
CTTGAAATTGCTTGTCTTATACTTGTACGAATAGTGGTGAGAGCATTAGGGCAAGTTCGGTCGTAGAAAGTGGAAGAAAGTTGTGCATGGCATTGCATGGTAGAGAGTAGAAGAAGAGAAAATATAGCAATAAAAGAACTAGTCATTTTGATATTAAAATGCAAAGTTTGTTGAAAGAATTAGAGATATTTATTTAAATCTTTGTGATGTGTTGAGGGAATAATGTTTCACTCAAATATTTATAGGCATAAAAACACGTTATTCTAAATCTCTTTGGTCACTATTGGCTGCCAATTGCATATCCGCGTTTTTGCCACCTTTTGTCTTTGCCATTCTTTTGAATTGGTCTAATTGCTACCTATTCTTGTAGGTGAAACGGATCCTTACCATGTTATCGATTATTGGTTATTGATTCATCAGTTATTGATCATTATGAGTTTAGTTATCGATTTAATCTTGACCAAAATAATAATAAAAAATCACTTAAAAACTAGGTGATCCACAAATCAAATGAACCATACACAAGTCAAGGGTTGACCGATTGTATTTTCTTCAAAAGCAAACACTATCACATTGTAGAATAATCGAGAATTTGAGACAACCTGAAATAAATATATGAAAGTGAACTCTGAGCTGAGAACTTTTTACCAGATAGCATAAGTAAAAAAAATTTACAGGTTGTTAGTTAACCTAGTACAAAAAGTCTAAAACTATTAGAATCGATAGCACAACGAAAAAAAAGTCAAAATCATTAAATTTGCTAAACCAATTATAACTCATTAACAATAAGTTAATAACTATTTTTTATCCACGTTTGAAACTATTCCTAGCTTCAAGCTAGAAAACTTCATGATTAAATATTTTGTATTTTATATTATGATTGCATGAATGTCATTTTCCAATAATGTAACATAGATTTGGTCATTACGTTGAAAGTCAACTGGCGATATCATCAGTAGAATAAGAGCTAGTGAAGCTCCAGCTAGCAAGCATGTATAGCACAATATTACGCATGATTTCTTTAAATATTATATATTCTCATTTTATTTTTTTAATTATTTTCAACATTTCAAATAAAATTTCAGTACATTACAATTTAATATATATTTTTTATTTAACTTAACTATTTAAAACAATTTTACTAGACACAACTCTATAATATGCACCGTAATTTATGAGTAAGTTTTTATCTTGTAATTACTTGACATTTTTGTCTGCTACACCATGTTACAGCCAAAATTTAATTTGCACAATAGCCACTTAATTTTTTTTAAAAATTAATTTGTAGGAGTTAGGGTTAAAAAAGGTGAAAAAGTGGGGTTAGATTATGGAGTCATGGGTCATTTCATCACTTTAAGAATTTGGGAAAAAAAATAAATATTCCCTCCTTTTAAAAAAGAATGATCTTCTTTTATTTTTAGTCTGTTTCAAAAAGAATGACCTCTTTCTTTTTTGGTAACAACTTTCCACATGACGTTTTTAAGGACGCAAGATTAAAGAACAATTTTGTACATTGATTAAGATTCAGACCTCCATTAAGTGCAAACAAATGAGGCCTAAATTCTTTTGAAACTTGGAAACAAAATTTATTTTAGCACTTAAACTACACCGGCTATTAAATATCCCTCTTAACACCTTTAAAATAAATTAAATGCAACCCTGAAAGTACAATATCACTCTCATCTGCTACATTATAGTCATGTAAGCGCCACGTCATTGTCATGTAAGAGGTGAGAGATGAATTTAAAGGAAAAATGACTTATATGGAAGAAAAAAGGTATAAGAAGTGCTTAAGTGGGGAAGAAAATATTTGAAAAAGTCAACAAAATAAAGAGATAACAAAAAGATTATTTATTTTCTTAAAAAAAATTGAACCCACAAATTTCATTTACTTTTAAATAAGAAATTCCACATTTTTAAAAATAAATTTAACTTATAAAAAAATTAAAAATTGTTACTACTTCTGTCTCAATTTATGTGACTTATTTTCTTTTTTAATTAGTTCCAAAAAGATTAACACATTTCTATATTAAGTAATAATACAATTATAAAATATATATTTTATCCTTAATGAAATGATTTACAGCCAAACAAATTTATGCGATTCATTTTGGACCACAAATGTTAAAGTCTTTCTTTCTTTCTTGAACTCTGTACCGAGCCAAATCACCTTACATTATATGAAGCGGCGGAAGTAGTTATATACTGGCCAATAAAAAATGTCATGTGTATGATATAATCATTCGACTTTTTTTACTATTTCCCGCACTTTTAGGAGAATGAGTACACTCACTTTGCCACGTCAACTCTTAGGGTGACATTTAATAACTTCAATATTGTTAAAGGGGGTATTTAAACGCCCGTATAGTTAAACTAATAAAGTAAATTTTGACCCCAAATTCAAAGGGAATTTGATGTATCTTCTCTTAAATTTACTAGTCATATATACCTTATTTTGTATCGAAATCATATACATATTAAATATATACCATCCATTTATATACAAAAAATATATATTATTAATTATTATTTTAATAAAGGACTATTATATTCATTTTTCAAACAAAAAAATAATTTGATTATTGTGATAATATATCAATTGTAGTGATTGATCAATAACAAGACTATTGAAATTTAGGCCAAAATCAATAACTTGAACAAATTAAAAGATTGAACTTCAACTTGAAATTATGACTCGATCTTTAATGGGATATATATAAAATAATATAATTTTGTTGACAAGTTAAAGATTGTGATTAGATTTTTATGATTGTTCCTTGCTCATTAATCATTATAGTCAATATACATCATTTTGTCTTTGACGAATCCCTTTCTATTTTGGGAAAATGTTATGATTTCGATGATTAATCTATTATTGTATTTTGCTGACATAAGAAAGTCAAAGGAACAATTGTTATGAATTAATAAACTAAAGAATATTCTTATTTTAATAAAAAAAGTCAAAGGAACAAATATTATGAATTGAAATGTCAAAAAAGTCAAAGGTCAATGCATTATTAAAAAATATATTTTTAGAAAAAAATTTATTTTTAGCTGGATAAATTTTTTTAATAAACTGAAAAATATATAAAGATATTTTAGTTTATCTTTATTATAATATAGATTTACATTATAATTTTGGATATTATTTTTTATCTAGCTAGAGATATTTCTATAATTTTGTCATACGTACTAGGAAGATTCATGAATTAAATAATATAGTAATAATAAGTAGTGATATGCATAGGCATTGTATTAGTTGAAAGTCAAAGTCAGCAGGCTATATCCAATTACATAATAGAATTAAAATCAATTTCTTTTTATAAATTAAAGCAGCATCTAGTACTTTATAAAAATAATTCACATTACATTATTGGTCAAAGCCAACTCTTGCCACAATTTTGGCTAATAGGAGTAGGGTATGAAAAATCGAATTGATGAACAAATTAAATTAAAAAAAAAATGTTATTAGATTTACGAGCTTTTAATGATTTTATAAAAACAAATTATTGAATTATTGAATCGGTTTTAGTTTTAGTATTGAGTTATTGATAAATCGATAGTTTATTAAGACAATTATATTTTATTATTTTACCCTTCATAAATATTAAATATTGTGAATATTTAAACACTATATCAGTGCTCTAAAACACTATAATATATCTAACTAAATATTATCTTTCTTGTTTCACTATATCAAAATATTTATCGCCAATTTACTTGTTTCACCATATGACATCAAATTAGAAAAGTGAGAAGTTATATATTTAATCAAACTGTTAACGATCAAAAATCGATAAAAAAAATTCTTAATGGTTAAGCATATTTAAAAATTAAAAAATGATAAACTGAATCCATAATACTTAAAATCGAAATAAACCAAACCAATCGCTTTATTTAATGTTAAATATTCAACAATTTATCATGATTAATTAAACAATAGTATTTTATTACTTTACCCTTCATAAATATTAAATATTTAATAATTTATCATGATTAATTAAACACTATATCAGTGCTCTGAAACACTACAATCTATCTAACTAAATATTATCTTTCTTGTTTCACTATATCAAAACATTTATCGCTAATTTACTTGTTTTACCATGTCACGTCAAATTATTATAGAAGTGAGAAGTTATGTATTTAATCAAACTATTAATGATAAAAAATCGATAAATTTTTTTTTTATTGCATTAGCATATTTAAAAATTGAAAATTGATAAACTGAATCCATAATACATAAAATCGAACCAAACCAACCGCTTCAAGAGTATTAAATTACGTGTTCTATTTGTATTTTCTACTAAACTAATCCCTTTACAAAGATTTATTGTGTTTATTATTATTATTATTCTCATAATTCTGAGAATTCAATAATTTTGGTTCAAATTTATAGGTGTTAATGAATAAATAGGCTAAACTTGAACGAATTAATATAATCAAATCTAGAGGTGTTAATGAGCAAATAGGCTGAACATGAACAAATTGATAAATTGTAAGTCATATCATTTGAATTGAAATAAGTTAGGACGAAACTAAGCTAAAAAATAAGTCCTTATAAGCCAGCCATACAAATTTCACTAAGTTTCCTTTTTTTATTTATTCTTTTATAATCTTGTATACATCTAATTAAATTATCTTTTTTTTTTATATCAAATAACAAATATATTTTCTTAATAAAAAAATCAATGAGATTTTTTATGGTCAATTTGAACTATATACCAACTATTANTTCAGAGAGTCGATTTCAGTACCCAAATTTCAGAAGTCTAAGTCTTTTGGAACGAGACACCCTCGATGGCCCGTCGTGCCCATGACGGTCCGTCGTGGGTTCCGTCGACTCACACAGTTTTTTCCAGAAATAAAATCTGCTGCTAAAAACGACTAAACAGGTCGTTACACTTTTCATCAAAAGCACACTTTTTGCTTTAATAGATAAAATATCATCAATATAGTGCATTGACACTCAAACTCAACGTCTTATCCATATAAAGAGATTTTAGGTCATAAATCATGAGACTTAAATCCAATATCTTATTATCATGGTGCATCAGAACTTGAATATGATGTCTTACCCTTTTGGTGCGATTGAACGTAAATCTATCGTTTTATTCTTTTGGTGCGATAAAATTTAAATTTATTGTGTTACCCACAATGAGCCTCAACCTCAAGCCTCAAAATAATTGCAATTTTATCACTTTTGATGATCATTAATATGATCATATATTATATTGCACACAAAATTGAGATTGCTGATTTCTTATAATTAACACTAGTAGTTAATAGATATAGCTTAATAAATCACATACCTCATATAAAGATTGAAAACATATCTCTCACACTACAAAAATGACCATTATCGGCAATTGTCACTCTTTGTATATGTCTCTAAAGCCTTTAGCGACATTGGTTCTAATGACACTTAACTAATGCGGATAAAGACTTTAACACTCTTTATTAGTGTCAATATTTAATGCCGCTAAAAGTTATTTTTGTTGTCGTGTCACTAAATTGTGCTTATTTAATCATTAAAATAAATTAAGAAGTTTCCTTACCGATCGGTTAAAATTAAACATATAAAAAGTCGACAAGTCTCTCTAAATACTTACTCCATATGGTACCACATATCTGTCACATAATAATTATAACGTAAAGATAAATCATAAATTGAAGATATTGCGACCTTATTACATAACTTATGCAAGATCTCTTTTGCACTTTTCCCGTCTTCTATCATAATTTTTTAAAAATAGACTGATAACGTGTTATGAAACAATATAAATTAAGTAGAAGAACAAAGTAGGGAGAAGAGAAAAAACTACTTATTCATCTTGAAGTATATTCAGGATTCATATATCTTCTTTACAATGAAGGAAAACCCTTTATTTATAGGGAAAAATTTAACTTTGTCCCAAGTAGGATTCCTAACCATATCCTAAAAGGACTCCACATAATTAGACATTCATTATAATACAAATTGTTTATAACAATATATATATATATATATATATATATATATATATATATATTATAACGAAGTTAATGGGTGCTCGAGCACCCGGCGGACACCATGTGGGTCCTTCCCTGGATGTTCATGGTTATTGTTAAAAAATCAAATTAACTCGCAATCTGAATAAAATCGACAAAAAAAAACTCAATTTTAGTTAGATTTGATTTTAAATTTTGAAAATCGATACTGTTTGGTTTGGTTTTTGTTTTACTAAAAACAACCGCAAAAACAACCAAACAGATAAAGTATATATATAAATTTATAATTATTATATATTATTCAAAAATAAAAAATAATATTTATTAAATTTTAATTCACTTAAGCCTTTAATTTTATCGTTTTCTCAAGTCGAACACTGAAATTTTAGCCCAACTATTACATTCCTAAGTTCAAGTCCATCTAAATTCATTAGTTAAGTTTTTGCTTGCACATTCTCTTAATTGAATCACTTTATTCATGTAATAATAACTGTAGTATTGCTTAATTGAATCGATACTAGCTTTCTTGTGAATTATTCATGTATTTGATGTTTGTGTCTATAAAGTTACGTATGTGCCATAAAAATTTATTACTTTTCAAACGGAAAACCCAGAAAACTGAACGAAATCGAATCAAATCGACAAGAACCAAACCGCCGGTTATTTTTTTGTTTGCGTTGGTTTGGTTTTCAAAATTTACAAAACTGACTAAATTGGTTTGGTTTTGGTTTTGGTTTTAACCAATAACCGAACCAAGCCGAACCAGGAACACCCCTATATATAGGGATAAGACATAAATATCCTTCTAGACTATGATCGAAATCTCGGAGACACACCTTTACCTAAACTAAGGTCATATATCATAATCGTCGTTTAATAATATTTCTAATTATATTAACATGTTATCGATTACTCTAATTATTTTATAGTTGACTTCATTTCAGAAAATTTTATAACTTAGTAGTTGAAATTATGGTAGGGTAAACTAAACAATATAATGATATAAATTTTAAATTTACCGATTTACAATAATAAAAAAATTATAATAAAAATCTAATTGCATATTTATAATCGAAAAATTTATATATAGTAGTGTTATATATGCTTATATAGTATAAAATTTTTATTTATATTATCTTATATTGAGATTATAATTATTGTGTATCAAAATATTTAAGTTTAATTATATATTAGAAATGGAGCCAAACATTTTATTTTACAACGAAGATTTATTTCATTCTTGAAACAATACAATATATATAAAGAAAAAAAATCAAATGAATTCGCGATTATACAACTAATAATAGGCTTTTGAAAAATCAATTTATAGCTCCACAAACCGTTCTTATGATCCCATTTTGACCAGTTAGAGGACTAATATCTCCCATTTTAATCATGGCTGCAGCAAAATCAGAGGCAAATGCTCGAGGGCTATTGCTATATTCTAAAACAATATCATCGGTAGATCCTCCACTCAAAAGAACTTGATCCGATTGAAGAAGGCCTTTTCTTTGCCTCAAATTCTTGAAGTAGTTGTTATCCAATTGATTAGGTGTTACCAAATCAAGTGGAGCTAGGTTTCCATTTTGATCTTCTTGAGGACATTGTCGTCTTCTAGTGCTAGCAAATCCAGCATCGATGTCTGTTCCATTGCTATAAATTCTATCACGGAAAAGAAAGCATTGTGCTTGTCCAATTGAATGTGATCCTAGAATTATTTTAAAAAGTTAGAACTTGTCATAAATATTTATATATATGATCAATATCAATAATTACCTGATAAAGCAACCATATCCCTTGTGCTAAGGCCTTTGTTGGCAAAGCCAGAAATAAGCCTACTAAGAGGATCAAAAGGACCAGGAAGATCAGTTTCCGCAAGAGTATGACTTGCAGTGGTTGAGTCTCTTCTTCCGAGTTTCACTGTCCATGATGGACCGCCAACCTGATTGTCATTAACGTAACATTAATTAATTGGTTTGAATAAAAAAGTTTCTTCTTTTCATAGTGTGAAAATGTACTTACGAGACTTGATGCATCTCTAGCAGCAACTGCAAGTATGTCAGCACACGATACAACTCCAGGACATATTTTCTCAACCTCGCTTTTTGCATCTTCTATAATACCAAAGCCTCTAACTGATCCAAGATTTGGCAGCGCTGTCTTCTCACTGATAATAGTTGGAGTTTCATCAAGCAAGAGAGAAGCATCACAACCCTATAAAAGTTTTTTTTTTTAAAAAGCCACTTAGTATGTATATTATACATTTCATCAAACAAAACAACCATATAGTTACATAAACATACATATAGATTAATTAATGTATATATCCAACCTGAACAAAACAATCATGGAAATGAAGACGAATGAGGGATGCAGCCATACGACGTTCCCTTGAAATTGCTTGTCTTATACTTGTACGAATAGTGGTGAGAGCATTAGGGCAAGTTCGGTCGTAGAAAGTGGAAGAAAGTTGTGCATGGCATTGCATGGTAGAGAGTAGAAGAAGAGAAAATATAGCAATAAAAGAACTAGTCATTTTGATATTAAAATGCAAAGTTTGTTGAAAGAATTAGAGATATTTATTTAAATCTTTGTGATGTGTTGAGGGAATAATGTTTCACTCAAATATTTATAGGCATAAAAACACGTTATTCTAAATCTCTTTGGTCACTATTGGCTGCCAATTGCATATCCGCGTTTTTGCCACCTTTTGTCTTTGCCATTCTTTTGAATTGGTCTAATTGCTACCTATTCTTGTAGGTGAAACGGATCCTTACCATGTTATCGATTATTGGTTATTGATTCATCAGTTATTGATCATTATGAGTTTAGTTATCGATTTAATCTTGACCAAAATAATAATAAAAAATCACTTAAAAACTAGGTGATCCACAAATCAAATGAACCATACACAAGTCAAGGGTTGACCGATTGTATTTTCTTCAAAAGCAAACACTATCACATTGTAGAATAATCGAGAATTTGAGACAACCTGAAATAAATATATGAAAGTGAACTCTGAGCTGAGAACTTTTTACCAGATAGCATAAGTAAAAAAAATTTACAGGTTGTTAGTTAACCTAGTACAAAAAGTCTAAAACTATTAGAATCGATAGCACAACGAAAAAAAAGTCAAAATCATTAAATTTGCTAAACCAATTATAACTCATTAACAATAAGTTAATAACTATTTTTTATCCACGTTTGAAACTATTCCTAGCTTCAAGCTAGAAAACTTCATGATTAAATATTTTGTATTTTATATTATGATTGCATGAATGTCATTTTCCAATAATGTAACATAGATTTGGTCAATACGTTGAAAGTCAACTGGCGATATCATCAGTAGAATAAGAGCTAGTGAAGCTCCAGCTAGCAAGCATGTATAGCACAATATTATACATGATTTCTTTCAATATTATATATTCTCATTTTATTTTTTTAATTATTTTCAACATTATCAGAGTAATTTCAAATAAAATTCAATACATTACAATTTAATATATATTTTTTATTTAACTTAACTATTTAAAACAATTTTACTAGACACAACTCTATAATATGCACCGTTATTTATCAGTAAGTTTTTATGTTGTAATTACTTGACATTTTTGTCTGCTACACCATGTTACAGCGAAAATTAAAAGGGTAACAACATGTGAATTAATTGGAACGGGGACACTCCAAAACTTAATTTGCACAATAGCTATATAATTTCTTTTTAAATTAATTTGTAGGGTTAGGGTTAAAAAAGGTGAAAAAGTGGGATTGGGTTATGGAGTCATGGGCCATTTCATCACTTTAAGAACTTGGGGATAAAAAAATAAATATTCCCTCCGTTTTAAAAAGAATGATCCCATTTCGTTTTTAGTATGTTTAAAAAAGAATGACCTCTTTCTTTTTTTGGTAACAACTTTCCACATGACGTTTCTAAGGACGCAAAATTAAAGAACAATTTTGTACATTTGACATATCTTTAATTTAGAACTACATGATCTAAAGTCTTCTTTATTATCTTAAACTTCGTGTCAAGTCATATTAGACCATTCTTTTTAAAACGGAGGGAGTATATAAAATATCATGTTCATTCCCAACACTTCAACATAACGTAAATTCATCCCTCCAAATAATCATATTATAATCCCAAGGAATATAAAAATTATTTAATAAAAAAAGGTTAACACTTTTCGAGGAAACCTCTGAACACGTTATCAGACAACTCCTCATCTTCCATAAGCTTCTCAACCTTCTTTACCTAAACTATCAACCTTCATAAAATTGTTCATCCTTCGTCTTTCGTTCATCCTTCGTCTTCCTCTTCCGTCTTCCATCTTCCATCTTCCATTATTGAAAGAAAAAAGAGATCCTATAGTTGTTCCTAAAAAAGAAGTCGAGCTTGCCTATTTTCATCAATCTTCTTCTCAAGTTCAGTCGAAACTTTTTCAATCTACTTTCCAGATTCTTTTTCAATCTTCTGAATCTGATGTAAGCTTAATCATGTTTTCTATTTTATTTTAGCCTATTTGACAGTGTCATGAAGGTTGTGATGTTTAGATATTTGCCTAATATTCTGAAAATTTCACCCGTTTTAGTTCATCCTTTTTATTCGGAACCATTAGTGACGTTATGCTTTGGACAATGCATACATTTTTTTGATTTTTTATGTTCATTGATTTTTTGATTTTTTATGTTTATCTGGTCTAACGGGCTAAAAGCTTTTACTGTATGTTGAGAATCCCCTGTATGTTGGTCGACTATAATGGAGTTTAGGTCAATGACATTGTCGATTTTTAATATGAAAAATATGTTTTTGTATGTAATACAGTATGACTCCTAAAATTAGAGGCGGAATTGTTAAATTATCTGTTTCTAAGCCTTCTAAAACAATAAAAGAAAGGCTGAAGAAGCTTCAAGAGGATCTTCAAAAAAGTAAAAAGTTGTAGTTGAAGAGTCTAAGTCTAAATCGGATTCGGATACAATGGCTGAGATCGATAACTATGAGGACAGTAGTGAATCTAGTAAAGAAAGAACTGATAGTGGAGATGAGGAGAGTAGCACAGACAACGGAGATACTGGACATGACGATGATGATCCTCTGCCCTTGTCAATCTGTGCAAGATATATCTTTGATAAGTCCTTTAATCTTAGACATATATGGATGAGTTTAGATCTTTTCCAACGAAAATTTCTATGAGAGCAAGATTGACCCTATATCATGATTTTAGAATTGTGTTAGTTTAACAAAAAAATCATGACTTTAAAATGACTTGTTTTGGACATTTAAGACATATTCCAGAGTACTACAAGTTCAATAGACAATTAGTCCATTATATGTTGTTGCGTCATGTAAGAAATGATTAAAAAAAATTGCATGGGAGGTGATTTTGTACGAATGATAAGCTTGCATGTTTTGTCTTAAAAGAGTTTGCACTGTTATGGGGTTGAATTGCTCAGCGTACCCCCGTGAATCAAAAATAAAAAGAGTAATTGAGAAAGGTGAGGAATTCTACCATAAAGTGACGAAGAGTAAGAATATCAATGGTATAAAGTTGATGAATTTGATTAAGGTACTAGATTGAACAAGGAGCTGAAGTTGAAGTGCTCCATAGTTTGTTCGTCCAATCTTTGTTGCTTGCCCACGATCGATCTAAGATTTTGGATTCGAACCACATTAAGATGGTCGATGATTTAGAGTTTTTCAAGAGTTATCCATGGGGGAAAGAGTGTTTTGATTTAACACTGAAGTATTTGAAGAACAAAATTGATTTGAACAATAAGATGCAAGTGTATAATGAAATAGGGAATGCATCATATGCTTTGTATGATTTTCCTGGACAATTCATGTACCGGTCATCAATTATGCACTTCATTTATAATAAACTCTTGTATATTTATAAAGTATTTGATAGTCTTTGTTTTTTTATTTATTATTGTATCAATTTCAGGTTTGGATATATGAGGTGTTTCCTCGTATTGGGAAGTATGAAAGAATTCATTGAATTGTCCTTTATCCATTCTCTTTTTGCTTAGATGACATACAACAAAGAGCGATAATGTTGCCGAAGGTGATCCATGTAAGTATTAAGGGAGAAGCACAAATGTATAAATTTATTTATTATTATCTAGCAATATTTGTAATTCAGTTTAAGGTCTTGTATTATTTATATTATTATTTTTTGTAAATTGTGCATCCATACCTTATACCTATTGTTCGTGAAACAAAACAAAATTATATGGAAGCACCAAAGTCATATACAAACGAAGTCAAGGACATAACCATTGATGCCTTAAAGGTCAATTTGAAAGGTGTCATTGTCCTGACTTCTGCAATAGAGAACGAAGAGGATGAAATATTGGGTGAGAACAATTTCAACCATCCTCGTGATAATTCTGTTTCAAGTGGACAGAATAATAAAAATAATAATTGTGTGAGCGTGTTGCATCTTGTGAACTATCAATGTGGAAGTTGTTATTTTCACATGAGATGAGAAATTGAGGAGAGCACAAACAACAAGAAAAATAAAGGTAGGCTAATTTATATAGTGTTGTGTAAAATAATATATTTATAATAATGCTTAGCTATGTATTTATCAGTAGTTAATGAAGATTATACATCACTAACATTTGATAATGATGATGTTGCTGCTGATGTAGATGAAAAAGTCCTTACTCTAGTAATAGTCGATGAATATCTCATTGCAGTTGATGAGTACTTTACATAAGAAGTCAATCAAGTTGTACATGAGATGAAGGAAGGAGATAAAGAACAAGAGGAGAAAAAGATGGAAGAGAACAAACAAGAGAAGGATAAGAATGATAAAAAAGAAGAAAAGTTGGAAGAGAAGCAAGAAGAAGAAAACAAAGAAATGGAGATCGAATAGAATAAAGAAGAAGAAAAAGAATAGGAGAAGCAGGTAGAAGAAGAAAAGAAGAGGAAAAAGCAGGTAGAAGAATAAAAAGAACAGGAAAATCAGGTAGAAGATCAAGAAAAAGTAGAGAAGAAACAGGTAGAAGATCAAGAAAAAGTAGAGAAGAAACAGGTAGAAGATCAAGAAAAAGAAAAGGAGAAGGAGATAGAAGAAGGAATTGAAGGGATGTGATGAGAATTATTATGGATCTCAATGGTGATGAGTAAGATATTGATTTTTTAAGATAATTTATATTCAAGTGTATTTTAAGACTTAATTTTTGAAATGATTGGTTTTTGGTGGTCGATGATAAAGACATTTGGGGATTGAAATGGTTATTTTTTGGTGGTCGACTATTAAGGCAGGTAGTTCTTTAAATCAGTGATTTTGATGACTAAGAGAATTGATTTTTTTAATATAAACTAGTTTTTGGTGGTTGAATTTTAAGACAATTGGTTGTTGAAGTAGTTGGTTATGGAAGTGCCTTTTTAGACAGTTGGATTATATAAATGTTATTTTTGTTTTGATGGATATAGTTGTCAGTTATCGACATGAAATTGTATGTATAAGAAGTACTTCATTTTATTAATAGACCGTAATACTACATGAGTAAAAGATATAAGATTGTACTACTACATGTTACACATTTTCCAAAAGCAACCACTGGCAATAGACCATACAACATTATTTTAGGCCCTTCTCTTTTTCTTCAACCAATATCAACCTTTGTTTTAGTTGATCCCTTTCTATTTCGGTATTTTTTCGCAATCCTTTAAAGTTATCCCTCTGTTCTTCAGCTTCTTTGTATAAAGTCAATAGCAAATTTCTATTTTCTTCGAAGTTTTGAAATCTTTTTAATATTTGAAATTTGATAACGCTTTTAAAATTTGATGTATCGAATACGAGACTAAATTTTGATGGGTTGCTCGTTGATGAATCATAATCAAGCCACTTAAAAAATAGCAATGCACCAATTGCACAATTAAATAATTATCGACATGGGTTCGTATCAGTTTGTGAAATCCTCAAAATAGCTAAATTACCAGAACGACAAACGTAAGTCTTTTTTGCATTTGATGTTTGACATGCTTGAGACATAATTAAAAAAGATGTTTAAGTATTTTAAAATAGAATAAGATGGAGGAGTTCATGAATCCTTCTTTTTATACACTAAAAAAGCAGACGGTAACATTGAAAAAGTAGCAATTTGTACTTTGTTACCGCTGTAAAATTTGAATAATTGAGTATAGTCACTATTGATAAAAAAAAATATATAGGTAATTAAGACAGTCGATACTTGTTCATGTTCTTGGTGTATATTGTAACAGCGACATCTACATTTTAACAATAATAAGGTATATACGGGTAGATATCATGAGCCTTAAATGATCTTTATTGCACCTACTAGAATATGACTTTTTAATATAGACCATAGCTAGTATAATTTAAATGAGAAAATGATTAACTAATATTAAACTATATTATTGAAATTTCTTCAATTAAATAAGTTTAAACAAGACATTTAAGAGTCTACATACATTGGGGGTGGAAATAAATGATGTATGAGAAGCAATTGTAGTTATTCAGTCAACATTTTCAATGTAATGTGTGAGAAAGCACAACTATGTTGAGAGAATGTTGATTTTTCAGCTAATAACAATTGTAGCTTACTCTTAGAACTGAATGTTTGATTCATGTAAAAATTAGTTCCATCTAGAAAGTATGGTTGGGTTGTGATCTCAATTCCGACTCTGCCTCATCTTCTTCAAAAGGTTCGAAATCTTTCGCATCTACTGGATGATCTTCAATATCCAATGAATGATCATTCCCTTGGAAGAAGAATTCTCCTAAGCTTGGCACTAGGTGATCTATGTGTCAAAGGGATATTTTTTTTCCTATCCTTTCACTTGCTTTGCAGCCTATGCATCAATTCATTTAATCATCACCCAAGTTGTCATTTGATTGATTACAAAAGCTCTCAATTGGTTGATCACCCAATTTTCATTTTCAACTGAGTCATCGTCGTTAAAAGAATTCGTTGGTTCAGTCGGAGAACTCGCAATGACATTTATCCTCAACACAGGCCTAGAGTCATCAACAACAACATCCATCATGTACAAGCTCACATTCCTATCATTCTCTATGAATGTGGGATGTATTTTTTCCCTCCCATTCATTTGATATCTTATCACCAAGTTGTCTGGCTCACAAGATAGCTCACCGACCTCAATTATGCTTGCAATCAAATTGTCATATGAACATTTGAAACGCAAGGCAATAGGAACTATAGTCTTACTAAATGATTTTCAAAACCACCTTTTGGGAGTATCTTCCCATACTCCAATATAGTCACCACCAGCAAATATATTCTACTACTACCATATATAGACTACACTGATCAATACTAGATTACGATATTGGTATATAGTGGTTGATGAATGGTACGAAATTCGAACAAAATGCGAAAGAACGAGAATAAGTTCAAATCAAGCTCAAAATAGATAAAATGCATATATAGTCCGTATAAACAACTAAAAATTATCTAAACACGAGTTATAAAGTGATCTTGAAAGATTTTTGCAAGTTTCAAGAATGGCGGGAATTTTTTTCTTTGAAGCTATTTGAAAGAAAATGATGTAAAAATGGAATCAATGACTAGAATGATGATGAATTAACCTGTGAAAGCTAAAATATCGTCGGAATCAGCTAAATCGGTTGCAAAAATGGGAGCATTTTGGTTTCTTGTTGGAAGAGCTTTTCCCCAGTAAAACTTTTTAATAAATAAAAAATAAAAGCAATACCACATTTTTGTTGGATGAGTAGGGACCAAAGTGTAGTATCAAAAACTTGAGAGTAGGGTGTTATATGTTTTGGAATAATATTAAGTGATGTCATATATGGTGTCTAAAGTACCAATTTTGAGACTTTTGTCTAAATGTTCAATTAAGTTTGAAGAGTGGTTGTTTTGTCAACTCTCCCGGAGAACATGACTTATAGTAAATTGAGTATATATATTTAACTATTGTTGTTTGTTTAGTTTATTTTGTTTAAAGTACAATCACATTATTTGAAAAACGGTAAAGACTAAAATATATAGATATCGAATTTTGAGAAAAAACTTATTTATGTAATTGACCAAGTGTTTGACATATATATGCTCTTTCAGTTAAAAAAATAATGGAATGAAAATAAAACTAGCGTAGATGAGTCAAATTTTAATGAATGACATAAATGAGTACTTTTTCAAAGTTGGACAACATATTTGAACCTTTTCCGTTTGAAAAACAACAAAATCACTCTTTACTAAATGATTTGACATTTTAAGAAACATTCAAGATCCAACTTTTGAATTGGAATTCGATCCCAACATGATACTTGACCCAGACTCCCAACCCCAACATCCGATTTAAGATCCAATTTTCAATCGAGATCCGACCACGAGAACTGATTTGAGACCCGATTCCAAATCGAGATTCAACCTCGACCTCGACACCTTACCCCCGACCCCAACCTGTGATCGACCTTGACCCGAGACCCGATCCTTTCCTAAGACTCGACCCTGACCTTGACCCAAGACCCCGATCTCAAACTCGACCTTGACCGTGACACCTAACCCCAGCCTCGAGAACCGATCCGGACCCTTGCCTTGATATCATACTGAGACTCGAGACTTTGACCCAACGTCTTGGCCCCAACCCCTACCTGAGACCCAACATCAACCCTAAGACCGACCCATGACCATACTTGAAATCCCAAACCAAGACTGGAGACCTAAGATTTGACACCTGACCCTGACTCAATCCAGAATTCAGGAGTTGGATCTCGAGTCGGTCTCGAATTGAAAAACAATAGTCAGATCTAGGATTACTATTGGGATTCGAAACGTGAGACTTTAAGTTAAGATGGAAAGATGAGGTGTGAGGGTCTTACGCTCGTATTCTCATTGAGATTGATATTACCCATGAGCTACCTGATTATGTGACAATTGAACTACCTTAAATACGAATGGCAGCCGCTATATTGTCAAGATTGTTAAATGTTGGGTCACAAGACTGGAATGGATAGGAAAACCTTGTAACAGTCAGGAAGATGAATAACCAAGCACACTGAATAAAATACAAGTCAACAATTATTTCTAAAGTAATTGTTGGTGTTTATGCATCAACAGTAATCACGGCTATAGTCAAGAAAGTGGTTGGAGAATCTCAGACAACCTTCATTTTAGGCAGGATCGAGTATACTCGACAATGTCATAGTAGTACATGATTGTTTTAAATTCTATGACTCACTCGAGTGGAATTTTTTGAAAATGGTATTACTGGAATTTTTTGAAAATGGCATTGTGTCTAGGCGTTCATCAAAGACTTGCCACAGTTGACAGACTAAGTAGTACTAGGCGTTCATCAAAGACTCGACAATGTCATAGTAGTACTAGTTGTGTACTGTGTTTTGTGTAACACGAGAAAATTAAATGAAAGGTGTCAAATAAGCCTTGATTTGGTTTTTGGTGACAGATTGACCAAAAGCTGGTCAAATCATCTTTAAAATGTAATTAAGTAAATTTGGGACTAAATTAACATTTTCAAAACTTTCTTCTTTTATAAAATACAAAAAAGCACTTCATTTTTTCAACTTTTGTAACTCTATCCAAACCATTTTTTTTTAAAAAAAAAGTAAATGAAAATAGGTATTTCTCTTCTTCTTCTCTCAACGTTCTCTCTTCTCTTCTTCTTCCTCTTTAGAAAATCTGAAAGTTCGACTATCAAAACAAATATTCTCCCCCGTTATCTTATCTTCCTTCTTATCTCCGGTCGTGACTCTCTACTCTTTCTGAACTGAAGATTGTGTTTGACTTAAAAAGGGTAAGTAATTTTTTTAGCGATTTTACAATTTTGAAATAATACTAAGCTTTTTTCTTGGGTTAATGAAGAATAAATCGTTCTATAGATATGAAAAATGAATAATAGTGTAATGGTACCTATTATTTATTATTTTAAAAAGAAAATTAACAAACCCGAAAAGCTATAATTTTGAGAAAATGTATATGTAATGTTAAGATTCAGTGAAAATTCATTTTTTTGTTGTTTTGTTGTTCTTTTTGTGACCATTTTGTTCATATGATTTAAGAAATATAGTTTTGTTCAGTTGTCCACAAATATTTGAAGTGTAGGAGACTGAAAAAATCTATTTCTCAATCACTATCTATAATTAGTTAAAGAAAAAAACAATGACTACTGCTCTGTATCACACTCAAACCCAAAAGTCAAGGAGAACAAGAAAGAGAAGGAGAAGGACCTAGAGATAGAGAAGGAGAAATTGAAAAAGAAAGTGAAAGAGAAATAGAAAAAAGTCAAAGTCGTCAATTGTGATGTGAAGCAACAATATCCACCATTGATTAGATTGATGGTTATGTATACCATTGTGAATTACTTTTTTTGTTGATAAGTTGTATAAAACAATTGGTAAAGTGTTTATTTTTTGTCGATAATATTAATGAATTTTTTGTTGAAACAAATGTCAATTATGATGGAAAAGAAGAAATGTTGTGTATGTGGCAACATACATAACCTATGTTGTAAAAAACACCACAAAATTATCTACATGAGCCCAACAGAAAGGATATATGTGGCAACATATGTCACAGAAAGAAGATATGTGGTAACATATGTCACATAAAAATGATATGTGGCAACATATGTCACAGAAAGAACATATGTGGTAACATATGTCACAGAAAGAAGATATGTGGCAACATATGTCACAGAAAAAAGATATGTGACAACATATGTCGCTGAAAGAAGATATGTGGCAACATATGTCACAGAAAAAAGATATGTGGCAACATATGTCACTGAAAGAAGACATGTCGCAACATATGTCACAGAAAGAAGATATGAGGTTACATATGTCATAGAAAGGAGATATGTGTCAACATTTCATTGTTACCAATGTGGTGTCTGTGGCAACATATGTAACCTTTGTTATAAAAAAAAAACTATAAAATTATTTGCATGTACCCCAACAGAAAGGATATATGTGGCAACAGATGTCACATTATGAATTATTAAAAAAAATTAAAAATAAAATAAAAATGTCTAAAACAATCGTCCTTTCTTTTTCCTTCTCTCCTCTCCTCTATAAAAGGTCGTTTCGTTTCATATTTCAAATAAATTATTCAGATTTGAAATCTAATTTATATTTACTAATTTTTGTTTTCTTTTCTCTCATTCCTTTCTCTCGTTTCATTATTTCTTTATAATTCAAATTGTTGCTATGTTTTCTACAACATCAATGGTAATATGTTGTGATTTTCTTCTACAACAAAGCGGCGTTGCCCTCATCATTCTAGTTTATCATTGATATCTTCTAAGATAAAATATAATAGTTATTGGTATTTATCACTTATTTGTTTGTAAGATGGTTGGATTGTTATTCCTTTTGAATTATTATTTGAAAAAAATACATTTTAAGATGTACATGTCGCCACATATGACACGTCTGTTGCAATTTTTCCAACAAAACGTGCATATGTTGTCACATATGTCACTTCAAGGTTGAATTAATCGATAATTGAGCGATTTAGGAATGGAAAAATATCAAATTGAATCAAATTTTAGTATTTTGAACCATAATTAAATAATAAAAATATATTATACACTTGAAAAAACAATTTACATGGGTGTTATATAAACATCATATGAAGTTACTTGGTCATTGTATGATGAACTAGTGATATGATAGTTTTTGTAAAAATAATTGATAAAATTGATGAAAGTTGTTGTATATTTTTATTCTTAGACATGTTGTATGACTATATATTAGTGTTACATATTGAATTCGGTGACAATTTAATTGAATTAACCCCAAAAGACCATTTTATGATATACATATGTTGTCACATGTGACATTTCTGTTGCAATTTTTCCAACAGGAGGTGCATATGTTGACACATATGTCACTTCAAGAATGGGTTAGTCGATAAATTGAACGATTTAGGAATAAAAAATGTTAAATTGGGCCAAATATTAGTACTTTGGACCATAATTAAGCAATAAAAATATGCTATAACATTTGGAACAACAATTTACAACAATATTATATAACTATCATATGAAGTTACTTGATTATTGTATGATGAACTAGTGATGTGATAATCTCTGTAAAAATAATTGATAGAATTGAGGAAGGTTGTTATATTAGACTATAATTTTGTACTTAAACATGTTGTAGGACTATATATTAGTGTTACATGTTGAATTAGATGACAATTTAATTGAATTAACCCCTCAAAGATCATTCTATGATATACATATGTTGTCACATATGACATTTTTGTTGCAATTTTTCTAACAGAACGTGCATATGTTGTTAAATATGTCATTTCAATGATGACTTTATCAATAAACTGAGCAATTTAGAATGGAAAATGTCGAATTAGACCAAATTATAGTAATTTGAACCATAATTATGCAATAAAAATTTGTTATAACACTTGAAACAACAATTTATAAGGATGTTATATAACTATCATATGTAGTTACTTGGTCATTGTATGATGAACTAGTGGAAAATGATAGTCTTTGTAAAAATAATTGATAGAATTGATGAAGGTTGTTGTATTAGACCATAATTTTGTACTTAGACATGTTGTAGGAATATATATTAGTGTTACATGTTGAATTATGTGATAATTTAATTGAACTAACCCCCAAAAGATCATTTTATGATATACATATGTTGCCACATATGATATTTATGTTGCAATTTTCCCAACAGAACGTGCATATGTTGCCACATATGTCACTTCAAGGATGACTTAATCGATAAATTGAGCGATTTAGGAATGATAAAATGTCAAATTGGATAAAATTTTAGTACTTTAAACCATAATTAAGCAATAAAAATATGATATAATACTTGAAACAATGATTTACAAGGGTATTATATAACTATCATGTCGATTGTGACATGTAAGTCATATGTTGCTCATGTCTAGCTTATATGTTGCAACTTGTGTAAGTTATATGTTGCAACATCTGTCAATTATATTGCTATTGAAATAACCTTGTTGTTGCTACATATGACTATAATTTATTTCAATAGTCAATTGTTGCAACATATAGCAATCTGTTGGAAACGCGAATGCAAATTATTCAAAAAATTGCAGGTGCCCAAAGTATGGTGAATGATTTCAAAGAACTATTAATTTTGTAGAAAATAGCCATATTTAGCAGAGTAATTATAGGAACAGAATATACTAATTATATCCTGTATAGCTGTTTCCTTATCCGTTTCCTTTTTTATCTCCATCTTTCCTGTATAAATGTAACAGTATTTCACAAGAGTAATACATAGAAAATTAACCTAAAATTATTCTCTTTATTTTTGTAATTTTCACATGGTATCAGAGCAGGGCCCGTCTCACCCGATGTTGGGGTCCCCAAAGCGTGAGGTGGGGTGTTAAAGAATGACAAAAGTCTCACATCGGTGGTTAATGAGATGGGTGGACTCCTAATAAGGCTTGAGCAATCCTCCTCCCTTTGAGCTAGCTTTTGGGATGTGAGTTAGGCCTAAGACCTAATTTAACATGGTATCAAAGCCATAAGGTCGATCTTCGACGTTTTTTCGTACTCATCATCTACCGTGACCTACCCGAAATGGAAGACCCACCGGAAAACCCACCGGAAAATCCAAACCAACTTATTTCTATGGAACATATGCAACAATTGTTTCAGATGTTTCAAACACTCAACAAAAATTCAACCAACATCGAACCAGGGACTTCACAAACAGTGCGAGTCGCCGAAAAACTGAACTTTACCAATTACACCAAATGGTGTAAACTGATGCAGATAGCAATTGGTGGCCGGGGAAGGCTCAATCACATCATCGCAACCCCGTTTCACCAGACGATCCAGAGTACCAGCAATGGGCTCAAAAAGATTCGATGGTCCTTTCATGGATCATCGAGAATATTGACGGAGACCTTGTAAATCAGTTCTTGGACTATAAAACTGCTCGAGATCTATAGAAAGGCATTGAAACTCTACTCAGTAGCGGCAGAGATGAATTGCAGATCTATGATCTGAACACAAAGGCAACCTCTATGAAACAAGGGATAGACACGATAGAGGTGTATTTTAGCAAATTAAATACCCTCTGGAAAGAAATTGATAGACGAATGCCTAACCCGATGAAATGTGCAGAGGATATCACATTGTTTAACTCGTTTATACAACGGCAGAGGTTGTATCAATTTTTGGCTGGTGTGAATGATTCACTTGACAAAGAAAAACGGGACATTCTGAATTTAGATCCCCTTACAACCATTGATGCCGCATATGCCACTATCAGACGAGAAATTGCTCGTCGCGGTATAATGACCGGCAACTCATCACTGGGACGAGGTCCCTCAGAGATCGGAAGTGGTCTTGTCACTCAACGCCGGTCAGATTCTTCATCCCGGCGAGAGGATAAAACTCACCTTAAATGCAGTCATTGCGGAGGAACCAAACACACCAAGGAAGGGTGTTTTAAGCTCATCGGCTACCCGGAATGGTGGGAGGACCTAAGACAGCGCAAAGCCGCCACCAAGGTGACAAAGACCGGCGGCAAGGCTAACGCCGCCATCGGAGAAGGAGAACCGACCAGCGAGGACTCATCAACCACTGTCACTGACAGGCGAACAGGTACGAGTGGCAAGGATGGGTTCACCAAATTTTTTGGTGAACCATGGATGAAAACAGAGGAATCGACGGAAAGAAGAAACGAGAGAGTTCTAGAGGAATCCTCCTTTAGAAATGATGGTGAGGGAAGAAATGAAGACCACAAGATAAAAATAAAAGGCCCTCAAAAATCAGAACCTTTATTCCATTTAAAAAATCAGAAGCCCCACAAATCAGAAGCCCAATTATACAATAAACCCACGAAAAATCAAAGTGTGGGTCTCATGTGCAACAAGTCAATTGGATTTTTGACTGTGGGGCCACGGACACTATGTCATACGACCCATCCGACTTTCTTTCCTCCACATCAACTACCCGTACTAAGATTCAAACTGCAAATGGGGAGTTCATTCCAATTACTCAGGCCGGAGATGTAGATATTACATCAGAAATTCATTTAAAAAATTGTCTTTTAATTCCGAGTCTTACCCACAAACTTTTATCTGTTAGTCAATTAACCAAGGAACTAAACTGTACAATTCTAATGACTTCTTCTGATTGTATTGTACAGGATGCTCAGACGGGGCGGATCATTGGTCGTGGTATTGAACGAGGAGGTCTATACTATGTGAACGAGGTGACTCAACAGGGTAACGCTTT
>NC_028647.1:10465067-10472109 GCF_001406875.1 Solanum pennellii
GTGAGTAGATTCATGCATCTACCTCAAATACATCACATGACAGCCGTAATGAGGATTCTGAGGTATCTAAAGGGTACAAGCAGCACCGGGATCTATTTTGGAAGAAATGATAGCCTCGATATAATTGCTTACACCGATGCAGATTGGGCCGGAGACCGAGATGGAAGGAAATCCACTTCTGGATACTTCACTTTGGTAGGAGGGAATCTTGTCACTTGGAGAAGCAAGAAGCAAAAGGTAGTAGCCTTGTCAAGTGCGGAAGCTGAGTTCAGAGGAATTGTGAAAGGAATAACTGAAATCCTATGGATTAGAAAACTGCTAAATGAGCTCAGTTTTCCTCAGAAAACAGCCTACAAGTTATTCTGTGACAACAAAGCAGCAGTAAGTATTTCTGGAAACCCTGTCCAGCATGACAGAACAAAACATGTTGAGGTTGATCGACACTTCATCAAAGACAAGTTAGAAGACAAGGTTATCAAACTCCCATTTGTTCGATCAAAAGATCAATTGGCAGATATCCTAACCAAGGCTGTCAGTACTGAAGCATTCAGTAATATTTTGCGCAAGTTGAGCATTGGAAATCCGAGTGCCCAACTTGAGGGGGAGTGTAGAAAATAGCCATATTTAGCAGAGTAATTATAGGAACAGAATATACTAATTATGTTAGTAATATATATCCTGTATAGCTGTTTCCTTATCCGTTTCCTTTTTTATCTCCATCTTTCCTGTATAAATGTAACAGTATTTCACAAGAGTAATACATATAAAATTAACCTAAAATTATTCTCTTTATTTCTGTAATTTTAACAAATTTTACATATCAAAACAATAGTGTGTGACCCTAATCATTTATGAAGTAATTTCAATTGAGAGAAAACAAAATCTAATCCACTGATTAAATTAGTTAAATCTGATTCAAGAAGAAGAAAGCTCAAGGACTAGCAGCCAAGACCAATAATATACGAAAAGAAGAAGAAAAATATAAAGAGAATGGGAAGAAAGACAAGCAAGCAAGCAAGAACGACGAAGAAGAAAAAGAGAAAGAAAAAAATATGACGAGAAGTGAGGGAAAATGTTTTATTTCCCCTTTTAGCTCTCTAGTAGCTTCCCCCAATTTTAATTACCGCCAAAATTGGTTAAATTCGGTTTTAGTCAACTTATCCTTTTACCCTTCATTTAATTCAATGGACCAAACTATCAACTTATAAACTTGAGAAAAACTCCACAATCCTTAATCATTAATCACATAATTGTCACTTACACCAATACTTAAAACTTATGTCAACGCCCATTTATTTTGAAACCTTATTGTCACTACTTTTTTTTAAAAGTCCCGTGTAAAACAGGCTCAACAGAATTATTCAATCATCTTTTTTTTTCTTGAGTGTGAATATTGGGGTTCACTCTTGACGTGGATGAAACAGATAGGAAGCTAGGAGGATGAACTACAATGGGTATTGAATACATCCCATAGAAGTGGACCACTCGCAAAAATATTGGGTTGTTTGTACGCAACAAGTCATGTCTACCATATTTGGAATGAAAGGAACTCAAGGCAGTTCTCACAACAATGCACACCTACTGTTGGGTTTTAGCAAGTGTGAATGGGAAAAGAAAAGAGAGAATATCAAAAGTGAGGGAATTAATTTGGAGGAAAAATGAAAAGTCATTTGCAAAGTGCAAATGAAAAGTCATTTCTTTGGATTTGGATTTGGATTTGGCAAATGATGTGATTGATTGATAAATTTTTTGGACAAAATTTATTTAATCAATTTTTGTTAAATCAAATAAATCCTGTTAATATTATCTCTTATAAATTTGCGGGTAACGGTAACATTCCGAAAAGTCGTTACTTTTCCGAAAAGTCGTTACTTTCCAAAAAAGTAGTTATTTTCCTAACAGACACAATTTTTCGAAAAGTTGTTATTTTTTCCAAAAGACACAACTTTCTGAATAAAATGGGTCTGAACAGATTTCACTGAACATACATGTTCCTTGCTGAAAATGGCTATAAAAGGAAGTCAATTTTTGATTTTTTAATCACTGAAATTTTTTTCTTTCTCTGCATTTATTTTTCTCTCAAATAAAATCAAAGTGTCGATCGACTGAGTCTGTGTGACTTGTTGCTGTTCTTAAGTTCGTTGAAGTTAAAGAAGTTTGAGGTACCTCTATTTCTTTAACAGGTTTAATCCGTTTTATCTTGGGAGAAATTAATCCATAACCTTGGGTACAGTGAGGGGATTAAATTTCTTAAGGACACACAGTAGTTTCTGTGGACTCGGATTAATTCTTGTATTTTAAATTTTTTTTTTCTGCTTCATCTTGTTTCTGTTTCTGTTTAATAACTTTATAAATACAAGTTATTGTAAGAATAACACCTACTGCCAAGAACTTCAATGAAAATTGCCTCCAATTGCATATCAGGGGAAAGTTCATACCAATTCTTGATCAACTAAATACTTATCCCTGCCTAGACTAATATATGTAATTACTAAGTACAGATAGACACGCGATCTCTCGAGGACTAGCTCTAGAGTCCAAAACGAACTAGCGGTGCACATATGATATTTGGTTGAACGAAAATTTTTACAGTTTGTCCAGAAAAGAATTAGTTGAGGAACATATAAATTGACTCAACCATCACATTCAAAAAATAATCATCACTTTGCTAGCAAATGAACACTTAGTTAGTAGGACAAGGAATTGGGAGAGCTAGCAAATGCTAAGTTGCTCGATCAACAGTGCAGAATGGATCGGATGCCTTCACCATTCACAAAGTCCAGTTTCCCAGTTACTCGAGTCGGATAGCTGAAATTCAGGAAAGAATTTAGGAAGTCCCAGTCAAGAAAATCAAGCATCGAGTCGGACTGATGCGAGTGACACTGATGATCAACCATCGTAGAGAACCTATTTTTGTCCAATAACTTTCTTTTTGACTGACTTTCTACTATGAAAATAAATTTGGAAAGAATTTGCTAAAATATGCTATATGTCATTGTCCATACATCAAATTCACTCACAAAATCAACATAGTAATGAGTTGAAAAACTTCTAGTCAGAAATATCCAAATGCTTCTGTAAAATTTTATCTTAAAATTACGAAAGATGTATTAAGATTGTCTCCCTACAGATAATATACCAAACAGAAATTACCACGTAGTCGTTGTTTTTTATTACCGTCTAGTTGTTGTTGTTGATTACCCATAGTATCTTACACAAGTGGAAAGCTTCTCTATCAATAGGTCGGTTCGTCTCGGGATTATCTCCATCCATTTGAATAATTAGACTCAAATTACATGATCTTCATCTTTAAATACTCTTTCACGAGTTCAAAGTTGGAGATTGAGAACAAGATGTACTTGAGTAGTTTATCTGAGGGAGGATGTGGGAGATCCCCATTGATGTTCTTGAAATTCCATATGGATTTAAAAATTTCCAAATCCCGATGATCATCAGCATCACTATGTGTTTTAGATGATTCTTCTTGTTCAAAAATCAATAAATTCACGCACCATCAGTTCACATTTGCATGACATTTGCTGCTTTCTTTTTTCAGCAGCTCTTCTTTCTTCATCGCCTCCTGATTCTTGATTTGCACACTCATTTTGTTCAGAAATCTAATGATTTCCCCATCCTCCATTCTGTATGTATTCTTCTTCGACGCTATTTTCATCATCTTGGCGTTCTCTTTTTCGTCCCAATTGATTCCCTCCAGCTTCATCTAATTCCTCTGTTTTATCAGATTCTTGATTTCCATTCTGTCGATTAACCTTTTTCTGGCATGCTTCTTCTTCATGAATTCTACGCTTTTCATTTGCATTACCATCTTTCGTATTCGCTTACGTCCAATTGCAGGAATTGTAGTTAACATTTGCTTGTTTTTTTGCAGAGAAAATCAAAACCAAAAGAAAAAATGAGTAGAGATTATGAAGTGACTGAAGAAGATGGTTAACAAATAATAACCCTTACTATTATATAATAAAACTAACTAATTATTGAGAAAAAAACAGTTATAACTTCCACTGATAGATTTAAAACTAGTATTTTACTTTTTACGTTTTCTCAACCATCCCGTTACAATCCATGAAATACATTTCGACCATATTTCTCTAATGTTTCATTTCAGTACATTGGTTTAAACTAAGGTCACGTTTAGAGGGGTAAACGTTGTTGAGAATTCATCACCAACTTAATTATGTACTTGAGACAAGTCAAGAAAAATTTAGAATATTCCGGAGTTATGGAGTATTGAAGGAAGATCAGTATTCTAGTGAGAATAGTCTAGAAATGTCTAGATAGGGTAGTTTTAAAATTAAGTAGTTGAAGGAATATTCTAGAATATAGTAGAATAATATGTTTAGCTAGATTGCTCCAATACCTCCTATAAATAGAGGTGATCCATTTGAGTTGTAAGCAAGCAAGAAACAAAGTAAGAAAGTAAGAAAACAAACAAGAGTGAGTTCTCAAGTAAAGAATGTTGCTGAAGCAATCAACAAGTGTGATCAAGATTGTAAGACCGAAGCGGGTGTTGAATCCATCCCATTGTTTTAGTCAACTTTAGCTATTCAATTGGTACAAGCAATTGTTAAAAAGGAATAGTAATTGGATTTGAAAAGAAAAGATTTGGTAGTTGGCAAATTGGTAAGATTTGCAACCATTCTTGACTTTGCTATGTTTACATATGTCATTAGTGACATAAGCATGGTTTTATCCTTCTATAAATAGAGCATTCTTGCTCATTTGTNAGAGCAAAGTGAGGTATTCCATAGACTATACAAGAAAATAGTCTGTGAAGAAAAATAGAGTGTGAGCGATATTTTAGTAAGACGGAAACCAAAAGAGTGTTGTTCCTTTTGAGTGTGTAGTAGTCAATTTGAGTGTTGTATTCGTGACTACACAGTGTAAAAATTCCTTACTATAGTAATATCAATTGCTCCTCTTGGCCCATGGTTTTTTCCCTTATTCAGAAGGGTTTCCACGTAAAATTCTTGGTGTCGTTATTTTCCCATTTTATTTCCATTACATTTACCATATATACTTTTGTGCTTGTCCGCGTTTTCCCAACAAACTGGTATCAGAGCCAAGGTTTTATCTGAGTATGCTCTGTGGTTGTAGCACAGTCTGAACTTCCACATAAAAAAAGATTTACTTTGATTTGCGATAACTATATTTTTTGGGAAAAACAATGGAAGCCAACACAAGTAGAATGGTTACTTTGAATGGTGTTAATTATGCCATTTGGAAGGGAAAATGGAAGATCTGCTTTATGTTAAGAATTTTTTACAAACCAGTATTTACCACTATAAAGCCTGATAATATAACAGATGAAGAGTGGAATCTGTTGCATAGACAGGTTTGTGGATTCATTAGGCAATGGGTCGACGATAATGTGTTGAACCATATTTCTGGGAAAACACGTGCTCGAACCCTATGGGAGCATCTTGAAAGTTTGTATGCTCGAAAGACTGGCAACAACAAAATGTTCTTAATAAAGCAGATGTTGAGTTTGAAGTATCATGATGGTTCTCCGATGACAGACCATCTGAATAATTTTCAGGGGATTATGAACCAATTATCTGCTATGGGCATCAAATTTGATGAAGAAATTCAAGGCTTGCTTCTACTTGGTTCCCTACCAGATTCTTGGGAAACATTTAGAACGTCATTGTCAAATTCTGCTCTGGATGGTGCGATCTCTATGGATTCCGCCAAGAGTAGTGTCTTGAACGAAGAGATGAGAAGAAAAACTCAAGGTTCATCTTCGTCAGATGTCCTGATAACTGGCCCCAGGGGGAGAAATAAAACTCGTGGTTCTCAGGATAGAGAACAAAATAGGAGCAAATCCAAAGGCAGACTTAAGGATATTGAGTGCTATCATTGTGGCATGAAAGGGCACACAAAGAAGTTCTGCAGGAAGTTGAAAAGGGAGAACAAAAGCAAAGAGGAAACTAAAGAAGATGGCAATGAAAATTTCTTAGCCACCGTCACCATCGAAGATCTTGTTACCGTTCTTGATGCAAACATGATAAATATTGCTTGTGATGAGTCAAGCTGGGTTGTGGACACTGGTGCCGCATCTCATGTGACATCAAGGAAGGATTTTTTCTCTTCCTACACTCCTGGTGATTTTGGAACCTTGAGTATGGGTAATGAGACTGTTTCTAGGGTGGTTGGTATTGGTACAATTTGTTTGGAAACTAGTGTTGGAACTAAACTAGTTTTGAACAATGTGAAACATGCTCCTGATGTTCGTCTGCACCTAATTTCTGTTGGTGTTTTAGATGATGAAGGATATGTTAGTACCAACGGTGATGGAAAATGGAAGCTCATTAAGGGTTCCTTGGTTGTGGCTCGTGGTAACAAACGTCGTGGTCTATACTGGACTACGGCCTCTTCTTGTGTTGATATGGTGAATGCAGTTGAGAGCGATAACTCTTCAACATTATGGCACAAGTGGCTTAGCCACATTAGCGAGAAAGGACTTCATGTTCTAGCCAAGAAGAAATTATTGTCAAATTTCCAAAGTGCTAAATTAGAAAATGTGAGCATTGCTTAGCTGGTAAACAAAATAGAGTTTCCTTTAAGTCCTACCCTCCTTCGAGAAAGACAGAGTTGCTTGAGTTAGTGCACTCTGATTTATGTGGTCCAATGAAGACAAAGACATTGGGTGGTGCACTTTACTTTGTCACTTTCATTGATGATTGCTCGAGAAAACTTTGGGTCTATGTCTTGAAGACTAAAGACCAAGTGTTAGGTGTCTTTAAGCAGTTTTAGGCTTCAGTTGAAAGAGAAACTGGAAAGAAATTGAAATGTATTCGAACTGATAATGGTGGTGAATATTGTGGACCATTTGACGAATACTGCAAGCATCAAGGTATTAGACACCAGAAGACTCCTCCCAAGACTCCTCAGCTTAATGGTTTGGCTGAGAGGATGAACAGGACCTTGATGGAAAGAGTTAGATGTTTGCTTTCTGAAGCAAAATTGCCGAACTCATTTTGGGGTGAGGCTTTTTTGACCGCTGCACATGTTATTAATCTAT
>NC_028647.1:10474367-10485409 GCF_001406875.1 Solanum pennellii
TTGACTTTGCTATGTTTACATATGTCATTAGTGACATAAGCATGGTTTTATCCTTCTATAAATAGAGCATTCTTGCTCATTTGTAGAACACACCAAGTTAGAGAGAAAAACCATTTTGAGAGCAAAGTGAGGTATTCCATAGACTATATAAGAAAATAGTCTGTGAAGAAAAATAGAGTGTGAGCGATATTTTAGTAAGACGGAAACCAAAAGAGTGTTGTTCCTTTTGAGTGTGTAGTAGTCACTTTGAGTGTTGTATTCGTGACTACACAGTGTAAAAATTCCTTACTATAGTAATATCAATCGCTCCTCTTGGCCCGTGGTTTTGTCCCTTATTCAGAAGGGTTTCCACGTAAAATTCTTGGTGTCGTTATTTTCCCATTTTATTTCCATTACATTTACCATATATACTTTTGTGCTTGTCCGCGTTTTCCCAACAGCGGGTCCTTACTTTGATATAATAAAATTTAAGTGAAGAGAAATCGATAGTGCCCGTCGTCTCCACACCCAAAAATATCCAACAAACGTGACCTAAAGTATGTTTCTCTTGTCTTCTTCTTCAAATTTGTCCAATAACACTTGATAGTTCATCACTTCTTGGCTTTATTGGATATTGTTGAAGTTTTTGACAGTGTCATATGAGTATGTTTTGCCAGTCGCATAGGTTGGTGCCGTGGAACAAACTCCTCGGTCACTTTAATTACCTTCCCAACTATGTTTCCTTACATGCTTCATTTTGTTGTTGCGTAGGAAACATATTAGCATTCCTAGCTGCATTTGCAAACCAATAATCCAGCATTTCCTCTCCCTCAGAATGTCCTCATCATCTAGGTTAGCAAATTTATTTGGGGACAAAGTACTACTACCACCAACTGGTAGGTTAGCAAATATTATTCTTAAGAGCATCAAAAGAACAAAAACACAGAACCAATTCTTGAGCACCTGAATTCATAGTTTGACTATCTACAAATGGTTGCATCGAATAGGCGAACCAATTTCAATACTGGAGATTTTTTCTTCGTCACCACAACCCCAATTTCAATACGGTACCTTTAATGCCAAGTCTCGAAACATTAACACTGTTGTTTTCAATCGTGTTGCTATTTGATTGCTTCCCGAAATCAACTTGCGACTCTAGGACCAAAGTTTTTCTAGTGGCTAAACTTTGATCCCCTAAAGCCGATTCGTGCGCAACTGCTTTGCCTAAGAGCTGTCCAGAATTTTCTTTAGTTTGGCATTCCAATTTTTCTAGTGGCTAAACATTGATGCAGAGCCATGAAACAGACTAACAGATCATTTGTATAACCGTAACTTTTATTAGGCCTACCAAATAGCGAGTTAATCTCTTTTGGGTTTCTAACTATCATGCCTGAGGTTCTGCTAAAATGAAAGAATATTGTATCCTATTTTTTTTTTTGTTCAAAATCAGACAAGGCTTAAATGAAGCGACATGTACATTAAGGATTCATTTAGCCAACCCCAACAAGCTTGGGATTGAGGCAAATAGTTGTTGTTGTAGTCAGATCCCTAAGAAACACATAACATGAAAGCTGCTAGAATAGGTTTAAGTCCGGCATTTAGTGAATATCATAAAGTCAACATATCTCCGATAGCCGGACTCTGACTAGATCGTGATAAACACATAACATCTCCTCATTGGAGCATTCTTTTACCTATCTGCATACCTTATTCAAGATGACCAGAAAATCCCAAACGTTCATCTTAATTAGCATTTCTGTGGAATGAAATGATTCTTCATGGTCTATTGATACCCATCTTTGTCACATTTCCAATATCACAACTCAAAGTGGAGACGACTTGTAAGCCAGTATTTCGATACTGATCTTCTGAATCCTGAGGCAAATCCTCGAACAGATCATTGGACTTGATGCTATACAAGCTCCGTTGATCCCTGGCAGCACATATTCCTTAAATCTTACAATTTCATGAGTGTCTCGAGCTTAAATGCTTGGGAACATAATGAAACAGACTACTATTCCAGAATTCTATGCTATTCCTGCGTTCTTGCAGACAGATTAAAACAATACCTACTCGATCTGGGGATCGTTTAAAAACTTGGGGTTCTAAAATGCAAGAATATCGTATCCTATCAAGAAAGCAGTAATCAGACTTGGACAAGCGTAAATGTAGCATATGGATTAGATTACAGCAAAACATTACAAACAAGAAATGGCACACATTTTTACTCTGTATCAAACAGTTTGGCAAAAATAGCACATACATCATATCAAATCAAGTTTCTGATCGTTTAGTCAGACATATCGTAATTCTTCTTCTGTAAATGAAACTGAAAATTAGTATAGTTATTAGAACCAACATTTAATGTGCCTGAACAAACAATCTCTGAAACATTTTCTTTCTTGTAAACAACACGAATAAATGATGATCATCAAGTTAAAAAAAGAATATCAGAAAAATTTACAAAAATAATAACAAAGAACAAAAAGAATGATCATAGCTTTAATTTAGTCTGCTCTAAGATGAAATCAATCTCTTTGGGGTCGTAAAAATCAAGTCTAATTTGCTTCGGACCCCTAAACAGTTATGATAAATGAAGCAATACAGTAAAACATTACAAACAAGAAATAGCATAATTGTGAAATTCTCACATAGTATTGTATATCACATTCACATTCAAGATATCAAATCATGTTTCTGATGTTTTAGTCAAAAATATCGTAATTCTTGTGTAATGTTTATACTAAAATGAAATTAAAAATTGGTAACCTATTTCCAGCTCCAGTCATCATAATCAGAAGTTGGTTTTTCTTCTTCTTTCTTGTTCCTCTTTAATCATTGATTCTTTTTCAGCAGCTCTTCTTCTTTCTTCCTCCAATTCGTTTTGTTCAATTATATCTTCATTTCCGCGTTTTCTTTTCTGTCCTCTATTTCTATCCAATTCCTCTGCTTCTTTCATTTTTTCATCAGATTCTTCATTTTCATGCTTTATTTCTTCAGTTTCATTCTTTCCATCAATCTCCATTTGCCCTTCTTCTTCTTCTTCTTCTTCTTCTTCTTCTTCTTCTTCTTCTTCTTCTTCTTCTTCTTCTTCTTCTTCTTCTTCTTCTTCTTCTTCTTCTTCTTCGTTTTCGGTAACTTCTTCTCCTTCTTCTTTTTTTTTTTGCAGAGAGATGAAATGAGTAGAGATTTTACACTTATTTTTCAATATGAAGATGGTTTATATAATAAAAAAACTAATTAGTGGAATAAATTGTCTATTATAATAACGGTCTTAACTTGCACGGCCATTATATTATTCTCGTGTATTTTCTGTGTTATATTTGGGGGTTTTCCATATTCATATTGGAACACGACTTAATTTGGATTCGCGCGTCCATTTTGAATGGGAATTCGATATGAGACCCCACCTTTACCTCGACACCTTACCAGAGACACGAGAACCGACCCTGACAGAAGTGAAAGCTAGGAACTGAATGGGAAATAGCATCCGATTACTTAAATGATCCCACAGGGAGAATGTCAACTGGTTCAAGTACACAGAGTATCTAATACCATCCACAATTGGTCCACTCACTTGTGGTGATCAACATTGTTGCACAAATTCAATGTCTCCCTATACCTATTGAAATGTTGCAGAGACAAGATTTTGCTGACACAGTTTGCATTGTTTGTCTTAGTAATGGATACCTGAACAATCCTTGAAACAATTCCAGTTGAACCCAAACTTCAATTTCCATCCTAAGTGCAGCAGAATGAATCTTGTACATGTGTGTTTTGCCGATGAGCTTCTAATATTGTGCAGGGCTGATAAAACCTCTATCCAACTACTACTACTACAATCTTCCAATCATTTTTCAGAGTTTCTGGGGTTACAGGTCAATCTGGAAAAAATTGAAAGATCAACTATTAGATGTACCTTAGAGTTCACTTGTCTTCAAGAAAAATCACTATACAGCAATTCATGCCACTAGTGGAGAGAATGACTGCAAGGATTTAATGTTGGACAACAAAATTTCTTCCTTACGGTGCTCGAGTTCAACTAATCAAAAAGGTGATATTCGAGATGCAGATGTATTGGGATCAAGTGTTTTTCCTGCCAAAGGAAGTGGTCCAGTTGTTCACTAGTATTTATCGTACTTTCTTATGGACTGGGAGCACTGAGACGTCTAAAACAGATTTTATGGCCCAAATCTGCTGGAGGCCTGGGTTTGATAGACTACCACCTATGGAACAAGGTAGCTATATGTAAACTCTTGTGGGTCGTGGCTCTTAAGAAAAACAATTTGTGAGTTCGTTGGTTTCATAGCTTCTATATCAAGGACAGATCTCTGGATGAAGCACCAATTCCTAATCAAGCATGTTGGCTAGTTAAAAAGATCCTTGATGCTTGAAAATGGTTGGCGAGCTACAGAATTATTCACATCNCACGAGAACCGACCCTGACCGAAGTGAAAGCTAGGAACTGAATGGGAAATAGCATCCGATTACTTAAATGATCCCACAGGGAGAATGTCAACTGGTTCAAGTACACAGAGTATCTAATACCATCCACAATTGGTCCACTCACTTGTGGTGATCAACATTGTTGCACAAATTCAATGTCTCCCTATACCTATTGAAATGTTGCAGAGACAAGATTTTGCTGACACAGTTTGCATTGTTTGTCTTAGTAATGGATACCTGAACGATCCTTGAAACAATTCCAGTTGAACCCAAACTTCAATTTCCATCCTAAGTGCAGCAGAATGAATCTTGTACATGTGTGTTTTGCCGATGAGCTTCTAATATTGTGTAGGGCTGATAAAACCTCTATCCAACTACTACTACTACAAGCTTCCAATCATTTTTCAGAGTTTCTGGGGTTACAGGTCAATCTGGAAAAAATTGAAAGATCAACTATTAGATGTACCTTAGAGTTCACTTGTCTTCAAGAAAAATCACTATACAGCAATTCATGCCACTAGTGGAGAGAATGAGTGCAAGGATTTAATGTTGGACAACAAAATTTCTTCCTTACGGTGCTCGAGTTCAACTGATCAAAAGGGTGATATTCGAGATGCAGATGTATTGGGATCAAGTGTTTTTCCTGACAAAGAAAGTGGTCCAGTTGTTCACTAGTATTTATCGTACTTTCTTATGGACTGGGAGCACTGAGACGTCTAAACAGATTTTATGGCCCAAATCTGCTGGAGGCCTGGGTTTGATAGACTACCACCTATGGAACAAGGCAGCTATATGTAAACTCTTGTGGGTCGTGGCTCTTAAGAAAAACAATTTGTGAGTTCGTTGGTTTCATAGCTTCTATATCAAGGACAGATCTCTGGATGCAGCACCAATTCCTAATCAAGCATGTTGGCTTGTTAAAAAGATCCTTGATGCTTGAAAATGGTTGGCGAGTTACAGAATTATTCACATCAAGGGGTGCTCAGTATCAAGCAAATGTACGTGTCATTCCAACCACGATTCCCAAAGGTTCCCTGGATATTCCTCACACTGGGAAAAGGTTGTACGCAGCAAGTGTCGACCATATTTGGAATGAAAAGAACTTAAGGAAATTTGCCTCCAATTGCACATCAGGGGACAGTTCATACCGATTCTTGATCAATTAAATACTTACCCCTGCCTAGACTACTTTTTGTAATATATGTAATTACTAAGTACAGATACATAGGTGATATCTCGAGGACTAGTTCTAGAGGGGAAAACAAACTAGCGGTGTACATCTGACATTTGGTTGAATGAATATTTTTACAGTTTGTCCAAAAAAGAATTAGTTGAGGAACATATAAATTGACTCAACCGTTACATTTATAAAAAGCAAAAGAAAAAAAGTTAATAATAGTGCCTGCGATGCGAGCTAAAAAAATAACCATCTCTTTTCTGCCACTTAAATCAAATCACTACAATATAAATGAACACTTAATTAGTTGGGCAAGGAATTGGGAGAGCTAGCCAATGTTAAGCTGCTCGAGCAACTCAGGAAACAGTGGGGGATGGATTAGATGCCTTCACCGAGTCCAGTTTCTGAGTTACTCGAGTCGGATAAGAATTCAGGAAAGATTTTAGGAAGCCCCAGTCAAGCAAATCAATCATTGAGTCGGACTACTAGTTTCAGTTAAAATGTAAATGATACTATTGATCGACCACGTAGATAGTAGATCGGAACCTATTTTTGACCAATAACTTTCTTTCTTATATCAGTCTTTTCCAGACTTCGTACAATGAAAAAATAGGAAAGAATTTGCTAAAATATGTTAATTGTCAATACCAAAACAGTCCGTACATCAGATTCACTCACAAAATCAACGTTGTAAGGAGTTGAAAAACTTTTAGTCATAAATATCCAAACGTTTTTGTAAAGTTTGTTGTAATATAGAAAATTGTAGAATCTAGAAAGGGTAGAATAGTCTTTCTTGCTTAAAGTTAGTTATAACTACTCTTCAATTTGTTAGTTACAAAAGTGGTTAATAGTTTGATGTGTAAAAGAGCTATATATATATAGCTCATTCTTGTACATGTTTTGAAGACTTAACAAATATATTACTCTTTCTTCTTCTTCTTAAACTGTTTCTTCTTCTTCATCTTAGCTCTTCCTAGCTGGTTTTCTTCTTCTTACTGTCATTAATCTTCCATCATTTACGAACATGGTATCAAAGCCATTGCTTCTCGGTAAACACTGATGAAGTTGGAGAATCCGCAGAATCCAAGAATCACGATAGATTCATAGATTCAAAATTTTTTTTGGTTGAGAAATCATAAAATCAAAGAATCAGTTACTGATTCACAGATTCACAAGTTTCTCAAGGTTTTTTGTTGAAAAGATCTTTAAGTTCAAGTTGTTGAATCATTAAGTTTCAAATCTCAAATGGCAATTGAAGAGGAAAATGCAGAGTCAGCCAGATCTTCACAAGCCATTTCTGGGCAGAGTCAAGGTATCGATTATAACCATCCTTTGTTTCTTAATCCTACTGATGTTAGTGGTATGAGTATTATCTCGTTTCAACTGCTTGGTGTTGAGAATTACACTTTGTGGAGTAGATCTATTAAGATAGCTCTACTAGGAAGAAATAAGATGGGCTTGATTGATGGAACTGCTAGAAAGGAGATGTTTGGTAAAGAAATATGGGGGCAATGGGAAAGAGTGAATGCTATAGTGTTATCGTGGTTAATGAACTCTGTATCCAAGAGTTTACTGAGTGGTATTGCATTTGCTTCTACTGCCTTTGATGTTTGGACGGATCTAAAAGAAAGGTTTGATAGAGTAGATGGTTCTAGAACTTATAGTCTACACAAAGATATAACTTCACTACAGCAGGGTACTGTTTCTGTCTCTATGTATTATACAAAATTGAAAAGCTTGTGGGATGAGTTTGAAGTGTTGGTGCCATCACCTTGTTGTAACTGTGAAATATCCAAAGGTTTTGTTGCTCATATGAATAGGCAGAAGTTGTATCAGTTTCTAATGGGTTTAAATGACTCCTATCATCAAGCAAGAAGTCAAATCTTGATGATGGATCCATTACCATCAATTAACTATGCCTATGCTATGATAGTTGGTGATGAGAGTCAAAAGGCTGTAGTGAGTGGTGTTAATAGCATTTCAGCTGCTTTGGAGTCAGTTGCTCTATATTCTAAAGCAAGTACCAGCTCCAATATAAGTCAGAAATTGAAAAGAAACACATTGTTAATATGTGATTTTTGCAAATGTAAGGGCCACAGCAAAGAATTTTGTTACAAGATTGTAGGCTATCCTCCTGATTTTAAGTCCAAAAGGAAAGTGCAAGGAACTTCTCCTACATATGGTAATACTGGTAGTAACAACTACAGTCAGGCACAATCAACTCGTGCAAATCTCACCTATGGAGTAAACACCAATGTTCCTCCACCAGGATGGGGGAATGTAACTGAACAGTATCAATCTTCATCAGAGAATTCAACTCCTAGTGTTAATAGAACATTGAGTCCAGCAGAGAAAGAGGTTCAACAGTTGCTTCAAGGATGTACATTTACAAAGGATCAATATGATCATATTCTACAAATGATTCAACAAAAGGCTGAGCCTACAACTTCTGTGTGTAATACTGTCAACAATACAGGTAAACCATATTTTGTTCCTTCACACAGTAATATGTGGATTATAGGTACTGGTGCAACAAACCATATGGTGTCTAGTTTGAATATGTTGACTAAAAATACTGTGCATGAACTTGAAGTCTCTAAGCCTGTATATCTACCAAATGGTACTACTACTCAAGTTTCTCACATTGGATCTTGTAGTCTCTCAACAAGGAGTGTTATATCAAATGTGCTTCACATACCTGATTTCAAGTATAACTTGTTATCAGTAAGTCAGATTACTAAAGAACTAGGGTGTTCTGTTACCTTTTTTCCTCATTTTTGTGTCTTCCAGGAACTCTACAGTGGGAAGGTGAAAGAAGTTGGTAAAGAGGAAGGAGGACTGTACTTGCTAATGAAGCATTTGACTACTCAGTATAATGATCAAGAAAAGGAAGTTGAGACTGCATTTGCTGCTCATGATGTCAAGGAGACAGATATGGTGTTATGGCATAAAAGATTGGGTCATGTATCATCAACAGTACTTGCAAGAATGTTTTCAGTGAATAAGCAAAGTGCATGTAGCATTTCTAAGTGCCTTATATGTCCATTTGCTAAACAAACAAGGAATGTGTTTCCTAATAGTAGCATTAAGAGTACTACTTGTTTTGAGCTACTTCATGTTGATCTTTGGGGTCCTTATAATACACCAACTGTTGATGGCAAGAAGTATTTTCTTACAATTGTGGATGATTTTTCAAGAGTAACTTGGCTATTTTTACTCTCACATAAATCTGCTGTGTGTGTTTCCATTAGATGGTTTCTACAATATGTTCAAACTCAGTTTGCTAAGAGAGTTGAAGTGTTGAGAACTGATAATGCGACTGAGTTTGTAAACTCAGAATGTCACAAGCTATTTACAGAATTGGGAATCTTACATCAAAGGTCATGTCCATACACTCCTCAGCAAAATGGGGTTGCTGAGAGAAAGCATAGACATCTACTTGAAGTTACCAGAGCTTTGAGACTTCAAGCTCAAATTCCTATCAGATATTGGGGTCAGTGTTTGTTAGCTGCAGCATATATCATTAATAGGCTACCAAGTAGTGTTCTACAGTTTAATACCCCTTATGAAAGGTTGTATGGTAGTAAACCATCAATATCTCATGTCAAAACTCTAGGATGTTTGTGTTTTGCTAAAAATCTAACACAACATGATAAGTTGATGTCTAGATCAAGACCAGCAGTACTTATGGGTTATTCAGAGTTACAAAAGGGATATCTACTTCTTGATCTAACTGATAAATCATTCTTCACAAGTAGGGATGTGGTGTTTAGAGAAGATGTGTTTCCATTTTCAAAGATAGATTCTTCATTACAAGAAAGAGTGTTTGTAGATCCTATGCAAATTTCAGACATGTTAAGTAGTGAGGTACAGTGTATAAATCCTGTGATTTCCAGGTATCCTTCTACTACTGTGTCTCATGATGATAGTGTATCTCATGAGACTCATAATTTGTCTTCTATCGATGAGACAGAACAAGCTCAAACTGATGGTGTGGTAGACAATGAGATGAATCAAGTATCTGCAACTACTAATAGAAGATCTACTAGACAGAAACTCAAACCAACTTGGATGAAGGATTTTGTATCCTTGAATGTTAACAAAGATGTTATGTACTCTTTAGGCAAGTACATGAGCTATGCTCATCTTTCTCCTACATATCAAAGCTATATTGCAGCCACCTCTGTTATTAAAGAACCTGAGTCCTATTCAGAAGCTGCTCAAGATAAAAGATGGATAGAAGCCATGCAACAGGAAATTCAAGCACTAGAAAGTAATCATACTTGGGAACTTTCTGATTTGCCAAAGGGAAAGAAGGCTATTGGATGTAGATGGATTTATAAGGTTAAATACAAATCATCAGGAGAGATAGAGAGACTCAAAGCAAGGCTAGTAGCTAAAGGCTATTCTCAACAAGAAGGAATAGATTACAAGGAGACATTCTCACCTGTGGTTAAAATGGTGACAGTCAGAACTATTGTTTCTATTGCAGCAGCTAGGCATTGGCATATTCATCAAATGGATGTATTCAATGCCTTTCTTCAAGGTGATTTGGATGATGAAATTTATATGCAACTACCTCAGGGATTTGTTGGTCAAGGGGAGAAAGTTTGTAGACTAACAAAGTCCCTATATGGGCTGAAACAAGCTCCAAGGCAATGGAATCAAAAGCTTACTGAAGCTCTTAGCAATCTCAAGTTCAAACAAAGCCAACATGATTATTCCTTGTTTATTAATCAGTCAGAAGAGGGGACTATATTAGTATTGGTGTATGTTGATGACATGCTAATTACTGGCAGTAGTCTTAAACTAATAGAAGAAACAAAAAAGGCTCTACAACAAGTTTTCAAGATGAAAGATTTAGGAGAGTTGAAATACTTTCTGGGCATTGAGTTTACTAGATCAGCAGCTGGTATAGTAATGCATCAAAGGAAATATACACTGGAACTTATAGCTGAAGTTGGATTGACAGCAGCTAAGCCTGCAGGAACACCTATTGACATCAATGTCAAACTAACATCTAAACTATATGATGAGCAGGTGAAGCAAACAGAATCAGATGATCCTCTGATTGATCAAACATCATATCAGAAGATAATAGGCAAATTGTTGTATTTGAATATGACAAGACCAGATATATCTTTCAGTACTCAGACACTGAGTCAATTTTTACAGCAACCAAAAAGGTCTCATATGGATGCTGCATTAAGGGTAATCAGATACCTAAAGAATCAACCTGGTCAAGGACTGTTATTGGCAAGTGATTCAGATGGACAAGTTACTGCATTTTGTGATGCTGATTGGGCATCTTGTCCACTCACTAGGAAGTCTGTGACAGGGTATATGGTTAAGATTGGTAGATCATTAATATCATGGAAGGCAAAGAAGCAAACAACAGTGTCAAGAAGCTCAGCTGAAGCTGAGTATAGAAGCTTGGCTT
>NC_028647.1:10485479-10503606 GCF_001406875.1 Solanum pennellii
AAGAAGGCTATTGGATGTAGATGGATTTATAAGGTTAAATACAAATCATCAGGAGAGATAGAGAGACTCAAAGCAAGGCTAGTAGCTAAAGGCTATTCTCAACAAGAAGGAATAGATTACAAGGAGACATTCTCACCTGTGGTTAAAATGGTGACAGTCAGAACTATTGTTTCTATTGCAGCAGCTAGGCATTGGCATATTCATCAAATGGATGTATTCAATGCCTTTCTTCAAGGTGATTTGGATGATGAAATTTATATGCAACTACCTCAGGGATTTATTGGTCAAGGGGAGAAAGTTTGTAGACTAACAAAGTCCCTATATGGGCTGAAACAAGCTCCAAGGCAATGGAATCAAAAGCTTACTGAAGCTCTTAGCAATCTCAAGTTCAAACAAAGCCAACATGATTATTCCTTGTTTATTAATCAGTCAGAAGAGGGGACTATATTAGTATTGGTGTATGTTGATGACATGCTAATTACTGGCAGTAGTCTTAAACTAATAGAAGAAACAAAAAAGGCTCTACAACAAGTTTTCAAGATGAAAGATTTAGGAGAGTTGAAATACTTTCTGGGCATTGAGTTTACTAGATCAGCAGCTGGTATAGTAATGCATCAAAGGAAATATACACTGGAACTTATAGCTGAAGTTGGATTGACAGCAGCTAAGCCTGCAGGAACACCTATTGACATCAATGTCAAACTAACATCTAAACTATATGATGAGCAGGTGAAGCAAACAGAGTCAGATGATCCTCTGATTGATCAAACATCATATCAGAAGATAATAGGCAAATTGTTGTATTTGAATATGACAAGACCAGATATATCTTTCAGTACTCAGACACTGAGTCAATTTTTACAGCAACCAAAAAGGTCTCATATGGATGCTGCATTAAGGGTAATCAGATACCTAAAGAATCAACCTGGTCAAGGACTGTTATTGGCAAGTGATTCAGATGGACAAGTTACTGCATTTTGTGATGCTGATTGGGCATCTTGTCCACTCACTAGGAAGTCTGTGACAGGGTATATGGTTAAGATTGGTAGATCATTAATATCATGGAAGGCAAAGAAGCAAACAACAGTGTCAAGAAGCTCAGCTGAAGCTGAGTATAGAAGCTTGGCTTCAACTGTTTCAGAATTGGTGTGGCTGCTGGGATTGTTGAAGGAAGTAGGTATTAAGGTTCAAGTACCAGTCCAAGTTTACAGTGATAGCAAGGCTGCTATTCAGATAGCTGCCAATCCAGTATACCATGAAAGGACCAAACATATTGAAATCGACTGCCATTTCATAAGAGAAAAGTTACAAAAAGGACTGATTAAAGTGGAGTATATTCATACCAAAGAACAGCCGGCTGATGTATTGACCAAAGGGTTATCTAGACTACAACATGAACATTTGTTATCCAAGCTAGGGGTTTTGAATATCTTTGCACCTCCTAGCTTGAAGGGGAGTGTTGTAATATAGAAAATTGTAGAATCTAGAAAGGGTAGAATAGTCTTTCTTGCTTAAAGTTAGTTATAACTACTCTTCAATTTGTTAGTTACAAAAGTGGTTAATAGTTTGATGTGTAAAAGAGCTATATATATATAGCTCATTCTTGTACATGTTTTGAAGACTTAACAAATATATTACTCTTTCTTCTTCTTCTTAAACTGTTTCTTCTTCTTCATCTTAGCTCTTCCTAGCTGGTTTTCTTCTTCTTACTGTCATTAATCTTCCATCATTTACGAACAAAGTTTATCTCAAAATTATGAAACTTGTACTAACATTGTCTCCCTGCAGATAATATACCAAACAGAAATTACCACGTAGTCGCTAATTATTCCATAGTAGCCTACACAAGTGGAAAGTTTCTCTATCAATAGGCCAGTTTATGTCGGGATTATCTCCATCCATAAAAGTAAAAGTAAAATATTTTGTTTTGTTTTTTATTTGTACATCCAAATTGTGGTACCATTTTATTTTTGCAACATGCTAAATTTTTATTTAGTACTTTTTCCATTTTTAATTTATCTTTTTGGTTCTCACATAATTGTGTAAACCATTGAGATAGAAATTTTATTCTAGCTCCTAAAGTATCTACCATTCCTTCATTATTCCAATCCTTTATTATTTTTGTAAAACCGTAACTTTTATTAGGCCTACCAAACAGCGAGTTAATTTCTTCCAGGTTTCTAACTATCATGCCTGAGGTTCAACTAAAATGAAAGAATATTGTATACTATTTATTTTGTTCAAAATCAGACAAGGCTTAAATGAAGTGACATGGACATTAAGGATTCATTTAGCCAACCCCAACAAGCTTGGGATTGAGGCAAATAGTTGTTATACTCAGATCTCTAAGAAACACATAAAATGAAAGCTGCTAGAATAGGTTAAAGTCCGGCATTGAGTGAATATCATAAACTCAACATATCTCCGATAGCCAGGAAAATCTTCTGACTCTGACTAGATCATGATGAAAGAATGGAATTTGAAGTTGTAACGGTTACATCCCCTCATTGGAGCATTTTTTTACCTATCTGCATACCTTATTCAAGATGACTAGAAAATCAAAAACGTTCATCTTAATTAGCATTTCTATGGAATGAAATGATTCTTCATGGTCTATTGAAACCCATCTTTGTCACATTTCCAATATCACAACTCAAAGTGGAGACGACTTGTAAGCCAGTATTTCGATACTGATCTTCTGAATCCTGAGGCAAATCCTCGAACAGATCATTGGACTTGATGCTATACAAGCTCCGTTGATCCCTGGCAGCACATATTCCTTAAATCTTATAATTTCATGAGTGTCTCGAGCTTAAATGCTTGGGAACATAATGAAACAGACTAGTATTCCAGAATTCTATGCTATTCCTGCGTTCTTGCAGACAGATTAAAACAATACCTACTCGATATGGGGATCGTTTTAAAACTTGGGGTTCTAAAATGCAACAATATCGTATCCTATCAAGAAAGCAGTAATCAGACTTAGACAAGCATAAATGTAGCATATGGATTAGATTACAGCAAAACATTACAAACAAGAAATGGCACACATTTTTACTCTGTATCAAACAGTTTGGCAAAAATAGCACATACATCATATCAAATCAAGTTTCTGATCGTTTAGTCAGACATATCGTAATTCTTCTTCTGTAAATGAAACTGAAAATTAGTATAGTTATCAAAACCAACATTTAATGTGCCTGAACAAACAATCTCTGAAACATTTTCTTTCTTGTAAACAACACGAATAAATGATGATCATCAAGTTAAAAAAAGAATATCAGAAAAATTTACAAAAATAATAACAAAGAACAAAAAGAATGATAATAGCTTTAATTTAGTCTAGTCTAAGATGAAATCAATCTCTTTGGGGTCGTAAAAATCAAGTCTCATTTGCTTCGGACCCCTAAGCAGTTATGATAAATGAAGCAATACAGTAAAACAGTACAAACAAGAAATAGCAGAATTGTGAAATTCTCATAAAGTGTTGTATATCACATTCACATTCAGGATATCAAATCATGTTTCTGATGTTTTAGTCAGAAATATCGTAATTCTTGTGTAATGTTTATACTAAAATGAAATTGAAAATTGGTAACCTATTTCCAGCTCCAGTCATCATAATCAGAAGTTGGTTTTTCTTCTTCTTTCTTGTTCCTCTTTATTTATTGATTCTTTTTCAGCAGCTCTTCTTCTTTCTTCTTCCAATTTGTTTTGTTCAATTATATCTTCATTTCCGCGTTTTCTTTTCTGTCCTCTATTTCAATCCAATTCCTCTGCTTCTTTCATTTTTTCATCAGATTCTTCATTTTCATGCTTTATTTCTTCAGTTTCATTCTTTCCATCAATCTCCATTTGCCGTTCTTCTTCTTCTTCTTCTTCTTCTTCTTCTGCTTCTTCTTCTTCTTCTTCTTCTTCTTTTTCTTCTTCTTCTTCTTCTTCTTCTTCTTCTTCTTCTTCGTTTTCGGTAACTGCTTCTCCTTCTTCTTCTTTTTTTTTTCCAGAGAGATGAAATGAGTAGAGATTTTACACTTATTTTTCAATATGAAAATGGTTTATATAATAAAAGACTAATTAGTGGAATGAATTGTCTATTATAATAACGGTCTTAACTTCTACGGCCATTTATATTATTCTTGTGTATTTTCTTGTGTTATATTTGGGGGTTTTCCATATTCATATTGGAACACGACTTAATTTGGATTCGCGCGTCCATTTTGAATGGGAATTCGATATGAGACCCCACCTTTACCTCGACACCTTACCAGAGACACGAGAACCGACCCTGACAGAAGTGAAAGCTAGGAACTGAATGGGAAATAGCATCCGATTACTTAAATGATCGCACAGGGAGAATGTCAACTGGTTCAAGTACACATAGTATCTAGTCCTATCCACAATTGGTCCACTCACTTGTGGTGATCAACATTGTTGCACAAATTCAACGTCTCCCTATACCTATTGAAATGTTGCAGAGACAAGATTTTGTTGACACAGTTCGCATTGTTTGTCTTAGTAATGGATACCTGAACGATCCTTGAAACAATTCTAGTTGAACCCAAACTTCAATATCCATCCTAAGTGCAGCAGAATGAATCTTGTACATGTGTGTTTTGCCGATGAGCTTCTAATATTGTGTAGGGCTGATAAAACCTCTATCCAACTACTACTACTACTACAAGCTTCCAATCAATTTTCAGAGGTTCTGGGGTTACAGGTCAATCTGTAAAAAATTGAAAGATCAACTATTAGATGTACCTTAGAGTTCACTTGTCTTCAAGAAAAATCACTATACAACAATTCATGCCACTACTGGAGAGAATGATTGCAAGGATTTAATGTTGGACAACAAAATTTCTTCCTTACAGTGCTCGAGTTCAACTGATCAAAAGGGTGATATTCGAGATGCAGATGTATTGGGATCAAGTGTTTTTCCTACCAAAGGAAGTGGTCCAGTTGTTCACTAGTATTTATTGGACTTTCTTATGGACTGGGAGCACTGAATGGCCCAAATCTGCTGGAGGCCTGGGTTTGATAGACTACCACCTATGGAACAAGAGCTATATGTAAACTCTTGTGGGTCGTGGCTCTTAAGAAAAACAATTTGTGAGTTCGTTGGTTTCATAGCTTCTATATCAAGGAAAAATCTTTGGATGAAGCACCAATTCCTAATCAAGCATGTTGGCTTGTTAAAAAGACCCTTGATGCTTGAAAATGGTTGGTGAGCTACAGAATTATTCACATCAAGGGGTGCTCAGTATCAAGAAACTGTACGTGTCATTCCAACCACGATTCCCAACGGTTCCCTGGAAATTCCTCACACTGGGAAAAGGTTATACGCAGCGCGTGTCGACCATATTTAGAATGAAAAGAACTTAAGGAAATTCTCACAACAATGTGCACCTACTGTCAAGAGATTAAATGAAATCTGCCTCCAATTGCACATCAGGGGACAGTTCATACCGATTCTTGATCAATTAAATACTTACCCCTGCCTATACTACTTTTTGTAATATCTGTACTTACTAAGTACAGATAGATAGGTGATATTTCGAGGACTAGTTCTAGAGTCCAAAACAAACTAGCGGTGTACATCTGACGTTTGGTTGAATGAATATTGTTACAATTTGTCCAAAAAAGAATTAGTAGAGGAACATATAAATTGACTCAACCATCACATTTATAAAAAGCAAAAGAAAAAAAAAGTTAATAATAGTGCCTGCGATGCGAGCTAAAAAACTAACCATCTCTTTGCTGCCACTTAAATCAAATCACTAAAATATAAATGAACACTTAATTAGTTGGCCAAGGGATTGGGAGAGCTAGCCAATGTTAAGCTGCTCGAGCAACTCAAGAAACAATGGGGGATGGATTAGATGCCTTCACCGAGTCCAGTTTCCGAGTTACTCGAGTCGGATAGCTGGAATTCAGGAAAGATTTTAGAAATTAGACTCAAATTCCATTATCTTCATCTTTAAATACTCTTTGACGAGTTCAAAATTGGGGATTTGGAGATCCCCATTGATGTTCTTGAAATTCCATATGGATATTAAAATCGCCAAATCCCGATGATAATCAATATCACTATGTGTTTTAGATGATTCTCCTTGTTCGAAATCAAAAAATTCACGCACCATCGGTTCACATTTGCATAACATTGGCTGTTTTCTTCTTTCTTCTTCATATACTCCTGATTCTTGATTTTGTTCAGAAATTTGATGATTGACGTTATATCCCCATCCTCCATTCTGTATGAATTCTTCTTTGTCGCCATTTTCATCATCTTGGTGTTTTCTTTTTCGTCCTTCATTCGGATTTCCATCTGTTTTATCAGATTCTTGATTTAGCTCTTTTTGACCTACTTCTTCTTCATGAATTCTACGTTTTTCATTTGCATTACCATCTTCTTCTTCATCAGTAGGTATTCGTTTACGTCCAATTGCAGGAACTGTAGTTAATATTTTCTTGTTTTTTTGCAAAAAAAAATCAAAATAGAGAGAAAAAATGAGTAGAGATTATGAAGTGACTGAAGAAAATGGTTAACAAATAATAACCCTTACTATTATATAATAAAACTAATTAATTACTGAGAAAAAAACAGTTATAACTTCCACAGATAGATTCAAAATTAGTACTCGTTTTTTCAATTTCTTTGCACTTATTCTTAGGAAAAACTAATGGCAGAAGGTTTCCATTTGGTATTCAATAGTCGTATGGAGTTCTTTGATTAAGGGAGGCATTAATGCAGAGCCATGTAAATATTGTAATGTTTCTGTAAATGAAACTGAAAATTAAGGCTTATTTCTACTGTATCTTTAATGCAAAGTCTCGCACCAGTAATAGTGTTGTTTTCAATCTCGTGTTGCTATTTAATTGCTGCCCGAGATGCAACTTTAGGACCAAAGTTATTCTAGTGATTAAACTTTGATCCCCTGTAGCTGATTCGTGCGCAACTGCTTTGCCTTAGAGTTTTCGATGCTTCTTCTTGGTTTCTTGCTGCATTATTTCCCATTAATAGTCGACATTCACTTTCATTGCTTACAAAAGTTGCAATAAGACGGCAGATTATCCAATACAAACTTCTTAAATTGCTCCACACTTTTTCCTGTTTTCTTGTCGACATATTGAATTCTCATTCGATGTGGCAAATTGCTAGTAAACCAAGTTCGACTTTAACTCTAACCGTGCTAGGTCTCGACTTATCTTGAGTGGCTTTATCAACTGCTATTGGCTTAACAGCAGCCGAGGCAATTGACAGTAAGGATTGTTTTGCAAAAAGTTGCTTGCGAGGAAAAGATATCCAAACAAAAGCTATTGATGTCTCTTTTTTCGAATTCAAATAATTTTGCTGAGCAGACAAACAATCTACATTTTCTTTCCTGTAAACAGCGCGAATAAATAAGTATCATCAGAGAACAAAAAGAATGATGATCTCTCAAACATTACTAACAAGAAATGGCACATCTTTTATTCTATATCAAACAGTTTGCCACATACATCATATCCAATCAAGTTTTTCTCATCTCTTAGTCAGAAATATCGTAATGCTTCTGTAAAGATTATGAATCATATATGATATCAAATTGAGTTTCTGATATTTTAGTCAGAAATATGGTAATGCTTCTGAAAATTAGTATCGTAAAGAGTTATCAGAAGTACAAATAGGTCGTTTAGCTTTTTCAACTGCTTTTCTTATTCTTTCTTCTCGTTCTTCNTTTGCCGATGAGCTTCTAATATTGTGTAGGGCTGATAAAACCTCTATCCAACTACTACTACTACAAGCTTCCAATCATTTTTCAGAGTTTCTGGGGTTACAGGTCAATCTGGAAAAAATTGAAAGATCAACTATTAGATGTACCTTAGAGTTCACTTGTCTTCAAGAAAAATCACTATACAGCAATTCATGCCACTAGTGGAGAGAATGAGTGCAAGGATTTAATGTTGGACAACAAAATTTCTTCCTTACGGTGCTCGAGTTCAACTGATCAAAAGGGTGATATTCGAGATGCAGATGTATTGGGATCAAGTGTTTTTCCTGACAAAGAAAGTGGTCCAGTTGTTCACTAGTATTTATCGTACTTTCTTATGGACTGGGAGCACTGAGACGTCTAAACAGATTTTATGGCCCAAATCTGCTGGAGGCCTGGGTTTGATAGACTACCACCTATGGAACAAGGCAGCTATATGTAAACTCTTGTGGGTCGTGGCTCTTAAGAAAAACAATTTGTGAGTTCGTTGGTTTCATAGCTTCTATATCAAGGACAGATCTCTGGATGCAGCACCAATTCCTAATCAAGCATGTTGGCTTGTTAAAAAGATCCTTGATGCTTGAAAATGGTTGGCGAGTTACAGAATTATTCACATCAAGGGGTGCTCAGTATCAAGCAAATGTACGTGTCATTCCAACCACGATTCCCAAAGGTTCCCTGGATATTCCTCACACTGGGAAAAGGTTGTACGCAGCAAGTGTCGACCATATTTGGAATGAAAAGAACTTAAGGAAATTTGCCTCCAATTGCACATCAGGGGACAGTTCATACCGATTCTTGATCAATTAAATACTTACCCCTGCCTAGACTACTTTTTGTAATATATGTAATTACTAAGTACAGATACATAGGTGATATCTCGAGGACTAGTTCTAGAGGGGAAAACAAACTAGCGGTGTACATCTGACATTTGGTTGAATGAATATTTTTACAGTTTGTCCAAAAAAGAATTAGTTGAGGAACATATAAATTGACTCAACCATTACATTTATAAAAAGCAAAAGAAAAAAAGTTAATAATAGTGCCTGCGATGCGAGCTAAAAAAATAACCATCTCTTTGCTGCCACTTAAATCAAATCACTAAAATATAAATGAACACTTAATTAGTTAGCCAAGGAATTGGGAGAGCTAGCCAATGTTAAGCTGCTCGAGCAACTCAGGAAACAGTGGGGGATGGATTAGATGCCTTCACCGAGTCCAGTTTCTGAGTTACTCGAGTCGGATAGCTAGAATTCAGGAAAGATTTTAGGAAGCCCCAGTCAAGCAAATCAATCATTGAGTCGGACTACTAGTTTCAGTTAAAATGTAAATGATACTGATGATCGACCACGTAGAAGGTAGATAGGAACCTATTTTTGACCAATAACTTTCTTTCTGATATCAGTCTTTTCCAGACTTCGTACAACGAAAAAAAATAGGAAAGAATTTGCTAAAATATGCTAAGTGTCATTACTAAAACAGTCCATATATCAGATTCACTCACAAAATCAACGTTGTAATGAGTTGAAAAACTTTTAGTCATAAATATCCAAACGCTTCTGTAAAGTTTATCTCAAAATTATGAAACTTGTACTAACATTGTCTCCCTGCAGATAATATACCAAACAGAAATTACCACGTAGTCGCTAATTACCCCATAGTAGCCTACACAAGTGGAAAGTTTCTCTATCAATAGGCCAGTTTATGTCGGGATTATCTCCATCCATTTGAATAATATCCTTGAAATTAGACTCAAATTCCATTATCTTCATCTTTAGATACTCTTTTACGAGTTCAAAATTGGGGATTGAGAACCAGACGTACTTGAGTAGTTATTTGGGAGATCCCCATTGATGTTCTTGAAATTCCAGATGGATATTAAAATCGCCAAATCCCGATGATCATCAATATCACTATGTGATTTAGATGATTCTCCTTGTTCGAAATCAAAAAATTCACGCACCATCGGTTCACATTTGCATAACATTGGCTGTTTTCTTCTTTCTTCTTCATCTCCTCCTGATTCTTGATTTTGTTCAGAAATCTGATGATTGACGTTATATCCCCATCCTCCATTCTGTATGAATTCTTCTTTGTCGCCATTTTCATCATCTTGGTGTTTTCTTTTCGTCCTCTATTCGGATTTCCATCTGTTTTTCCATCCTCTGTTTTATCAGATTCTTGATTTAGCTCTTTTTGACCTGCTTCTTCTTCATGAATTCTACGTTTTTCATTTGCATTACCATCTTCTTCTTCATCAGTACGTATTCGTTTACGTCCAATTGCAGGAACTGTAGTTAACATCTTCTTGTTTTTTTGCAAAGAAAATCAAAACAGAAAGAAAAAATGAGTAGAGATTATGAAGTGACTGAAGAAGATGGTTAACAAATAATAACCCTTACTATTATATAATAAAACTAACTAATTACTGAGAAAAAAACAGTTATAACTTCCACAGATAGATTCAAAATTAGTACTCATTTTTTTCAATTTCTTTGCACTTATTCTTAGGAAAAACTAATGGCAGAAGATTTCCATTTGGTATTCGGTAGTCGTATGGAGTTCTTTGATTAAGGGAGGCATTAATGCAGAGCCATGTAAATATTGTAATGCTTCTGTAAATGAAACTGAAAATTAAGGCTTATTTCTACGGTATCTTTAATGCAAAGTCTCGCACCAGTAATAGTGTTGTTTTCAATCTCGTGTTGCTATTTAATTGCTGCCCGAGATGCAACTTTAGGACCAAAGTTATTCTAGTGATTAAACTTTGATCCCTTGAAGCTGATTCGTGCGCAACTGCTTTGCCTTAGAGTTTTCGATGCTTCTTCTTGGTTTCTTGCTGCATTATTTCCTAATAATAGTCGACAGATTATCCAATACAAACTTCTTAAATTGCTCCACACTTTTTCCTGTTTGCTCGTCGACATATTGAATTCTCATTCAATGTGGCAAATTGCTAGTAAAACCAAGTTCGACTTTAACTCTAACCGTGCTAGGTCTCAGACTTATCTTGAGTGGCTTTATCAACTGCTATTGGCTTACCAGCAGCCGAGGCAAATGACAGTAAGGATTGTTTTGCAAAAAGTTGCTTGCGAGGAAAAGATATCCAAACAAAAGCTATTGATGTCTCTTTTTTCGAATTCAAATAATTTTGCTGAGCAGACAAACAATCTACATTTTCTTTTCTGTAAACAGCGCGAATAAATAAGTATCATCAGAGAACAAAAAGAATGATAATCTCTGAAACATTACTAACAAGAAATGGCACATCTTTTATTCTATATCAAACAGTTTGCCACATACATCATATCCAATCAAGTTTTTCTCATCTCTTAGTCAGAAATATCGTAGTGCTTCTGTAAAGATTATGGATCATATATGATATCAAATCGAGTTTCTGATCTTTTAGTCAGAAATATGATAATGCTTCTGAAAATTAGTATCGTAAAGAGTTATCAGAAGTACAAATAGGTCGTTTGGCTTTTTCAGCTGCTTTTCTTATTCTTTCCTCTCGTTCTTCTTTTTCTTTTTCAACAGCTCTTCTTCTTCTTTCTTCTTCCTCTTTGTCGTCGCCAATTTTATCTTCATATTGGACTTTCCTTTTTCGTCCTCTATTTCGATTCAATTCTTCCATTTTTTCATCAGATTCTTCATTTTCTATGCTCGTTTCTTCGTTTTCATTATGTCCATCAATCTCCATTTCCCCTTCTTCTTCTTCGTCGTTTTCAGGTAACTTTTTTCTTTCTTTTACAAAAAAAAGTCGAAACAGAAAGATGAAATAAAGCAGAGATTTTACACTTTTTTAATTCAATATGAAGTGACTCAAGAAGATGGTTAGTTGCTGTTTATTTAACGAAAAAATGGTTATAACTACCACTGCTATTTTATAATTTGTAGTTATAGACACTTAAATTTTACCTTATAATTCAAAAATATTATTATTTTCTCTATTTTTAATTATATTTTGGGGGTTTTTTATTTGGTATCTAGTATTCATATTAGAGTTCGGTTTAATTTGGATTCACCATTTTGAATTTCTTATATTTTTTCGTTATGTTTATATTTTAACTTATTATTTCAAGTTTGAAACTTAGAATTTTGAATGGTATAATAAAGGTTACGTTCATTAATGCCAGTAATTCTAGTAAAACTCAAACCAAAATTAAATTAATATTATCTAACAAAAAAATCAATTCAACATTATGAATGACTATAATGTTGAGTATTTTTTCTTTAATTTTACATTAGCTTAGACAACTAATACATAATTTAAATTTAAATTTTTTCTTAATATTTAGTTAGATAGTCAATTTTGAGGTATAATACATAAATATACCCTTTAACTTAATCTCATTTTACATTTATACCTCCAACTTTGAGTGTGCACAAATGACCACTTAAATTTGTATAAAGTTGAACAAAAAATAGATACATGAGTCCTACATGTTACAATACATGGACACAAACTTCAATGTAGGATGTCATGTAGGACGTTTGTCTTTATTTCTTCAATTTTATACAAATTTAACCGTCTATTTATGCACACCCAAAGTCAAAGACGGATCTAGGATTTGAAGGTAGTGAGTGTCATATCGTTAGGTTAATTGAATGATCAAATTATTATTGTTAAGTCTCAACCGTTTGTGATTTTTCGTCACATATACCATATTATAATATGGTCTATTTAAAGTCAAATGTAGCCCATGACTTAATGGTATTATTACTGTTTTGTCATGTGTGGATTACAGGTAGGAGTCCAAGCACCAAACATTTTTATTTTGCAAAAGAAACAGAAAATACATTAAAAATGAGCAATATGACAATAGAACTTGCAACCTCAAAACTGAAAGTTCAATCCTTAACCACGAGCACCATGCACATACTTGTGTCTAGGGATGGCAGATTAAATTTTCTTATGCTTTTTATGTAGATATACATATATATAATATGTATATATAAAATTTCAATCGAAACCACCGTTAAAAAATAATGGCATACATGATCTTTTTTTTAAGGATAATAACATAAATGAACCAAACTTATAACTGATGTCATAAATGAATCTTATCTCAAAGTTTAGTGGCATATTTGAGTCTTTTCTCCTTTATTAAAGATAGTTATATTCTAGTAGGACTAAAAAATATTCGAAACACTATCTAATTATATATTTATTTGAATATTTTTTCAAAAAAAAACCATAAAACGTCATATAACAAGAAAAAAAACCGAGGAAGCATCCAAATTTTATTAAATTTATTTGAATGAATATTTAAAGACAACAATGGTTATCACACTACCCAAATATAAAATTATGCATGTGAATTGAAATTTCAGTTTTTAATCAAATAAATAAGATTAGATGTTATTAACAATGGGCACAAAAAAATGCCTGTATATGTGGAGAATACCAACAAAAAGAAAAATGATATGATTTTCTACAAATATATGCTATACCTACCAAAACCTCATGGGTGTTGCAAAGGGAAATAAGAGATTAGGGCTATTCCTCCATTGAAGAAAATACTTAACTGTTCTCCTATTTCTTTCTCTGCATGTAAGGGTCAAGTCGAGTCGAGCAACATCTCACACCTTGCGTCTTCTCTTCCGTCAGCTATTCAATACTTCTCTTATATGATTGAAGTTCAAAACTACTCGGTTCTTGCACGTTTTGACTGTGCTTGCTTCATCCAGTCGATGCATTCTTCAGCTGAACCAGAAGGGTGAGCGAGCTGCCACTCCAGCAGTTTTTGTTGCTGCGGAGAAAATTGAACTATCAGTAAATACTTATAACCGATTAAACGCTGGTTATGGAAATAGTATTAGTGGCATACCCATTCTCTAACAACTGGCCCTCCACTTTTAATCTCCAAAATGTTCATAATTTCCTTTCCATTAACCAGTGGTTTCATTTCCCAAACCTTCTCCAGACCTGGAAATTAAGGTAAGCTCATAGGTTAAAAAGATCAATCAAATATGTAGTTTCTACAAAAGCAACATGCACATCACATGATGTATGCAAAATTTTACTATTCTAATATTACTGTCCAGTGAAACATCTTGGTGGGAGTCGTACTCCATGAGAAACCTTAATTCATTTAAGAACCACGCTAAATAAGTGTGGAAGTGAGAAAAGACTTTGGTATGGGATATAACAAAGGAATGTGAACAAGGTTAAGTTATTTTTATCTTTTATGGCTGTCTTCAACCGAATTGATCCAAACTCTGAGGCAACACTGAAGATAAGTGCTTAAGGGGAAAGAGAGCAGCAACACAGGAGCATTGAGTAAGAAAAATAATATATAAAAGGGACGCAATTGTAACCTCAAGTCTTCAAATTCATGCTCAGTAGCTATATGAGATGATTGATTCGTCCAGTTTCACAATCGCAAAGGGAACACAAAGTTAGAAGCAAAGAGGACGAATGACAATACCTAGTGTTCTTACTGCATTCTCTATTGTCTTAAATAATCCGCTACTCTTGTCCAGTTCAAAGTTCTCATTTGAGAAACTTGTAGAGGACTCAACGTCAACAGGATGTAGCAGCATAGATAGAAGAAGAGCGACACGCCAAAATTCTTTAATTTCTCGAAGTAGCAAACCTGTTCGTAAACAAACATTTACTATATCAATTAGCAATATGCCACACTAATTGGTAGAGCACTTGTCATGCAGAAGAAAGATAATTTTACCAGTCAATATTCTAAGTTTTGAAGCTATTGGAACCTCAATGGTATCCCTTTTCCAATCAACTTCAAGAACTTGGATATCGTCTTTAGAAACGAGTAGTGAAATTAAGGTGACAAACTTCTTAGTTACCGTATGCAAGCTCATGACCTGCAAATGGATCATAAAATATCACACTTCTTGATGTAGAGACTCACACAAGGTTCAATCAAATTCATGAAACAGTCGCATGAAGAATCACTCACTATTTCCGCATCACTGGCCTTCAACTTGAGAGAATTGCGAAAAATATAATTGACAACTGGAATCTGATCAGCATCAGCCAAAGTTAGTAATTATTGACAAAAAAATCGCAAATCCTCAACATGTGTAGACATTATCAAGTTCGCAGAAAGAGGTTACAACTACATAAAAAAATAGTATCTTTAGGGCCATGATTTTTCTTCTGCTTAGAAACAATGTCCAGCAACATCAATCTTAAGCAAAACACACTCTAGATGGAATGGAATCATAAGAACTGTTCACGTCACATAAAAGATGCTGAGTGGAATCAATCAATGCAAAGCCTGCATGGACTCTTTGATGGTCCAGAGTTTACCTTTTTGGCTTTGTTATCTCTATAAATGGTCTCTCTGAATGGCAAAAATAAAGCAGCATACAGGCAAAGTCTCCTCTGATCATCCTAGAACCAGAAATAGATATGACAAGGTTAGTTTTTAATTAGCCTATATGCCATGGGGGGAGGGGTCATGTGGATCAATCATCACATTATCCCTAATCACAGAAAAAAAAGTGATACTGATTGTCTCTTGTCACACCAAAAAGAAAATAGAACTCTCAGAATATGTAAACCAAACATTACTTTGTAAGGTGAGAATGGAAGAGGAGATAACTGTTGAAAACATAAGATGATAAGTTAAAGAACCACCCTTGTACTAACGAACAGGACATAAATTTATTTTTTTTTTGATAAAGACGAACAGGACATAAATTCTTTTTTTTTTATAAAGACGAACAGGACGTAAATATTTGAGCACATCTGCATGCAATAGAATCTTGATTAGTATATACAACTCATAAGGATTTTCAGACTTATCACCAGCTTTTAATTTCATATACAGATGACAAGTTAAGGCAGAAGCATGATCATGAAGCAACACTCACTGAAAATGAGGAGCGTCCAATAAGGTTTAAAAGTTCCCAAGCTGAACCCAAGCAAGAAAGACACAGCCTGTGAAAGTCACAAGTGATTCACATGTAAGAAGTAACAACCATCAAGGAGCAAAAATTAGAAAATTATACATCAAAACATCCAGAATAGATAGAATTTTGATTTCCTTAGAATGGAATGAGCAACTCAACAACATGACACAAACACTCATACAATTTTATCATGTTCGTTTAGCACTCTTTCTGGGTCCTAGGAACATTCAAAATCTAATTTCAACTTTGAAAATTGGTGGTTGACCACAGAAGGTTTTGTTGGTAGAGTTAAAACTTGGTGGAACTCTTTTGTCTGCACTGGAAGACTTGACTACATATTAGATTGCAAACTCAAAGCCCTCAAAGGCAAGCTCAAGGAATGGAGTAAGAATGAAAAAGGGAACCTGAAGATCCAAAGGTCTAAGTTGCTCAGCCAAATGGAAGACTTGGACTCTTTACTTTATAATAGAGCACTGACAGAGGAAGAATCGGTCAAAAAGGCAGTTGTTCTCATGGATTATGAAGAACTACATATTAATGAGGAGATTGCATAGAGACAGAGGTCTAGGACCTTATACATGAAAGAGGGACTGTTGAATTGAAATACCAAGTTCTTTCATCACATTGCCAATGATTATAAGAGAAACAACAATATTGATAACTTAAAAAGTACAGGGGGCGAACATGGATAAGGAGGTAGACAATGCAGTATCAGAAAGATTGGATAGGTTCTTAATTTCAGAAAAAGGGGATACAAGCTTCAGGAACATAAGGCACATAATGTCACATATTCAGGCATATCTATCTATTTGCCATCATCTATTCTCAAAGCTCCCGCCCCACATGGTTCATTTGTACCGATTTTCAAGTCCATCATGCCATCATGCACAGTGAGACTACCAATCACTCACCATTGATGCTACAATGTGGTAACAGGAACATAACAATTCTTACTTCAAATTTGAGAATTGGTGGCTTCGAGCAGAAGACTATGGTGACAGAATAAAGAACTGGTGGAGATCCTTCTGTTTCACTGGAAGGTCTGATTACATTCTGGCCTTCAAATTGAAAGCTCTGAAGAAGAAGCTAAACGGATGGAGTAAAACAATCTATAGTAAACTATGACTACAGAAACAATGTGTAATAAATCAGTTAACAAGCTGGATGAAAATCCAAGATCAGAAGCTATTAACAGAAGATGAAATAACCAAAAGCTATCAATGGAATCTGAAGATATTGCAAGACACGAGATTGCTTGGAGACAAAGATCTAGGACTCTATGGCAGAAACACAAGAGAGTCAAGACACTGATAAGCTAACAGTACGAGGAGAAACTGACTGACATAGCTGACATTAAGCAAGAGAGTGTGTGATTGACAAACCAATCATTGGAGGCACAGGCGCCTAGAGTGCTTAAATCAAATGATGCTGTGGGCTGAGTCATTCTCATCCCCAGTGGTTCCCCAATTTGGTTGGGAGGAAATAGTCTCCTACTATGAAGAACTTTACTCTGAGACTCAGGAATGGAGACCACATTTCAACATGAGGGATTGCCCCATGATAATGCAGAGGACAATATGATGTTGATGGCGCCTTTTGGGCCACAGGAGATCCTGGACTGTGTCAAAGCATGTGAAGGAGACAGCCCCAGCATCAGATGGATACATCGTGGTATTCTTCTCTTAATGTTGGGAGGTGATCGGTCCAGATATAATAGCCACAGAGCAAAATTTCCACAATGAAGGTTTATTTGAATTGTCTGACTTCAACCAATTGCCTAATTGGAGGTAGAATACACAAGATTATTTCTAAAATATTGACAGAAACTTCGAGAAGCAAGTGATCCACAAACAGGTGGATTGCCAATAGATATCATTGATCAAAAGAGGCAAATCATGGATGCTATAATGATAGAAAATGAATGTGTTGGTAGCGGACAGAGGAGCGATTTACCAGGTATTCAATGCAAATTATATATCCAAAAGGTTTTTGATCATCTAAATTGGAAGTACCTGCTAGACCACCTATCCAATATGGTCTACTGTGCTAGGGGTTGAAGTGGGTCAAACAGTGTATTAGCAGACTCGATTTTTCAGTTCTGGTTCTCCTATTGGTTTCTTCTCCTCCTACAGAGGCTAGAAGCTTGAGACAGGGAGATCACCTATCCCTCCCCTTTCCTGTTCATGCTAGCTATGATAGGCATGAGCAACATTATACCCACAGCTAAATAAATGGGTGGGTCTGAGGGTTCAAGGCAACTCCCAGCACCATGAATAGCTTAGAAATTACACATCTTCACTATGCAGATGATACTCTGATTTTCTGTGAGGCCTTTAAAGAGCAAGTCCAATACTTAAACAAGTTATATTCATCCTCTTTTAATACATTTTAGGCTTACTCATAAACTGGAACAGAGCTACATATATCCCATTAATGAGGTGGAAGATATCCAAACACTTGCTCATGCTTTGGGGGGGGGGGGGGGGGGGGAT
>NC_028647.1:10503656-10520556 GCF_001406875.1 Solanum pennellii
GGGGGGGGGGGGGGGAATAGGAGCTCTATCCTACTAACTTACCTGGGTATGCCTTTGAGAGCAAGGAACAAATCAAGAGGGTATGCAATGAGGTACTAGAAAAGTGTGATTGACCAACTGGAAGAGTCGATACATCCCCCACGGAGGAAGATTGACCAGGATCAACAGTATGCTTGATGCATTACCTGCAGATATAATGTATATCCTCCTTGCTCTTGATAATGTAATACAGAAGAGATAGATACTTTAAGGAGCAATTGAAGGCAGTGATGATAACATCATAAGAAGAAATTTCACTTAGACAAATGGGAAATTCTGACAACAAGCAGATTGAAAGGGGGATAGGAGTCAGGAACATGACGATTCACTCTAAGCCTACTGATGAAATGGCTATGGAGGTTCAGTGCAGAAAATAACCCACTCTGGAAATGAAAGATATTAAAGCTAAGTATAGGGAAAAGGACAACTGCCACTCCTTATGGTTGCAGTATCCGGAGCCATCAAAAACTATGGTCAATCTTCCAATCAAGGGTGAGCTTCGAAATGGGGGGATGAAAATATCCTTTTGGAATGACAAATGGATGGAGCAGGACACACAAAGCATGTACTTCCATAGATCTAAACTTAATGTCAACAACAAGCACCTGTGTCTGAAGTATGGACAGGAAAATGATGGAATCTCAATCTACGAAGATAACAACTAAGAAATGAACAGGACTGTTATTTCTACAACACTCTAGCCCAGTTCAATGGCTTAACAGAAGAAGAAGACAGTTTGGATTGGCAGTGTGACAGTATCGGAAAATTCACTGTTAATTCTGCTTAAAGAGATCTTAATTCCTCCAACAATCGGGTGGGTTGTTGGCAATGGAAGATGGTTTGGGAAGTGAAAGTACCTTTAAGATAGTTTTTTTCATGTGGCTCTCAGCAAGAGAAGTAGTTCTGACTGATGAAAAAAAATGACTAAGGCAACGTATTGTATTAACCAAAAAGGGTTGTTGAGCCATTATTACATGTCATGAGATGTTGAGAACAAACTAATCTAAGCATAAAGATATATAGAGAATCTAACAACTGCATTATAGTCTCAGTATTCTCCATGACTCGTGTTTACACCAAAAATGAAATAGTAAAATACAATTAACCATTATCGTCTTGATTGGGTTGCTCTTTCCTTCAAAGCTTCTTAGATTCCTTTCCCTCCCAAAAAACCAGCTAATCTAAGCAAAAGGATTTATAGAGACTGCATTAGAGTCTTAGTATTCCTTTCCCTCCCAAAAAACCAGCTAATCTAAGCAAAAGGATTTATAGAGACTGCATTAGAGTCTTAGTATTCCTTTCCCTCCCAAAAAACCAGCTAATCTAAGCAAAAAGATCTATAGAGACTCTAACAACTGCATTAGAGTCTTAGTATTCTCCATGGTGAAAAAGTAAAATACAGTTAAGCTTTATAGTCTGGATTGAGTTGCTCTTTCCTTCAAAGCATCTTAGATTCCTTTTCCTCCCGATAGTCCACCACCAAATACAACCTGGGATCATACTTCATCTTCTTTTATATGGCAAGGGAACAGGGAACAAAGATGTTTCCATTTACTAAAGTGGAAAATCTTGATAGAAGCAAAAGACAAGGACTTCGCATTACGAATTTGAAGAACCAGAGCAACGCTTTGAAATCAAAATGGTTATGAAGATACTCCCAGGAACCACAGACTATTTGGGGAAGTTTTATCAAGAACAGCTATGGGGAGCAGGATAATTGGGTTCCAAGGAGATCCATACCCCATATGGATTGAGTAAATGGAGGTCCATCAGAGTTTTATGGCCTTCCACAGTAAGAGCCATTCTATTATCAGAGTTCACAATGGCAACAAGACCATCTTCGGAAAGATAAGTGGATAGCAATAGGAGTTTGCAGGAGTCTTTTCCTGAACAGTATCCTGTTGCTCAACACCAAAACAGGAAAGTGGTAGAGATGTGATCTCCTCAAGGCTGGGAACTGTTGCTTAGATGGATGATGAATGATCAGGAGATTTATAGACTAACTGAACTCTACAAACACCCGGAATCCTTCAACAGATTGCAAGGAGTAAACTGTTTGTAATTGACTGGTAATATAGAGGGCCTTTACATGGTGAATGCAAGATATAAGATTATGAATTTGCCAGAGCCTCAGATTTCTAATTGGCCATGGAAATATATCTTGAGGTCACGATACCTTACAAGGTTGGTTGTTTCACATGATTGTTAGCCAATGAGGCTGTGTTGACATATGAATGTGTGAAGAGAGGAATCTCTTTATGCTCAAGGTCTTTCTATGTGGGAATGAAGTTGAGATTGTAGGCCACTTATTCCTACATTGCAGAGTCAAAGATCACCTATGGAAGATTTTTATCGATCTCAGAGGTATCTCTTGAACAATGCCTGGCTAGATTGTTCATACTCATTTTAGCTAGGAGAAGCTGGAATTGAGGCAAGGGACATAGACAATTGGAGAATCATTCCTGCATGTATATGGTGGACCATCTGGAAAGAAGGAAATGTCAGATGTTGAGGATAGAAAATTTTCTTTTGTCAGTTATTTTGAGGATAGAACACAATACAGAAGATTAAACTCAACTGTATTCTGTTATTTTGTTTTGGTATACAAAGTCCTATTTTGAAGATAAAAAGACAATCCTAGGAGAGTTTGATTCCTGTTAGGATTGTATTATTTTAGTTTTTTTCTTTTTACTTCTCTGGTAAATTGGGAATTTCAAGTACTGGTCTATAATACAAACTTTGTTACTTGCTCAAAAACAAAAAATGATAAAGTGTTTCCAACAAAACTAAAAATGATAACACCCAAGAGACGATGACACTGCTAAAAGCATATAGAAACAATCTAGCTTACCAACTACTGGAGTTAGACCAGAGAAACCATCACATAGGGAAATGTTCAGAACTTCTTCCTGTTGTTAGGTTTTCCATATATCTAGCTCCAAGCAGTTAAATCCATATTCCCACCAAAAGCAAACAAAATCATGTCTTACTTCTACTACCATCCTTCTCCCAAGAAAATAGCGTCCATTTTAGGGGAGGTTCCTTCAACCCCATCTCTAGTACCGAGCAATCAGGGTTAGTATTTCTTTCTTCAAGGCAAACAAGGTCATACCTTTACTTCTACTAGCAAAGACTGAATGAACTGGGCTTGTTGGATATTTGGTCCTTGTGAACACGGCAATATACACATTTTCTTTGTAAGGAGCATCTCAACAAGCACACAGCTAATGATTTCTCAAAAATGAAGAAGATGTGGGAGAGAGCAAAATATACCTATCACATCCATCAGGAATTGATGGCTCAAAATCAGAAGGAAGACTAAATACAGCCGAAAATAACTTCAAGTCAGCAATATAAGTCATTGCTTTGACCGGTTGGTCACCAGACATCATAAGATCAATCTATATATAAAGGAAGTGAAATGAAGATTAGAAGCACAATCTAGAGCTCCAGATTAATTTCAATCATGTAAAATTTCACTTAGAGATAAGATAAACATACTTCATGTCCTATGCGTTCTCTGCTAATTTTATCAGCAATAGCAACTCTCACGTCTTCATCTGCAGCTGCCTTCTTTAGTTCTTCGTCTAATATAAACCCAAACCTTGCACCTAAAATCACCAAATCAAATGGAAAATGTGAGTGTCATCTAGCTGATAGCACAACAAAGTTACATCCCAGCCAAGTACGAACTTTACTGGAACCTAAAGTGATTGAAGGAGATACGAATAAGTTAACCATTACATTTGACTTAAGTCTACTCAAAAAGAAATATACACAAATAAAATATGCAACTCTTCCACGAGATGGATTTGAACCAGTTCGGGGAACAAAAAGAATTGCTTAATTCGTGCTAGATTACATTGGAGGTAATGCAAGAGCCCCCTGCAGTAGATCCAAGCCATTTTAGGTTACATAGAGGAGTTTGTTCCTGCTTCCTTTGTTCCGGCTAGCACCAAAGATTAAGAAATCAAGACAACAAGAAAATTGGTTGGTACAGGTACTTCTGAGGGAAAAGGAATAAGAGAGCCTTTGAGGGGTAGAAAATGATAGGCTCACAGAGCAGTCTCTTGCAGCCATTTCAAGACCATTGGCCAAAGCAGATGGGCAGGGAGTCACTTGCAGCCATGTTGATCGAAATGACCAAGTTTAATGACTTGACCTTGGTACAGGTAGGGCTTGTTTCAGATTCTCATCAAATTTTGGTGTGCTCTTTGTAGAGAACAATATATTGGTGTAGTCTCACTGCTGCCTGTACACCACTTGTATAGTGGAAAGTCCTTATCCAGCCAGACCTTAACACAATTTAGTTCTCTCGGAGAAATTCCTCATCTTATGTTTTATTTTTATAAGTAATTTTGAAGGGTAAGGATAGAACTCCTGAACTAATACTACTTTAGATTCCCCACTTAGCTCAATCTACAAAACACTTAGAAATATCCAATTTGCTAATGACTTCGAAGAAATACCTCCAACACCATCATAATTCATACATGTTGATTTGGGTGATATACTATCACATACTGAATCTAACATTATTAAAATCCCTAATACCGTCCGTACTCACACACCAAGACCAAACCCTTATATCCTTTTGTGCTATAGTTTGAATTTCGAGTTTATTAAACATTGTTAAGTTTGGGAATGATATTCCTAAGACTGTAAAATAGCCAAGGTTAAACATGGAGAAAGTCTCACTCTTGAATTTGTCGGAGATGGCTATACCCGTTCTATTATTCGCACGTGAGCTCTGTGCAGAAAGAGCTCCACCTGTTAAAAGTTTAACTCAACGGATTATAAATCCATGCTTGAAACTCCACAGCTGCAGTGTTGTCAAAGATGTGTTTAAGCCCTGGAGCGAGGCTTAAAATTTGTTGAGTGCTTCACCTCGCTTAATGTGTGCTTCAGTGTCGTCATCAAGGTCCTAAGGCATACTCTTACTTGCCAATGAAGTTCTTTTGAAGAGGTGACACTGAACAGTTGATATTTTACTTTTTCATAATTGTTTTCAATTTCTTTATTCATATATTTATTACTCGTGCTTAAAAATATTAGTCTTGGACTAAACATATATTTGTATTGTATCTTCCTTTGCATCTTTTAGCCCATGTCTTATTTGCGCTTAAAATACCAATGAACGTTAGAGCTTTTTTGTATATTTTTTTAGTCAACTGTAACAACCGACATCTATGCCACATATAGAATTAACAAGGCTGTCATAAGAAGAGGGATGGAGGCAACTGAGAGATTGTCTAATGCATTACCAAAACGAATAGCTCGAAGAACTCTTAGGGGATCATCCAAAAAGGTCTGTTTTGGAGGTAGTGGAGTGACAATTTCTCCAGACTTCAGATCTGCAATGCCTGAGAAACATGAAAATAATTATTTAGACACTTGTAGTTTAACTATCTTTATTGGTACTCTACTGGATCTGGACAAAAGGAACAGAGGCATGCTAACCTCTTTCTGTAAGATCTTCGACTGATCTGGTGTTAATGTTGTAAAACAAGCTGTAAACATAATCTTTAGTGAAGGATTAACCGATTAAACAAGGAAATCATATTTATCTTTTGGAAACAAAAAGCTAACTTAAAATAAAGTTGGAGTAATACATTAATGCATCCAAAGGCTAGATCAAGTATGGTCAGGAAGATCAATGGTGTTCAGAGGAAGTGACAGAAACATATGGTGTGGGAGTATGGAGGACTATAAGAAATCTATGGCTGGCTTTCAGAGACCATGTAAGGATAAAGGTTGGTCGAGGAAATAAGGCTTTGTTCTGGAAGAAGACTGGACTGGTCAAGGGTCCTTAGAAAATTTATTCCCTGGGTTGTTCTCCATTTGCCTGAATCCTGACAGCAAAATACAAGAGGTTTGGTCCCCACAAGGTTGGAATTTGCTCTTTAGGAGATTTCTTAATGATTGGGAAATAGAGTGGGTAACGGATATGCTAGCTTTGATTGGAGATTTTCCTGGCACAAATCTGGAAACAGATAAAATGTTATGGAGGCATCATACTGATGGTCAATTCTTCATGAACAGAATGTACAAAAGGGATCTAGCCACAATTGCGGTGAAGAAATCAGGGCCATGGAGTGCTATATGGAAGAGTGTAGCCCCTACTAAGGTGAAGTTTTTCACGTGATTGGTAACTAGGAGAGCTTGCCTGACACATGATAAACTTAAAAAGAGGGGACAAATTATTGCCTCAAGATGTTATCTTTGTAAAGAGGCCCCCCTACAAACCAACAATTATCTGTTTCTCCACTGCAAAGTAACAACACAAGTATGGGCTCTATTTACCAATATAATGAGTCTAAATTGGATTATGCCAGAACATACAGCAGACCTACTAAGTTGCTGGGTCAGAAGGGGAAGTAGTAAAAGCCAGAGGAGGTGGTGGAGAACCGTACCTACTTGTATCTGGTGGAGCATTTGGAAGGAGAGAAATCAGAGAATTTTTGTTGGGAAAAAATGCACTATAGAGAAGATTAAGTGGAAAGTAAATTTTTGGTGTAAAGAAATGAACATAGAAGAAGAAATTCAACTAGTGGATTTCATAGGAGCTTTGTAAGTAGCCCTGTTTTTTGTTGGTTTTTCTATGTAACTAACACTTTTGGAGGTGGCCAGCATAGCCCTTAATGCTGAGGAATACAATGTTGCCAGTTTCAAAAAAAAACAAAATGAAGAGATATGAAAACACACAAACACCCCTCTGACAGAAAAAAATAAAACAAACCAAAAAGATACAGAGAAAATGAATAAATATATTAGAAAAAAAAGGAAGAAGAAAAAGAAACTAAAAGCTCCACCGGAGTTTGTGCTCTAACACTGATGTGAACAAGGTGCTTTTGTTTCCTCATTTACTCGCTTTTGTTGTTTGGGACTTTGGGCTGGGATGAAGGGAAATAGATCGACTAAACCAAGTTGCTGCCTACAAGAGTGAAGGTGTTGCAAAAATAAAAATAAGGAGCCAGAAAGTAAAGATATAACAAAGTACCTATTAATGGTTAAATCCCTGCGATCAGCATCCTGTTTTGCAGTGCCAAATTTCTAAAGGAACAACAGACGAGAAAAAGTTAGTAAAGAAACTAGCATACATGGTACACTGAACACACGCTTGAGTGTTAAAACTTTGACATTTTAGTTTTTTGATATAACAGTTAGGATAACAACATTAAATAAATGGAAAGGAATTTGAAATTAACAGATATCAGTAATATATGAAGACTTCATACTATAGCAACAATAGCTGATTAAGTTCATGAATAAAGGTCCTATTTTAAAAAAACATGTTTAAAAGAAATTATATCTTGGTAATTAAACTATTCCAACATATTAAATAGGAGATTGATCTTGAGCAAGCGGTGGACTGGAACTGGTAACATGATTCAGCCTTCTCATTCAGTAAATTGCCACCCCAATTTTGCCCACTTAGTAACCTCAAATCTTAGGACTAGGTCATTCTTAATTGAAAGCATGAAACTAAGCATTGCAGTCTCTTAACTGAGGTCTTTGATACCGAATGCATTGAAGGACACTCATGCAGAGGTTCTAGATTTACTTACTCCTTTTACTCCCTTTTGTTAATTTTTCATAGCTAAGTTTGGTGGAATCTAGTTGGCCATCATCCTCGCATTTATAATTATAAAAAGAAAACACCAAAGAGAAGATATACATTTGATTACCAATTCACATCTACATACCATTGTTGGAATTCGACTGTTCTCACTGTAGTCTTCTGCTCTTAAGTTGACAAAATCAATCCATACGTCGAAAAGGCGCATCCTCGCTGTTTCCAAGTGTTTTGACTGATCGGGATTGCTGTAAAAATTGAAGAACAGTATTTAGTTATTGATAAATTACTCTACAACAAAAACAAGAAAGTGGTTTATCACAATCAAAATAGATAGTCGTAAGATCTTAAAGTAGTTTGGTGTGAGGTATAAGGTATTATCCCAGGGATGAAATGCAAGACTATTTTTTCATGCCGTTTTGGTTGGAAGTATTAGGCAATCCTAGGACTATTTATACCTTACTGATGGGAATATACAGGGTGGAATAACTATCCCCGGATAACTTATCCCGAGACAATTAATCCCGGAATAAGTTGTCCCAACCAAACGACCCCTTATAGCTAGAGGCAGGCATCATACGGTAGATACAGAATACCATATCGAAATTGAAAATTTTTATACTACAGTTTCAGAAATTATGGTATTTGGTATTCGATAAGGTATTCAGTATTATAACAAAAATATCGAAATACCAAATACTACACCGAAGTGTATAGTTACATCGAAATTCAGATATATCATAATGCTGGCAAATATATCAAATAGTATTAATACAAAATTAACTATTTAGACGTTGGAACTTTGACTACTCTATCTTGATTGAAATATCCTTTTTCGGAGATTGAATAATGAAGGAAATTGTTTGTACTTTTATTTAAATATTTCTACAAGTGTAAGGTGTAAGTATGATTGTTTCTTAACAAGTCGAGGTCATAGTTCCTATTATTTATATGAATATATGTAAGTTGAAGGTGACCGAACTATGGTTACCGATTTACCGTGCTGCAAAATACCTAAACCAAACTTAAAATACCAAACCATATCAAATTAATTTGGCATGGTAACAGTATAGCATTTTTAAAAACCGAAATTTTCAATACCGAGCCATGCCGGCCCCTACATATAGCAGAGCAAATATTAATTTTCCTCTTTTCCTTTTTTAGCACCAAAACTAAGAACTTGCATCTTTTTAATATGTAGGCAAACCAATATTAGCCCTCAAGTCCCAAACTCCACTCAGAGGGCACAGACCTGCAGAAAGAGTTTTACTCTACGCCAAGCTACAAAAAAGAGTTGTCGTTTACGCCAAGATAAATTTTAGCTAGATCTTTATTACAAGACTCTTAAACTAAACACAAATGAGGACTACACAAAAGCAACCCAACTGCACTAGAGTTAAACATACATGCTCAAGTCATGTTTTTAATTAATTGATACCTTATCAACAACCTCTCTACCCCCCCCCCCGCGCCCACAAAGGTAGGGTTAGGTGCATACATCCTACCCTCCCCAGACCCCACTAGCAAGTCACAATTGGATATGTTGTTGTCAATGACAACTTGGCAATCGTTCTCAATAACACAATGCGCGTCCTACACTACATTATTATTATTATTTCAATAACGCTGGTTTACGAACTACCTAGCCTCCACTTCGACTATTCCATTGGTTATCTACTACTCCCACCAGTACAACTACGAGATAATTCTGGCAAGCAAGATTTTAGGCAAATGTGAATAAACCACCTAGTTTTTTATATTTTTGTTGCGATCTGAACCCTCACTACAATACTAATTTCTAGACAGCAAAGTGTAAAAGTAATTGGGCCTACATTAAATGAGGGATAACACAGCTTCACTTCCCACTTCAGAGAAACAAAAATTTAACTAATAGCTAGTCCATGGTTCTGCCATCTGTGAAAATGACTAGTTTTCCCAATTCATTCACAGATATAAAGTTTATTTCATTAAGAGTATTGCCTTGCGATGAGACAATATAGCCTGACTCCCCGTTTTAGTGAGACAAAAAGTTTCCTAATATGCTTGTTCATCATTTGTCATTTGTGCCAATTACCTTTCACCAGATTTACCCATCCTCCCTTGAAATCTCAGACAGACCCAACTTTTACCTCTATTTTGGTTTCTCAACAGCTGCCGAAACCAAGACTTATAGTCCAATGTACCAGTAAGAGTTTTCCATGATAGATGTGGTTTTGTCGCCCCTTCCCTAATGTGATAGAAAAAAATTGGAAACAGACATCTTACGAGGAAAGAATGCATGAACATACCACTGGATAACACCAACTCCTTGGGTTTCCTCACCTGATGCTGACAAGTACTCGTTCACTTTCTCACAGAATTCTCGTCCATACATGTTGTCAAGAGCAATATCAATATCATAGCACTCTTTACCTAGCAGCTTCAGTAATAGAACTCCACATTAGCCAAAGGAAAAGAAGTCATAGAAAAACAAATCACTTATTTAAAACAGCAAAATCTAATTTCTTGACTATTAAATACTTTGGACATAAAAAGTCATAAAGAAACATGCAGAAAGCAATTCCAGAAAACTTCCACAGGAAAGAAAGTTATTAGTCAACTGAAACATCAAACTAGTTTAGGCTAATAGGTTCAGGTTACATAGTTTTGCATGCTGCTATTAACAAGATGAAAGAGAAAAAAAATCTATAAAAGGTTGTACATCCCCAATGATGTGCATTATTTCTGTTTATTTGTTAAAGCTTAAAGCTTCATGTTTACTAGAAAAGGATACAAGGTTTACAGAATGGACAATGAATAACAGATGATGTTGCTAGCTTTAGTATGTGAGACACATGCATGCGTATATCTATAGAATGTTTCCCCAGTGTGGACTGCGGAGAAAAAAAAATATTCAGATCTTGCATTCCATCAGAAAATGACAAGAATATATTTTTTTTCTTTGGTCAATTATTTGGAAAAAAATAGTTAGTGTTAAATCAAACATATAAAGAAATGAACACTTTCAGTTCAGAAATCAAATTTGTGTGCACAAGAATTATTTCCATGGTAGATAACCTGCTGTAAACTTCTCCCTACATTCCAGCCTTGTACCAGCTATTATTTGCCCACATACGCACTGATAGAATAGTTTAAGTTGAAACTAGAAAACTTAATTGATGAAAAACTTATTAGAGTAAACACTGTCACACTTGGATATACCCCCCATGATTAAAAGAAGACCAGAAAATATGATCTCGAAAATAAAGGCTCATCAAAAGGTTGCTTACTTCACCGAATCTCCCTGTATTAAGCTTTAAACTTAAGACTAAATCTGTTCTCAGCAATTTAAAAAGCAAATGAATGGGACCTGATTCTCTTTTCAATCTATCAATGCCTTGAAGACCTCGAGTCTCACTTATCTTGTACTCTCTCCCACTTCTCTAAACAACACTCTCATGCAGTGTGTTTTCTAACTTCCACATTGTGAAAATCCTCTATCCCACTTTCAGTGACCTAAGATGATTGTGAAGTCGACTTGAAATCTTGACCCATTTTATAGAGTGTCCTTTGTCATAATATTTCAAATTATAGAGTGTAATACTCACTAAAGTTCCATGAAAATACTACTCCCTTCATGTTTCCGTACAGAAGGATTAGTGTCTCATGTACTACCCTAGCACCAACTTGATGTTAAGTTGTGCATTTTCGATACATAATCTATTTAACTTCTGAGGAAAAAAAATACTACTCCATCCACGAGGGTACGTGTTACATTCATTGCATATATCATACTCTCTCCTTTTCATACGCTCTTTTTCAATTTGATTATCTGGTTTTGACTTGATGCTGAGTTTAAGAAAATAAAGAAACTTTTGAGTATTGTGGTCTTTAATCAATACGTGAAATATACCAAAATGTCCTTTACACTCATGACTTTATACATCGAAATTAAAGAGTTGTCAAAAGACCATCTTTTTTAAAAAGTAACACAAGCAAATTGAAACCTAAGGAGTAATTATCAGTGACAGTACAGAAAAGATTGGTGCAAAAAAGAAATAAGTAAATATGTTAAAAGCTGAAATCCTGAATAGTTAAATATTTGTGAAATAAGTTTGTGAAAGGTGTATGTGGGACGTCAAGTATCATATAAGTTGAAACAGACTCTCAATGATGGGATTAAGTTATAGCTCCACAATACATAGTAGTAATTTGATTGTAAAATTTCATAACAGTTTAGTTTGGTATAGATCAGCAAAATCTCAATAAAAACATAACCAATAGAATATGAATATAATCAAAACCTTATCGCGAACCCAACCACCAGCAACACGAAGCTGTGTTCCCATATTATAATGCTCGACAACTTGAAGAAGACGGTTGAATATCTGCTCCTCTTTCGGCGATAAATCAATATGGTCCTTCACTTGAACTGACAACGGCTGAAATGCTGAGCCCTCCACCATTGTTGTAACTCCGGCGTAAAACCCTAACGCCGGCGGCGTTTGTTGAACGGAGAAGATAGAAGATCTCTTTAGTTTGAAGGACGGAAGAAGGAGAGAAGAAGAAGTAGAAGGGTTTGGGAAAGTGAAGAGACGAGGGCGAGTTGTATTGAATGTTGAAAATGCTGCTACGGCTATACTCAAAGCCTTCATTTCTTCTCTCTTTCTAACGGACAAGTGATGACCCGCTCTCATAAGCATAAGAAACGGGTCGGGTCATCTCAACTACATCTTTCATGATGTGGCAAGTTTATTTTTTTATTTTAAAAAAAAATATAGTTAAAGTTAAAACATGAATAAATACAATAATGTAATTAGATTAGAATAAATATAGTCACATTTTATTGAGTAAATTTTAGGAGTATCAAAGATAAAAAATTATATTAGAGCTCTACAGCTATAATTTTGTTATTTACGCTTCATAACCAGATTATGTTTGTTATGGAGCATCTAATTTGTATAAATCGCGCCAATTGTATTAATCGAGCGCTCATTCGTCTGTGTCTATGAAATTGTGTTTGTATATGTATATGTTCTCTGTGTTTGGTTAGAGCGACGAGCGAGATTGAGAGAGACGAGCTAGAGTGGGTAGAGAGTGGAGAGAGGTGAATTGTATATGTATATCGATTAGATAATTGTATATATCTATCTGCATAAAATATAAATTCGTATACAATTGAATCAAGTTAAAACATTTGTATATGAAATCTCTCTCTCGTTTTATACAAACACAAAATTTCCATTGTCTTTTGTATAACTTGTGTTTGTATAAAGTGAGAGAGAGAGACAAAAAAAGATGGCAAGAAATATTTATATTTGTATAATTATTGTTGTAAAACTATTGGAAATCATGTAACTTGAGGCGTGCCTATGTCATTATCCTTAAGGATATTTCACTGATAAATGTGTATTCAACAAGTTTTTCTTGTACTAAAACTAGGAACAAAAATCTAACAAAAAATATATTTTACTTAAGAAACCAAACAAATAAATAAGGAAGAAAAGAAAAATTATTTTGATGTAATATCTCATTCTCCCTCTTTTAACACACCAAAGTAATATATATAGATATAGTATATGGTAAATTTCATACCCTTCAGTCTTATGCACCAGTAACTTTTTGTAACTGTCAATATGTCATTAATGCTATAAATTACTACCAATAATAGTTGTGCATACAGTGCACATTAAGATCAAAATTATTTTCATGAAGTCTATCAAATATTTCATGAGTTCTGTAACAAATTAAATATTAATTAATTAAGGGATAATGTACAAGTATCTCTTCAATTAATGTCCAAAATTCCAGATACACACTTATATTATACTAAGGTCATATTACCTCCTGAATTTATTTTATAAATAATTTTCTATTCTTTTTCGATCTACGTGACACTATCTTGTGGGGCAACATGTGTCGACATTTTTTTTCAAACTAGTGTCACGTAGACCGAAAAAGGGTAGAAAATTATTTATAAAGTATGTTCAGGGGGTAATAGAACCTTACTATATTATAAGTGTGTCTCTGAGATTTCAGACATAGGTTAAGGGGGTACTTATGCATTTTCCCATTAATTAATATCATAAAGGCATTTAGTCATTGCCATATTAAGAAAATCAAATTGTTGGCTATCAAATTAAAAACCTTAACATATTATAAATAGAATAAGTTATTACTACAAAAGGAAACACAATTACCAACAAAAAAAATCATTGGTAAATTAATCAAATTGGTTGGCAAATTGAGTTATCAACCAAATGTCAACTTATATTAATCCGTTATCAAAAGGTTCGTTGGTAAATATTATCAACCGATTTTAATTTTTTGGTAAACTTACCAACCAATATTCAGTTGGTAAACAGCCATTGATGTTGTTACAAAATTTTAAAATATGGCCCTGAAAATTTTTGTTCGTAATTTTTCACTAACTGATTTTTGGTTGATATACCGTTAGTACCTTTACTAAAGAATTGAAAAGGAGTTAGTAAATTTTTTTCTTCATTATTCGATTCAATTGGTAATTATAGTATAAGTCTTCTAGTAAATTTTTCAAGGTACATTGACATCTGGAAACCGACTAAATTCGGATCACGCCGAAAACTCCCACATTAAGAGCCTGTTTGGCTCAGCTTAAAAGCTGGTCAAACTGACTTAAAAGCTGGTTTTTGACTTATTTAGCTGTTTGGCAATACTCAAAACAGCTTATTTTAAGTTAAAAAAAAAACTTATTTTAAGCCAAAAGTTAAAAGCTGGGGCAGGGGTGCTTTTTTTTTCCAGCTTATAAGCTGTTTTAAGTTGACCACATTTTTACCTTTTTGCCCTTAATATTTTTATACAATCTCCAAATTAACCACATAACCCTAACATCTCTTTCTTCTATTTTTTCCTTTTCACGTGTGGATGATAGACAATTACTGTTACTAATGAATGAAAATAAAATAAATCTTAAATCTTTCAAGTGATCTATTCAAATTATATATTATTAAAATGTAAAATAAGTTGCACATATAACTTAAATAAAAATTTATATTCCTCTTATAAATAATTTGTGATAATAAAGAAATATGTGAATGATAGACAATTATTATTACCTATGGATGAAACTAAAAAAAAATCTTAAATCGTTCTTTGATCTATTCAAATTATATATCTTTAAAATCTATAATAAGTTTATATTCCTCTTATAAATAATTTGTGATGAGAAAGAAATATGTGAATGATAGCAATATAAAATTATTTATGACTGTAAAATATAAATTAATTAACTTTTATTATGTTAACAGCTTTTAAGGGTATTTCAGACATTTTGATTTAAAAAGCTGTTTATCAGCACTTATTTGCCAAACACATCAACAACTTTTTTTTTAACTTCAGCACTTTTATCCAAACGCATAACTACTTATTTTAAAAATAAGTTTCAGCACTTTCAAAAGTACTTTTTTAAAGCTGCTTTTAATAAGCCCATCCAAACGGGCCCTAAGGGGTAAAACACTCCCTAACAAAGGTGACTCCGTACCCAAGGAGAATAGAACCAAAGACCTCTTGGTTAAGGATGAATGAGTACTTGCCACTCGATCACAACTTTTATTGGAGATAAATTTTAAATATGTTAGTATGATTATTTATTTTTCTAAAAAATTTACTAACTAATTGTTAGTTTGTTAATAATATATCATTCAAGTTCAATGTTAGGTTAGTAATTGATTGACAATAGCCTTTTCAGCCTTGGTTTGAAAGCCTTGGCAGTTCAGTTCACGTATTTCGTAGCCATCATGTTTTATGGACAGTTATATTATTTCTAGCCCAAATGATACATTCAAAATATTATTAATTGAATAATTATTTAATAGTAAAATATTTATTACTTTATTGTATTTAAAAATCTAAGAGTATGAATATAAATTCAAAAATATTAATATCAATTTTATATATCATATTTGAATGAAACAATGCAAAATCTACGATACCAAGTTAATGTAATCTCAATATGACACATCTCACAATATCATAATGTGTTTCTAAAGGTATGTAGTGTACAAGTTGACAATGTATCCAACTGACAAGACTAGCTTGAATAATCTTATCTACTTGTTGCTGCATTTTGTGACTCATTTTTCCTTAGATGTCATGCTTTCTCTCTTGGAAATAGGTATACAATACATTTTTTGCATGAGCATCCAGATCACGATCTTGAAGATGAAGTCGAAAAGATGAAGCGGATTGTCACGACCCAAAAATGGACGTGATGGCACTCGTCTTATCCCACCAAGACAAGTCAGCCTAAAACTCAACCATTACAATAAGTGCGGAAATAAAATATAAGTAACTTAATAAAAACCCCAAAACCTGGTAGTCACGTGTACAAGCCTCTAAAATATTACAATTGATTCAAATGAAAACTCAAGTCTCAAATGAACTTGTTTCTAGAATAGAAAAAAGATCATAATTAAGGAGAAGAAAGTCTGCTGAGATGGAAACAGCTACCTCACAAATCTCCAAGAAGCCTGGGAAAAGAAGAGAATGACAAGTACAACAAAAATCCAGGCTCATAACCTACAAAAAGATTTGTAGAAGCAAGGGGTGAGTACCAAACCACACGGTACTCAGCAAGTAAACCTCTAAACACAGGCTAAGGGGATGAAATATGGGTACTCCTACCACCCCCAACCGAACCTCCACAACTACAACCTGCATTTAAATCAACCCAACCTAACAGCTCACAGTTTACATAGCACGTAGCTCAATAACAACAGTTAGACAAATTACATATCCTCAACAACAACACTTTAACAAATTACATATCCGCAATAACAATACTTCAACAAACTACATATCCGCAATAACAAGCTCAATATTGATCAATCACAAGTTCCGCAGAAAGGCAATCAGAAGATCAGCAAAACACGATATCAAATTCACTAATGATAAGTATGTGTAATGCAATGGAATGCAATGTCAAGTATAATGATGCATGTCTGACCTAGCGATACACACCCGCTGTCTCTCAGTCCGGGACCCATGGGGGACATATTTGTCCATGCATCTGTCGCGGCGCACGACACGACCCTCGATATTAGTAACCATCGTGGCGCGCGATACGTCCCTCGAAATATAGTATCCATCGCGGCGCGCGATACGTCCCTCGAAGTGGTACATCCTCTTAAGTACCCATTCTTTCTCAATGCACATAACACTTGTCACAACCAATGCCTCAGAATAATGCAGATGACAAGTTCACACAAATAATGAGGAGATGACCATTTTCATAACATCGCACAATTCACAACCACACAAACATGAAGT
>NC_028647.1:10522053-10525692 GCF_001406875.1 Solanum pennellii
TAATGCATGATCTTCCAGAGTCGTTGTTCATCTCTCCATGAAAGCTTATCTTTAACACCATTCTATCAAGACCAACTACCAAGAACTGAACTATAGAGAATTTGACAGATCTACATATCAGAAGTGATTGTCAAGCTACATACTAACCCATGAACCGAATTTAAACTGAAACCCCTTGGACCATAACACAATAATCATGACAAATCCTTTCTCACATAGCAAAGATAATGTTCTATTGATACTAGCTACAACTAGAAGTGAACCTGAACCAATCATCACATACTGATAGTGCACAAACCATCACACATGTTATAACGATTCCCTTTTCAGAACACAATCTTTTTACAAGTTTAAGTTATAAAAATCTGATCTTTAGACTTCCGGTATCCATCAAGGGAGAATCAAAACATACATAATACAAATAAGAACAAGATAAAGTAAGCACCCAACAAGTGGTACACTCTAGGATGCAAAACCAATAACAACACTGTCAGATAACTGTAACTCTTCATGTAAGCTCTTCTATAAATAAATAAAAAAATTCATACGCAATGGCGTGCATGTAGAACCAATAGTATACTTCTACTTTCTCAAACATCACCAAATATGCCATGACTGAAATGATCAAGTCTGCCCAAGGATGTCACTCTACCATGAGAACAATCACAAGATCGGTACACCCGATCCACCACTAGAAATTCACCCGTAAATATGAAAACACGTATGTGTATAGGTAGCAAATCACACTCTAAACCATATCCAATACGAAGTAGATGGTAATATAAGAATTTATAATCAGAGTCGAATAAGACTAGAAACTTCTTTTCATAGTGCCCATATCAAACATTTGCATTTATTTGACTCTATCACTTTAATTTTCTAGTTACCCACAATCACCAATTCAGTCTCGATTATAATTTCTCACATACTTGTTTTATCTAACCACAACTGCTCTTTACAATACTTCACTAAGGTCAACACTTTTAATTCTAAAAGAACTTCATAGTCGCACCAACCATTTATCTTATTCTCAAATCGTCACTAGTATTAAAATCTTCTTAACAAACACATTATTTCCTCCAAAATTTTCAAACTATGGCTACCTCTCTTTCTTTTTAAGCATTCCATGGCAAGTACGAGTCCTAAAAAAAAAATTGATAACACTAGTTTCAAATATGATATTACCTTTCCATTGATATCAAACTATTAAATCACACCCGAAGTCAACTCCACACAACTTTCACATACCATGCTTGAATTGTCCTTCCTAATCATCACATACCTCATGCCAATACTTAGAGAAATATTAGGTCTCCCCAATTATTCTATATACTATGGGCACATAATCTCTATTTACCATCACGTATCTATGTAACACATCACAACAAGTGATTCCAAAAAAAATAAATCATCAATGACCATGTATAATTGTATGTCCATACTATTACGTATCCATAAGTCACTTAACAAAATCTGAACCGTTTAGCTCCACATAACAACACATAATCTTACACATCTCACGGGTTTTACCCAAATCAACAGTCAATCTTCATAAAAATTGCTGATAAATTCCTAGTAAGTCTATAACAAATTGATTCACAATCATAGTCATATTAGAACTATATATGTCCATTCATAGACCCTTTAACTCAGAAACAAAAGTATTCTTATCCCTTCACATCTTCTAAATTCTTTCGATGACACAAATTTTAAAATACCTTAAACTCTTCAATACACCAAACTCTTTTTCTCTTCGCTGACTTGCTTACCAATCTTATCCTTGAAATAAAAACATCACATGAAATCTCATTTAGGTATAACAATCAAAAGTAACCAAATTTACTACTCAAATTATTTTTAAGTCCTTCAAATGCTTCATACTCAATGTGATCAATCATTTCTTACCCCTTACCAATTCATACCTTGACAAAACACACTNATCAATCTAATGAACGTGTGACACTATTACCATAACCAAAATGAAACAGATGAAATCACGTATTCTTGAACTAAATTCTCAACTCTCTAAAGATATATCTTTGTCCTTTATAATTATAGTAAATATANCTCATACATAGAAAATATTTACAAATTTGGACATCTTAGCTTATTATTGATCGCCTATCCATCGCCCTTGTCATACCCTTTCTTAAAAATCCAATGGTACCTGTTACCAAATTCGNAGCGAAATTTTCAACACATCATACAACTTTTCATACAACCACATTGTTCATCAAATAGTGGAAATTCACAACCTTAGATGCTCGCAAGTCGTTATTACCATAAAAACTTGTTTAACCCTCAATTCTTATTTTATGATTTAGTCTCAATTGCAATCCATCACAAACTCCTATTATTATCATGCTTAGTTAGCTCTTGTTATCACCACGAAGTCAACTATTTCATCAATATGAATCCTTAAACCCAGTTATACCAATCCAATCCAAAGAACTAACCCACTTTTATCCGCACTTCCTTACTAAAACTCTTAATTGTCTTCACATAAGTATACTCTTTAGGACTTCCTTTACCCATATGCTTGTCATTCAATATTGATCCAATTTCTTGGAAATTACGATGAAATCACCACTCATTTAAAATTCATAAAATACATTTCACAAACTGAACATATCAATATCATACCAAAGATCCACTACTAAAAGCTTCCTTATAAATAATGTTTAACACATCCACCCGTACCAACAAGCTAGTTGGGTTCTCAAATATGAGTTCAACACCAAATCTTATCATATGAGCATGTATACCATAGATAACTCTTTAAGTAGTTAATATTTGCACTTAACGATCAACATGTCCGTTTTCATGTACCACTAGTAATACATCGTGAAAATTCATTACATCCACCACTAGAACATATCATATCTATTGAGAAGATCATTTCCAAATAGGTCACACACGTTATCCATCAAATAGCTGTAAAGTATTACCAGATTAGTTTTGTATCTAACCCAAGCTATATGTATTCTTTCGTAAGCAAGGTCAGTATCAAAAGTAACACACTCCATAATTCTAACCAAGTACCCATCAATACCATTGTAATAGTCGTATCATGACCTTCTTTGGTATACACTCAATCTGTGAAACCACAGAAAGGATTCTGACCTGAATTGGTGCAACATCATTTGCTAAGCAACCCATTAATGGTATGACAACTATATCAATTGTATTACACTATTTATTATCTAGTCAATTCTTCAAAAATTTAACTTTGAATTGTCGAACCACTCCATATTTTGCTTATACCAGATAAGTACTTTATTTATTATTATTATTTTACAATGATAACTAACCTTACTCAACTCTTTCAAATATGATCACGCATTCGTTTCATAAGTATATCATTTTCACCTTAATACCAGATCTAACATCAAACCAATACACGACATGCCAGTGATTCATAAAAGGTACTACGCACGAGTCATCACATAAATGAGAGCGAATGGAGTGAAGCGATAAGAATCAAAATGGGACCAAGTACGCACAATAGAGATCCAAGAAGTGAAGATATTTCCTAAAAGTCACTACAGCCTCTCGAAGATAGGTACAGACGTCTCCGTGCCGATCATCAAGACTCTATTTAGACTCGACTTGTACACACGTGAGACCTATGAACCTGGG
>NC_028647.1:10527921-10531452 GCF_001406875.1 Solanum pennellii
ACCCAAAACTCATCCAAATTTATAATAAAATTTCTAAATCTTTATTCCAACCAATTGATCAAATCTCATATTTTCTGAATTTCAAGTTTAGGGTTAAATCTTAATTCTCTGAATAACATAATTATAATGATTTTTATATATCATAATGCACCCACTATTTAACACATATCTCAATATATCAAAACTTGAATCCTAATATGATAATCAAATGAAAATAATTAAAGCCGAAACTAACTGCCCAACACATCAATGGCGGACTACAAAACTATCTGCTGAAACCACTTATTTTCAATGTTCCAATTCATATTTATCGTTCCACTCTTTATAATCCTAATCTTGGATTAATCATTGTCCAATGATTCGGACTAATCATTGTCCAATGATTGAACCATAATACTTATACACATTTATAATCCCAAGTTCACAAGTTCACATATTAGTATAAATTATACACGTTTTAACCTAAAAATCTATTCCTAGTTAAACAAAAATTTAATATAAAGGATAAGAATAATTACCTTGACGCCTTGAGATGAAAATATTGATTTTTCTCCTCCTTTTCCCTTTTCTTTTCTTCTCTGCGTTTTTTTTCCAGATCGTTTTTTTTCTTTCTCATGCCCCTTGCGGCTATTCATTTATTTAATTAATTCCTTTTCTATTTTTTTAAATTATTTTTTTAGCAATAAAATAATCATTTATTAAATCTAAATCATGTCACTCATTATTACAAGTCATATAAATTATTTATAAAATCTACTAAAAAGGTTAATATAAAAAATAATAGTTGGAATTTCTAAAACGACTAAGAGGGTCGTTACACGGATAATGCACCAACATTTCCTTAGAAAGCTTTCTAACAAACAAGATCGTAAGTTTGTGAAAAAAAAAACTTATTGGAGAATCACTGAATTACTTTGCAGGTTAACATGTTGATATGATCTTAGATTTTATAGTATTGGTCTAAGATATCATCAAGAAATACTAAGATGTGATATATAATATTTAGAATTAGCTAGCCACGTGAGTTCATTACTTTTCTCTAGGAAATTTAATAATAAAATATAGTCCTTTCTATGACACTACAACCCTTATATATAAAGACCGAGCAAAGAGCTAGACATCATATAATAGCTACTTTACAACTTACAAGCATTCTGGTTCTGATAGTCCATGATGATAAATTACTTTAAACTCTTTGTTGACACCCAATTTTGACCCTCCCCGATGATAATTATTTCTCGAGCTTCTTGATTTTCAAACGAGTTGAAATAATTGAGGTTATAATATTTCAACTTTTCTTTTAGTCATTTGTTAAAGTTGTGTTAGCCGTTTTATAATCTTTAAAGTGATATACACATACATATATATACATATTTTAATATGCTTAATTGATCTTATAAAATATCCAAAAATTGTATCAAAAGATTTTATGTAACGACCTGTTTAGTCGTTTCGAGCAGTAGAATTACTTTTGATAATAACTGACTGTGTCGACGGATCACACGACGGACCGTCATGGTCACGACGGACCGTCGAGTGTCTTCGTGCCAAAACACTTAAACTCTGAAATTTGGGTACGGGGAATCAACTCTCTGAACTTCGCGACGAAATTGCAGCACGGACCGTCGTAGATACGACGGGCTGTCACAAACCTTTTCACTGAAGTTGAGTCTCTGAACTTCTGTGACGACCCTGCAGGACGGACCGTCGCAGGCACGACGGGCCGTCACGAGCGGCGTAACCTCGACTGGGTTGGATTTCTGCTAAAAGTTTTTAGGGGTGTTTTGGACTATTTATGACAAACTGTATGAAATTAGTGGGTAAGTTTAATAACTTATTTACTTGGGGGTTAAAGGAGATAACCTTGAAATAAATAGTGGGTTGCTTTTATCATCTCTTATACTTGATTTTATGATAATTAGGGTAAAAGAAAAAGAATCAGTAGAAGAAAAATAAAAAGAACAGAGAGAGGGAGAAACGAGCGAGAGAAGGGAGAACGAAAAGGAAAGCAAAAAGGCTTTGGGAAGTAGCTTGCTTGATCGCAATTCTTCGGTGGAGGTAGGTTATGGTTTATGCTATTTCATAGTAAACTCTAAATAGCGATTGATATGCATTGGGTGGTATTGTAAAGTCTTCTATATGCTTAATTGTGTTGTTGCATGTTGTGATTATGTAAATGGTGATGGATTATAATGATGATGCCTTGATATAAAAGAAGGCTTGATGAACTAAAAGAATGAGGTTAATCGATCGGGTGTCACGAACCGACACGTAGTATTAGGGGATCGGGTGTCACGAATCGACACGTAGTATTAGGGGATCGGAGTGTCACGTTCCGACACAAGAGGTAATAAAGAGAATGAATATTGAGTTATGGTAATATACTCAAACTTAAAGAACCTTTTTCCCAAATGAGTATGGTGTGGAGGCTTGAGTCCTCATAGGTGTGCTTGGTGTTGTTGCCAATGGTTCTTGTACTTGTTGTTGCCACCTGTTGAGTATTGTAGTTGATTTTATATTATTACTCAATGTATATTGCTTTCTATTTTGAGTTGGCCGATGATACCTACTCAGTACGTGTTCCTTGTACTGACCCCTACTTGTATTTTTCTCTTTGTTATTTGTGGAGTGCAACAAACGTACCATCGACTTCGACTCGTCCGCAACTCTAGCCAGTCTTCAGCATATCAAATTTCAGGGTGAGCTACTGTTTCTAGCTCGGACTAGATTCTCTCCTTCACGTCTTGATGTCTTGAAGTTCGGACATGGACCATCTCTTTTACTTATTTTTAGCTTCTTAAATACTCTTAGAATTAGAAATTTGAGGATAGATGTTCTTGGTGTGATGACTTTCAGATTTTGGGGATGATAGTTGATAAACTTTTAGAAGCTTGTTTATTGGTTATATTAATAAGATTTGAGTCTTCCGCATTATATTTTGTTCATTATGGTTGCAATATTAGTAAATGTTGGGGTTTAGATTTGTTGGTTCGCTCATATAGTAGAATAAGTGTGGGTGCCACTCGCGGCTCGTTTTGGGTCGTGACAAACTTGGTATCGGAGCATTAGGTTCGTTGGTCTCATCACACAAGAACGAGTCTAGTAGAGTCTTGAGGAACGGTAGGGGGACGCCCTTACTTTTCTTTGAGAGGCTATAGGACTTTAGGAAAATTCCATTCTTTCTTTCTTTCGTGCTATTACTTGGATCCAATTGGTATCTAGGTGATACAAATTGGTATCTTACCATCTTCACTCTATTTCGCAGATGGTTAGAACTAGAGCAACAACTGTGCCAACACCAACACCGACAAGACAGGGTGCGTCTGAGCCAGCCACTGGGGCTATAGCTCGAAGAGGAGCAATGGCAAGAGGCCGTGGTAGAGGTCGCGGGAGGACGTCCTCTAGAGGAAGAGGACAAACACCTGGTCCAGCTAGTACTAGGGCGGTGACTCCTCCACCGACTGATGAGGTAGTAAGAGACGGTGAGGAAGGGGAAAATGAGCAAGTGCAAGATGAGGAATTACCACCCCA
>NC_028647.1:10531686-10533641 GCF_001406875.1 Solanum pennellii
AAGGGTGCTGAATCTGAGGATGCCTATGATTTTCTGGTTGATTGTCATGAGCTACTACACAAGATGGACATAGTAGAACGATTCGGTGTTGAGTTTGTGACCTATCAGTTTCAGGGAAATGCCAAAATGTGGTGGCGATCGTATGTTGAGTGTCAACCCGCACAGGCACCACCTATGACTTGGGCATCATTCTCTAGCTTGTTTATGGAGAAGTATATACCCCGGACTTTGAGGGATAGGAGGAGGGATGAGTTCCTGAGCCTAAAGCAAGGCAGGATGTCGGTTACTACTTATGAGGCTAAGTTTCGTGCATTATCTAGGTATGCCACCCAGCTTTGCTTCAGTCCACAAGAGCGGATTCGCCGTTTTGTGAAGGGATTGAGGTCAGATTTGCAGATTCCAGCCTTACAGGTAGCTGCTGCAGCAAAATTCTTTCAGGAGGTGGTAGATTTTGTGATAGAAGTGGAGGGGGTGAAGCCAGACGACTTCACCATGGCATCGACATCTAAGAAGTTTCGTAAGGGAGGTGAGTTTAGTGGTTCTTACTCCAGAGGGCAGAGTTCAGGAGGTTATCCAGCCCGACCTATTCAGTCTTCACCGCAGGCTGTAGCTGGGGGTCCACCGCAGACCGGTCAACATTTCTCTGAGTTTGGAGGTTATCCCCAGACTCCATCGTTCTCACAGAGACCTATGCTTGACTCCAGAGAGTGTTATGGATGTGGAGAGACTGGACATATTCGGAGGTTTTGTCCAAAACAGAGTTACAGACCTCCAATAGTTAGAGGTAGAGGTGGTCATGGGAGAGGCCGTCATTCTGGAGGACGTGGTGGACAAGGTAATGCTGGTCACCAAATCAGTCGGGGTGGCGGGCAAGCTGGAGCTACTGCAGCACAACATGGTAGGGGCAACAGACAGACAGGTGATAGGGCCCATTGTTATGCTTTTCCCGGGAGGTCTGAAGTAGAGACATCTGATGCTGTTATCACAGGTAATCTTTTGGTTTGTGATTGCATGGCTTCTGTATTATTTGATCCTGGATCCACATTTTCATATGTATCTTCCTCATTTGCTACTGGTCTTGATTTACATTGTGATTTGCTTGATATGCCTATTCGTGTCTCTACTTCGGTGGGCGAGTCGGTGATAGTTGAGAAAGGTATATAGGTCTTGTCTTGTGACGTTTGTGGGGAGCGATACTCATGTAGACTTGATTATTCTAGAGATGCTTGATTTCGATGTAATCCTGGGTATGACCTGGCTTTCTCCAAATTTTGCAATCTTAGATTGTAATGCTAAAACTGTTACATTGGCCAAGCCTGGGACAGATCCACTAGTGTGGGAGGGTGACTATACTTCCACCCAAGTTCGTATCATCTCCTTTCTTCGTGCTAAGAGAATGGTTAGTAAGGGTTGTTTAGCTTTCTTGGCACATCTCAGGGATGATACTTCCCAGGTACCTTCGATTGAGTCTGTTTCGATAGTCCGTGAGTTTCTGGATGTGTTTCTTGCAGACCTTCCTGGTATGCCACCGGATAGGGATATTGATTTTTGCATTGATCTGGAGCCGGGTACTCGCCCCATTTCTATACCCCCTTATACAATGGCTCCCGTTGAGTTAAAGGAGTTAAAGGCCCAACTTCAAGAGTTGTTAGATAAAGACTTTATTAGACCAAGTGCATTCCCTTGGGGTGATCCTGTTTTGTTTGTGAAGAAGAAGGATGGAAGTTTTCGGATGTGCATAGACTACAGGCAACTGAATAAGGTAACTATTAAGAACAAGTATCCTCTTCCTCGCATCGATGATTTGTTCGATCAGTTACAAGGTGCTTGTGTCTTCTCAAAGATTGACTTGAGATCCGGTTATCATCAACTGAAAATACGGGCAACGGATGTGCCAAAGACTGCTTTTAGAACCAGGTATGGGCATTACGAATTTGTAGTGATGTCTTTTGGTC
>NC_028647.1:10533668-10534891 GCF_001406875.1 Solanum pennellii
AAGCCATATCTGGATCTCGTTGTCATTGTATTCATTGATGATATACTGGTATACTCAAAGAGCAGGAAAGAACATGAGGAGTACTTGAGAATTGTATTGGAAATGTTGAGGGAGAAAAAGCTTTATGCCAAATTCTCCAAGTGTGAGTTTTGGCTAGATTCAGTGTCCTTCTTGGGGCACGTGGTTTCTAAGGATGGAGTGATGGTGGATCCTTCTAAGATCGAAGTAGTGAAGAATTGGGTAAGACCTACTAATGTGTCAGAAATAAGAAGCTTTGTTGGTTTAGCCAGTTACTACCGTCGATTTGTCAAGGGATTCTCTTCTATTGCTTCCCAATTGACGAACTTGACTAAGCAGAATGTTCCATTTGTATGGTCGGATGAATGTGAGGAAAGCTTTCAGAAACTCAAGACCTTGCTGACTACTGCACCTATCCTTACCTTGCCAGTAGAGGGCAAGAATTTCATTGTTTATTGTGATGCATCCTATTCTGGTTTGGGTGCAGTGCTAATGCAAGAGAAGAATGTAATTGCTTATGCCTCGAGGCAATTAAAGGTGCATGAATTTAATTATCCGACCCATGATTTGGAGTTGGCTGTGGTAGTGTTTGCATTAAAGCAATGGAGACATTATCTATATGGGGTTAAGTGTGAAGTCTATACGGATCATCGTAGTTTACAGTATGTCTTTACTCAGAAAGATTTGAAATTGAGACAGAGGAGATGGATGGAACTACTAAAGGACTATGATATCACTATCTTGTATCAACCGGGAAAAGTTAATGTTGTGGCAGTTGCTTTAAGTAGAAAGGCAGGGAGCATGGGAAGTCTAGCTCACTTGCAGGTTTCTAGACGCCCATTGGCTAGAGAGGTTCAGACTCTGGCTAATGACTTTATGAGGCTGGAAGTACTAGAGAAGGGAGGATTTTTGTCCTGTGTGGAGGCAAGATCTTCCTTTCTTGACAAGATTAAGGGAAAGCAGTTTACTCATGAGAAACTGATTCGGATTCAAGATAAGGTATTGCGAGGAGAGGCTAAATAAGCAAAAATCGATGAGGAAGGCATTTTGAGAATTAAGGGAAGGGTATGTGTACCCCGCGTCGATGATTTGATTCATACTATTCTTACAGAGGCTCATAGTTCAAGGTATTCTATACATCCTGGTGCAACCAAGATGTATCGTGACTTAAAGCAACATTTTTGGTGGAGTAGGATGAAGCGTGA
>NC_028647.1:10534937-10537295 GCF_001406875.1 Solanum pennellii
GGCCCGGAGGAACGCTTCAGAGAATGCCCATTCCTGAATGGAAGTGGGAGAGAATCGCAATGGACTTCGTGGTTGGTCTTCCAAAGACAATGGGTAAGTATGACTCCATTTGGGTGATTGTTGACAGATTAACTAAGTCTGCTCATTTCATTCCGGTCAAGGTGACTTACAATGCAGAGAAGTTAGCAAAAATCTACATCTCAGAAATCGTTCGATTGCATGGGGTTCCACTATCCATCATATCAGATAGAGGTACGCAGTTTACTTCTAAGTTTTGGAAAACATTGCATGCTGAATTGGGTACTAGGTTGGACCTTAGCACTGCATTTCACCCTCAGACCGATGGTCAGTCTGAGCGAACGATTCAAGTGTTGGAGGATATGCTTCGTGCATGCGTGATAGAGTTTGGTGGCCATTGGGATAGCTTCTTACCTTTGGCGGAGTTTTCATACAATAATAGCTATCACTCCAGTATTGATATGGCCCCATTTGAAGCATTGTATGGGAGGAGGTGTAGGTCTCCCATTGGGTGGTTTGATGCATTTGAGGTTAGACCTTGGGGTACTGACCTTCTGAGGGAATCTTTAGATAAAGTGAAATGCATTCAGGAAAAGCTTCTAGTCGCTCAGAACAGGCAGAAAGAATATGCAGACCGAAAAGTTAGAGACTTGGATTTTATGGAGGGTGAGCAAGTCTTGCTGAAGGTTTCGCCCATGAAAGGGGTGATGCGGTTTGGTAAGCGAGGTAAGCTTAGTCCGAGGTACATTGGTCCATTTGAAGTTCTGAAGCGCGTGGGGGAGGTGGCTTATGAATTGGCATTGCCTCCAGGACTCTCAGGAGTGCACCCGGTATTTCATGTGTCTATGCTGAAAAGATACCATGGAGATGGAAACTACATTATTCGTTGGGACTCAGTTCTTCTTGATGAGAATTTGTCTTATGAGGAGGAGCCTGTTGCCATTTTAGACAGAGAAGTCCGCAAGTTGAGTCAAGGGAGATTGCATCCATCAAGGTTCAATGGAAGAATCGGCCAGTTGAAGAGTCCATTTGGGAGAAGGAGGCTGATATGCAAGAAAGATATCCACACCTTTTTACAGATTCAGGTACTCTTTCTCGCCCTTGTTTTTCTTCTTGTGATCGTTCGAGGACGAACGATGGGTAAATTGGTATCTATTGTAACGACCTGTTTAGTCGTTTTGAGCAGTAGAATTACTTTTGATAATAACTGACTGTGTCAACGGATCACACGACGGACCATCATGGTCACGACAGACCGTCGAGTGTCTTCGTGCCAAAACACTTAAACTCTGAAATTTGGGTACAGGGAATCAACTCTCTGAACTTCGCGACGAAATTGCAGCATGGACCGTCGTAGATACGACGGGCCGTCACAAACCTTTTTACTGAAGTTGAGTCTCTGAACTTCTGTGACGACCCTGCAGGACGGACCGTTGCAGGCACGACGGGCCGTCACGAGCGGCTTAACCTCGACTGGGTCGGATTTCTGCTAAAAGTTTTTAGGGGTGTTTTGGACTATTTATGACAAACTGTATGAAATTAGTGGGTAAGTTTAATAACTTATTTACTTGGGGGTTAAAGGAGATAACCTTGAAATAAATAGTGGGTTGCTTTTATCATCTCTTATACTTGATTTTATGATAATTAGGGTAAAAGAAAAAGAATCAGTAGAAGAAAAATAAAAAGAACAGAGAGGGGAGAAACGAGCGAGAGAAGGGAGAACGAAGAGGAAAGCAAAAAGGCATTGGGAAGTAGCTTGCTTGATCGCAATTCTTCGGTGGAGGTAGGTTATGGTTTATGCTATTTCATAGTAAACTCTAAATAGCGATTGATATGTATTGGGTGGTATTGTAAAGTCTTCTATATGCTTAATTGTGTTGTTGCATGTTGTGATTATGTAAATGGTGATGGATTATAATGATGATGTCTTGATATAAAAGAAGGCTTGATGAACTAAAAGAATGAGGTTAATGGATCGGGTGTCACGAACCGACACGTAGTATTAGGGGATCGGGTGTCACGAACCGACACGTAGTATTAGGGGATCGGGTGTCACGAACCGACACGTAGTATTAGGGGATCGGGTGTCACGAACCGACACGTAGTATTAGGGGATCGGGTGTCACGAACCGACACGTAGTATTAGGGGATCGGGTGTCACGAACCGACACGTAGTATTAGGGGATCGGGTGTCACGAACCGACACGTAGTATTAGGGGATCGGGTGTCACGAACCGACACTTAGTATTAGGGGATCGGGTGTCACGAACCGACACGTAGTATTAGGGTATCGGAGTGTCACGTTCCGACACAAGAGGAATAAAGAGAATGAATTTTGAA
>NC_028647.1:10538429-10573861 GCF_001406875.1 Solanum pennellii
TTTTGAGTTGGCCGATGATACCTACTCAGTACGTGTTCCTTGTACTGACCTCTACTTGTATTTTTCTCTTTGTTATTTGTGGAGTGCAGCAAACGTACCATCGACTTCGACTCGTCCGCAACTCTAGCCAGTCTTCAGCATATCAGATTTCAGGGTGAGCTACTGTTTCTAGCTCGGACTGGACTCTCTCCTTCACGTCTTGATGTCTTGAAGTTCGGACAAGGACCATCTCTTTTACTTATTTTTAGCTTCTTAAATACTCTTAGAATTAGAAATTTGAGGATAGATGTTCTTGGTGTGATGACTTCCAGATTTTGGGGATGATAGTTGATAAACTTTTAGAAGCTTGTTTATTGGTTATATTAATAAGATTTGAGTCTTCCGCATTATATTTTGTTCATTATGGTTGCAATATTAGTAAATGTTGGGTTTAGATTTGTTGGTTCGCTCACATAGTAGAATACGTGTGGGTGCCACTCGCGGCTCGTTTTGGGTCGTGACATTTTAATTCCAATTAATGTCTTATTAAACTAGTTTTAGTAGCTTGTTGTTTGGATCCCTAGTTTATAGTTGATTTATTGGTTCGTCTCGTTATAGCTTAATTAATATATTTTATTTTTAGATAATCTTATATGTAATTAGTTATTTTATGAATATTCGAAAATCGCTTCAAAAGGACGTTAGTTTTACCTAATACTTTATTAAATTGAGTTTGTCCAAATTGTTAGTATTAAGATAATTATTTGATCTTGTTAAAAAATCAAGAGGCTCGTCGAGCGATTATTTAGTTCGTCTTGCTTAAACTTAAACCAAACTTCCAAGTTTGAGCTTCAATTTGGTCAGCGATTTGGTCAAATTTGTTACCCATTAGGCCTAGTCTAATATATAAATCCATCCTTTTAAGTCCATTTTAAAAGGGACCAAAATCTAGGCCTTTTTCTCAAGAGTTGGGAATCAAAATAGGAAAATTTAGCCAACTAGTCAAAAAAATCAACTTATTTAGTGATAATGTCCATACTTTAATAATATTAGTAAACATGTCAAAAATGTCATTATTTTAAAAATAAATAATTATTATTATATTATTAATATTTTCTCTCTCTTTATTTACACCATTTTTTTCTCTCTCATAAATTATATATATTCCTATATTTAAGTAATTAGATATATACTAATTATATTTTTAAATTTCTCTCTCTTATATTAAGATTATTATTAATTTATATCTATATATTTATTCTCGAATTTTCCTTTTATATTTATTAATATTAAACTTATCACATTCCCAGATTTTAGTTGGGATTGTAACGTTATCTCTCTTACACTCTCTTTCCAGATTTTTAATGGGATTGTTTTGTCACGTTATATCTTAACCCACTTTAATAAATAATTCAACAACTTCCAATGCATTAATTTCACTTTTATTAATAAAATATTTTTTCTCTCTCTAAAAACCCTTCTAATTCTTCAGAATATCTTTTTAGTTGGGATTGTCATATTATCTCTCTTACACTCTCTTCCCAGATTTTTAATTGTGTTGTCTCGTTATTTCTTAACCCACTTTAATAGATAATTCAACAACTTCCAATGCATTATTTTCACTTTTATTAATAAAATATTTTCTCTCTCTCTAAAAACCCTTCAAATTCTTCAGAATATCTTTTTAGTTGGGATTGTCACATTATCTCTCTTACAATCTCTTTCCAGATTTTTAATTGTGTTGTCACGTCATATCTTAACCATCTTTAATAGATAATTCGACAACTTCCAATGCATTATTTTCAATTTTATAAATAAAATATTTTCTCTCTCTCTAAAATCCATTTTCCAAAACTAATTATTCAGAATATCTTTTTTAATTTTCAACTCTTAATCTTCCATGATTTTTGTTTGAATTGCAGGTTATCTCTCTAACATTCTTCAACAGACAAAACATCTTCAAAATCAATTTATTCATATATCATCAAATCCCTAGATTTACGCTTCAATTTCTTCAAACCCGAATTTTCCTATTTTACATCATTCTCAAGTAATTCCGTTTGAAGGTTTGATTTGGAGATTCACATTGAGTTGGTTATTATGTTCTTCATATTACTTTTTGATTACTTACTTATTTTATTTTATTTTTTAATTTTGGATATTTTGTTGTTGTTCTTAAATTATTTTTTAGGGTTTCATAATACCAAATTCACTCTTCAATGGATGCATTCAAAAGAGTTACTAGAGGTATTGTAAAAAAAAAATCACAGTTTTTCCGAGTTCCATAGTTTAATTTTTTTCACTCAAGAAATAAACAACAATGTAGGTTCATCTTCTAAGTCTAAGGAGGGTGGAAAAATGGCTGAACCTGTCGAGGTGCAAAATCCCACAGAAATTCATGAAGTTGAAGAAGAACAATTTTTTGGAGAAGAGGTAATTTTTTTTTTGCATGTGTTGTGTATTGCATGTTTAGTTTAATTTGTTTAGTAATTTTTAAGATTGAATAAAATACATTTTACAATGAATTTGAAAGTGTATCTGGAATGTTTAGTCTGTTATAGTCTCTATGTATTTTTGTATTGGAAAATTTTCGACTGTCATTTTTGTATTGTATTTTGTATTCTGTTCCTCTTTTTTGTATTAGTTGTCAATGTAATACAGCTTACAAGTTTGATTGTCTATTTACTATTATCGTATACATTTGTAAGTGTATTCGGAATTTTCATCTTGTTATAGTTATTTTTTTCATAGTTCTAATGTTTTTTGTATTTCACTATTATAGTTGACATGTATTTCTGTATTTAATATGTTTATTGTATTTTTTTTGTGAATGTAACAAATTTTATAAGTTTGATTGTGTATTTACTATTATATTGAGTTCTGTTGATGTTTTAGTCAAGTATGTATTTTTGTAGTTCATAATTTTATAGTATTTTTGGTATACATAGAATGGGAATTGTATATTGTATTCTGTATTATCACTGTATACATCCATAAATTCATTTTGTATTCTATTTTTTTTGTGTGTTAGTTTTGTCAATGTACCACATATTTGTAACCATATGTGTTTTTTTTGTATGTTGTTGTAACTGTGTTGATTTTTTATTTATTATCATGTTTTTTTGTTCTGTTATTTTAGTATTATTTCATTTTTTGGAATTCAATATGCCAGGGGACTTCATATGCTTGCAAAAAGCTACCAAAAAATGCACGCCACATTCACTGTATAGTAAATCATGCCATTAAATCCAAGTTGACTGACAAGCTTACACCGGAGCAATATAATTATTTTTGTGAGAGTACGTGTTTTGTTCAGTTTATGAAAATCAGAAAATGTGTTGGGCAAGGTCAAATTCATAGGTGTTGTATGTCACTAGAAGTAGAAGCTAGTAGTAATCAGGCTCTTTTAATCAAAGTAAATTGAGTTATTTTAAAGTTCACAATTAGGACGTTTGCGCTTATTACTGGATTAAACTGTGTTGGTGTTGTAGAGGATTTCATGTTTAACACAGAAGAACCTAACCGACTTATTGTTCAGTACTTTGGTGGTAATGAGATCATACGTAGATCTGATTTGTTCGATAGGTTCAATAGTAAAGTTTGGGTTAACAATGATGATGATGAATATTAAGTTTGCAATATTATATTTCATTCATATGTTTGTGTATTCTAGCGAGAAGAGATCATTGCAAATTCCTAGAATTCATTTTGATTTGGTTGAAAGTGGTCGGTATATGCATTATCCTTGGGGCAGAAAAGCATTTGAGTGGTTGCTACAGAGTATCAACAAGGTTTTGACTACTGATAGTCAATATTATAGAATATGTGGTATGCATGTTGTCCTTCAAATATGGATATACGAGTGCATGGGTAAGCGTCAGACAAATTTTGCACGGAAAATCAGTGATCGTATCCCCCGTATTCTAAACTGGCAAACAGTAGGAGCAAAACCCCGATTCAAAACCTTGATGAAAGACACATTCAATGATGGTAATAGTGAGGTATTGTATGTAATTCATGAATTTGTACCCTTGTAATTGTATTAATTCGATGTATATATTTAATTATGTTAATTATTCTGTTTACTATCGTTTTCAGATTAAATTGAAGAATGTTGTCCCTTCTCTGATGGAAATTACTGTTCTACAATTGCCTCCTGAAGGTGTTGAAAAATCAACTGAAGGTGTTTAAACAGAGCCACATCGTGATATTGATGAACAAGTACTTGCTGGACAGAATTCAGATGATGATTTTGTCAACCCACCTCCACCTTCAATGAAGGTTACAGGTAAAAGAAAAAAGGGGCAATCAGTATCACCTGCTAAAAGGGTACGAAAAAAGGAATCAAATATCACAGATCAAATGGAACGGAATGAACAGATCGATCCAATAGCGAACCGGAATGTGGAAAAAGCTGCAATTAGAAAAGTTGTGCGAAAGAAAAAAAAATTGTGTTCTAAGAAGAAAATCACTCGCACTTGTGTGCCAACAAAGGATTCCCAAATACCATCTGTAAGTGTGTCTCATGAACAATTAATGAGGAATGAACTCTCTGAGTTACGAAAGGAGGTATATACTGTTTATACTTATGTTTTTTCAATATATTTATTCAAATTATTGCAATCTGTAAAATTTAATCATATTGTAACTGTGTCAGGTTAGAGAAGAGTTTAAAGACATACGAAAGTTGTTAAATGATAATTTTAATATCATTATGTCTACGTTGAAGGTTATACAATATTCTAAATTTTTATGTTTAAATTTTTTTTATTCTTTTTATTTTTTTGAATTATATGTTGTAATTTAATATTTACAGGACAAAAAAACAATGACAATGCTGTTCAAGGATCACAACCTTTTACAAGTCCAATTTTATCAGAAAATCAAAATCAGGTACACATAACTCATTTTGAAAATAATAGTTTATTTTGTTTGTAATCTATATACTGTAATATATATGTCTAATATTATTTTTTTCCTATATTTGTAAGTACTTTATTTCTTTATCCATAGTGATTAAATATATGTTGATTGTTTTTATATCAAATATATTTTCAGAACAACATAAACAATCACAATGCTGCTCAAGGACGACAACATTTTACAAGTCCAGTTGCATTAGAAAATCAAAATCAGGTAGGGACATCTTATTTTTAAAAATAAAGATTAGTATTTTTGTATTCTGTTTTTCTTACTACGTTTATGTTTAATATTAATTTGTATTTTACATGTCGTTAATATTGTATTTCAATATAAATATTTTTTTTACATATATGTTGACTACTTTTGTATCTACATGGATTGAATGGTCTTTTTGATGATGAGAAGTCGGAGTGTGATGAAAGCTCAAATGATGGCAGCGAGGAAGTTTTTCAAGTATGTTCATTATAAATTTTGTATTTTTAGATGGTTTGACAATATTTTTTATTCAATATCCTTTTTTTAAAGGAACATTCAATTTTTCAAAATTCAAATCTGGGAGACATACCCGATATTGTTGGGGGTGCTGATAAACAAGTATGTTGGTTAACTCGACATATTTATATAGTGTAGTTGGGAATATTGTTTATAATTAACATTTTTATATTTTTAAATGTTGATTGTGACAATTCCCCTGTGCGTAATCTGATCAATGTAGATGCTGGTTTTAGTTCGTCTAAATCAATAATCCCAAGTGTATGTTTTTCTACTTTTCTAAACTAATTACTTTTGTTCTTATTAGTATAATTTGCTTTTTTGAATAATTTTTTTTATTAACTACAGATACCTCAACCATCATTAGTATTTGACAAACCCAAAAAAATAAGGTCACTTGTTTTTGAAAGTCAACATGACTTTACAGATCAAGATGACAATGATGAAGAGGATCAGTTCATATTTCCTACCCCTATTCAATCTATTGTTCCCTTGGAAGGGTCACCACAATCACAGTTTGAGTTGGATGATTCTCTAATGCCAAGTCTCAGTGACATAAAAAGTATTTGTGCTATTGACAATACCATTAATGCAGAACAGAGCATTATCATGCACCTTCAAACCACAAGCAATGACAACTCAAATATTCAAAAACAGGCTAGCAAGGATAGTCAGAACAAAAAAAGTCCTGTTCACACACCATTACCTGCGCATAGGATTAGACGTCCAGGACCTTTCAATACATCCCCATATATGACATCGTTCGGCTCATCTGCAGGTATAAAGACATAACAAATTTTAATGTATTATAAATCTGATTTATATATGTTTATTCTAATTTTTGTATATGGTATGTTATTTTTTAATTTAACATTTACATCGGGTACTTCATCGGTGCAACCAATTATTTTTGAACTGAAACACCCGTTCATCTTTGATCTTATTTCTGGCAATTGTGATATCATTATGTGGGATGCACACCGGTCATGGATTCGCGAAGGTCTTTTTGCAAAACATGAGAACAAGTAAGTATGTAATACGCATAATAATATAAAAAAATTGTATGCTGTATTATGTATTCTAAATTTTTTTAGTATATGATATTTATTTTTTTTGTATTCATGATTATTATTCTTTGAGGCTGTTTTGCATAATCAGTTTTTAATGTGATTCATTTTTTTAATGTATTCTAAACATGTTAGTGTATTTTCAATTAATCAACTTATTGAATGCTAATGTATGTTGTTTTATAAATTGATTGAAACAACTCATATATTTTTCGTTAATCCTTTTAAAATTATGTATTGTAATAACAATACAAATGTTTATTTGTTGTTATGTATGTTACTCTAAATTCTGGTGCATATTTTCACAAATACATAGATACCTATATAATTTCTATGTTTCTATGTATACCTTTTATTATTTGTGTACCTTTTATTTTTTGTGTATTTCTTTAGACGTCATATAACTACTGTGTACATATTGTATACCTTTTAATTTGTGTATTTCTTTAGACGTCATGATCAGGATCGATATAAGAAGGGTAAAGCACGCATTCCTGTCCCATTTGACTTTGGTGTTGATATTGTAGACAATAAAAATTGGTTCTACAATTTGTACTCAAAAGGACAATTGTTGAATGATTCAGTAAGTAATAACTGTAGTTATTTAGTTAATCTTCGTTGTTTTATTGTTATCTAATGATTATTTATTTTTTATTGTTCAGCATATCAATGTTATATTTTATTACATGAGAAAGAAAGCAAAGTATGATGTGGACAGCAGGTATAAATACACAACTGTGGATTGTGTGTTTACGTCCAATATTTCATCAATTTGGAAGAATTATGAAGATTTAGATAGTGATGTCTGCTGCGCTGATGAAGAGCATTTTATAGGTGATAACATTAGAGGGTATAAAGTTCATGGAGGCATTCCTTGGCATTTGGTGGATCACGTATTTATCCCTGTAAATGTAAAGGAAAAATTTCATTGGGTCTTGGCGGTACTCTCTCTTAATGATAGACGTGTATACGTTTATGATTCTTACAGAGCGGCAGGTCATGATGCAGCAATCAGGAAAGAGGTTACCAAGTTGGCTCAACTCATTCCGCTTAAGTTGACTATGTATGATTATTACAAGAAGAGAGGCTTAGATAGATCTGTTAGTCAAGAAGAGAATGAGTTATTTGAGATAGTTTTCATAGACAACATACCTCAACAGACCGATGACAGCTTGTAAGTTGTATTAATTATGTTAGTCAATTTTAATTTTATTTTGTATTTAAATTTTAATTTTGTATTCTCATGTGTTATTCAGGGATTGTGGTATCTATATGCTTGCTTTTGCCGAGTGACTGTCTTATGGTCAAGGAAATCCAAGTGGTACATTTGACGTAATATTTTTAAGGTCAAGATATGCAACACTTCTTTGGAATTATGCTAAGCAAAAGCAAGACAACGGAGCCATTAGTGAATCTGAGGCACCCCTTAGGCATGCAATGCCTCAACTGTTCGTGTTGTGTCTGCTCCAATCAAAATATAGTAGTTGTGTGTTTGTTGATGATACTTCTTTGTGATTTAAAACTAGTTAATTTATGTTTCTTAAACTTTTATGTTGCTTTATAATTGCATACTTATCATTTTGATTAACTTTTATGTAGCAGATAATTCTGCATACTTATCGTTTTGATTATCTTTTGTTTAGCAGTTTATTCTGCATACTTTTCATTTTGAATTTACGTATATATATTATGTTAGTTGATTCCATGTGTTGCATTTTTGTATTATGTATTCATCGTTGTTGTATTACATCATTCATTAAGTCACTTACTTGTAGTTGTATTGTTTATATTAAAATATAATTTATTTTCAAATGTGCTCACATTAGTTGTATTATATATTGTCAAATATATTTGTTTATGAACATTAAATCACAGTTTCTCAAGTCATATTTTTTAGTCTTATTGCATATACATATACATATTGAAGAACTAGTTATTATATTTTGTATGTTGTATTCATAGTTGTAAATATTATTGTATTACATCATTCATTAAGTCACATTACTTGTAGTTGTATTGTTTTGTATTAAAATATAATTTATTTTTAAATGTGGTCACATTAGTTGTATTATATCGTATCAAATATATTTGTTTATGAACATTAAAACAAAGTTTCTCAAGTCATATTTTTTAGTCTTATTGCATATACATATACTTATTGAAGAACTCAGCTTATTAATATACAGTGTGATGGGCACTAATATGGAGTGACCTAACAAACGACTTTTATGAGTATACAAGTAAATATGCGCAAACGAACATATTTTGATAAAATATTATTTATTGAACATTATGAAAACATCAATTACAAGGATAAACAATTTGTACGAACACATGTAAATTTATTTTTCAAAACAAATTCAAACATATCTAACTATTCAGTTCGTGGTCCATTCCTGCATGATCGCCTATTATGTCCCTTTTGACCACAAGTACTACAAGAATTGTTGTTCTTCTTTCCATATAACTCATTGTACGTCTTATCGCGAAGCTTTTTTGGAGGCCTACCAGGTAGTTTTTTGAACTTTGGAGGCTTAACTATTTCATTGTCTACATATGCAGGCACATTCCAATCTTTTCGATCAGGTAATGGATTTATTGGATTAGCATATGTAACAAGTAATGTATTTGGCTTGTAAAGGTCAGAACAAAACGGTTTAGGATCAAGAAATTTCTTCTTCAAAATAGCCCAAGCGTTTTCAAGACAAACAATAAATGTTTCCCCTTCATGACGAACACTGTGCACATAATTACTTGTCGCAACTACCTATTACACAAAGTTAAAAGGAAGTTAAATCATACCAGTTATATAATCTTTAATTTTTACTGAATTAAATACAAAATACAACAATTTTAAGGAAGCATAAACATACCGTCATACGCAGTGAAAGTTCTTCATTTTCAACGAGCATTTCTTGTGCTTTACCACAAAGTGTCATGAATGTATTAGAAGCAGATGTATGGTTTTTGAAATCCCATCGACCAAACATTTGTCTAATTTCCTCAAGAAAATCATATATAGGTAATTCTCTTGCTTCCACAAGGCATGCATTTATGCATTCAGCTATGTTTGATGTCATCACAGTGCCTCGACTGGTGCATACACTCTTGCCCATTTGTCATAACCAGCCAATTCCAAATAATTCTTCACCCTAATATCAACATGTTCTACTTTTTTCATCAGTTCATTAAATTCAGAAAGTTTGTACGCCTTTGCCATTGCATAAAACACTTCTGAAAGACTGTCATGTGACATTTTGTAAAGTGTCTTCACGTTCTTCCAAAGATGAAACGTGCAAGCATAATGTGGTATATTGTATATCCTCGAAACTGCTTTTATAATACTCTCATTTCTGTCGGATACAACACACATTTTATCCTTTAAACCATGAGCTTCTCTAAACTGTTCAAAAAATCAAGTCCAAGATGCATCATTTTCCGAATCAATAACACCGTATGCTAGGGGCAATATATTTCCTGAACATATACAATGCAAACATTAGTATACATATCGTCAAATACAACAAATACATGTTTAATGAATATAATACTGTGCATAACTCTTTAAAAAAATATAAATATCTAATAGTTACCTGCTCCATCCAATGTGCTTGCAGACACAAATGTGCCATTATAAGTCCCCCTGAGATGGCTGCCGTCTACTACAACTATTGCCTTACAACTTTCAAAACCTTTTATGAAAGGAAACAAAGCTATAAATACATATAGAAATTCATTTTCTTCCGTCTTCTTCAATCTTATATGCGATCCATGATAAGTGGTGTCCAATATGTATAAATAACTGGGTAATTTACTATATGAATCAGATGGTGTCCCCCTTAATGTATTTATTGCCTTTTCCCTAGCATTCCATGCCACAGAGTAAGATACGTCTACACCAAGTTCGAGTCTAACATCAACTTGTATGTCTTTCGGTGTCAACTTTCTTTTATGATCAACTAGCTTGGGCTTTATTATACCTCCAACAAGACTGCTTGTTGCTTGTCTCTGACTATACACCTTATCTTGTAATGAGCATATTTGCTCATCTACAAACTTTCTAATTCTAAACATTCCCGATTATTGATGTTGGAAGCCTTCATTATCCATCCACAATTTTCAGATACACAAACAAGTGTATAACTGCTCGAATTACAAAAGAAAATAGACAAAATAAATTAAGACATGATATTATATGGAATAATGAATAGAACAATAAAAGCTAAAATATATTTAAATACAAAATACCTTACTAAACTTGATCTTTTTGTCTTCCACTGAAATCTATTATCAATGGCATATTTTATCATCACAGCTTTCAAAGTACGTTTATTCTTATAAACTTGATCCTTAATGACTTATTTATGATTCATATTGTAGATAATAAAATTACTTAACTCATCATTGATTAATGGTGCACTAATAACTATTGCTTGGTTATCAGTTGTACTTCTTCCGTTTATCATACACATGCCAATATCTTCTTAATAATGATTTCTACAATTTATGTCACGATCATTCACAAATACAGTTACACAAATGGGATACTTTGCGAATTCTCGAACTTCTTTCTTCAATGAGACATATACCCTCATTCCCATATCGTTGTGTATCTCCAAAGGTGCAATGCTACCTTCTATTTTATACTTAAGTTTCAATCTGTTATACCTCAAATCTACGCCAATCTGATTAGCAACTTCATCAACTAAATCTTTATACGATGCATACTCTATAATGATAATTGTCTCAGTTGTGTAATCAACATAGCAATTATCTTCAGTCCAATGTCCAGAATGCTTTATTATAAAAACAATGCTCCCCATATATGCTTTATAGTAAAAAAAAAGTCAATACTAAATACCAAAATAATGACATTATCATTAACTTGTATAAAGAATACAAAACAATAAAGTTACAATCGTAATTCAAATAAAAGATTTGAATATTATTATTTGTCTAAACAATTGATGCATCAAATAAGTATTCTGTTGGATATACGATTTCGTATACTAAAGTTAAAAAACGAAATCAAATCAGAATACTATTATATAAAAAACGCAACAAATCACAATCAAATACAAAACATATAACGATTAATTAACTAAACATACCTGAATTTTGACTTTTCCTTTTTGTTTATTTTCCAAAAATCATTTACCCAGTTTATTTGACAAAACAATAAAATCGCAATAATTTTTTTTTCCGGATGAACATCATGAATAATGGCTAGATATATCATCAAGATTTGAAAATATTGTAACTGATGTAGAGAGTTTTAAGCATCTGTTACTTTTTATAATTTTTCTCTCCCCTAAATAGCTCTAGTTTGTTATATAAATTAGGTATTCTTTTTAATTAAACAAAATAATTAAAATATAATTAAAATACATAATAATGTAACATTTTGACATTATCACTAAATATTGAAAGTGTTGACACTATACCCTATTAAATACTAAAATAATGACATTTTAAAAAAATTTCCATCAAAATAAGCTACAAAAATATGAAAGTAACCAAAATAAGTCACTATTTTAGTAAGTAACTAAAATAAGCTTAGTGGAAGAAAAAGTTCCACTATATCCAATAATCTAAACGTTTTCCGTTAGTGTCATAACGTTTATTTTTAATATATAACGGAACTTTTTCTTACACTTTATAAAGTGCAGCTTTTTCTTCCACTTTATAAAGTGGAACTTTTTATTACACTTTATAAGAAAAATATTTTTCACGTCTTGAAGAAGCTTTTTCAGTGTTATCATATAAATTATATTGATTTTGATATGTCATTAAAACGGAAAAAAATATTTCATTATGTACTTTTATTTTTTTATTCTGAAAAATCTTTCAATCTATTTAAGGACGTTTATATATAGTTGATAGCACCTAACACATAAAGTCTTCTATATTTGTTCATTTCGATCTAAAAAAATGTCTTCTACACCTAAAGTTAAAGTTTCATTTTATTGGAATGACGAAATTATACATGACGGAAATACCATTTATTTTCCTCCCAAACACAATGCTGAATATCCAATTAATGTCCGATATCATAAATTTATTTCACCAATTTATAAAAGAATGTGTAAAAACAGTACAGATTATAATTTGATTATAGTCAGAAAATACCCTACTTCATTTTTATCACAAGGACAAGTAAATTTTGGAGAGTGGATTATCTATAATGACGAATCGTTGACCGACTTTTTGAGGGTTTCAAATGACTATATAGATCAAATCAAGTTAACTATACTTGAAATCTATGATAAGAAGGAGCCTAAGATTAGTCAATACGTTCTCCTTTTTCAGTCGATGTCCATCCCTAAATAGAAAATCGTAATAGCATTGATGGATTTCCGATAACTCAATCTACTAATTTTCCTAAAATGACACATTGTCAAAATACTCTTAGCGGACGATATGATTTTGATTTAAACGAAACTATCAATGGAAGTGATCGGTATGCTCAATTATTATATTTTGATTATTGTTGGTTGATTAATGTCAATTATTTATTAATTTATATTATTTATTATTTTTATTATTATATATTTTGTAGCGGTTTACCTCAGCAAGATAGGGATATTGCTCCAAGTTATGGATTAGATAATTATTTTGGTCAGTCCTCATACTTTGAAATGACGAAAAATGTTGGGACATCCTCAAATTTTCATGTCTCGCCTACTTTTGATGCAGATGATTATCGCTATGTCTAATACTTGTTTTTTTAATTTGAGTAAGTTAATTGCATGAGCCAAATATTAATATTTTTTTTACATATATAGGGAAAATATTACACAAGATGAGCCCATTGATCCTGTGAATATCGATGATCATGACCTTCCTAATTACGGCTCACCTTCAACTAGTGATAGTGATGATTTGCCTAATGCTGAGGAATCAGGAGATAATGTTCCATTTGAGGCATCATCTAATGATGATGATTTTTTGACTCCCAATCGATCGCCAAGACTAATGTACATGAGTCCATTTCGTATCATAAAATTCCTTATCTTGATCATCTCCCGGATAGTCCAGATATCTTTGGTGATACACATGATGAGCATAGATCACAAGTACGTGGCATGAACCAGAAGATTTCATGAATGATGCTATTTATATTGAAAAAGACATGTTATTCAATTCAAAGAAGCAGTTGCAAAGAGCAGTTAAAGTTCTACATTTGAAGATAGCATGGGAGTGCTTTGTTATTAAATCGAGAAAGAGATCATGACGACTTATTTGGAGGCGTGTAGAACAAGGATGTCGATTTAGGTTGACTTCTTTTATTGATAAACATACTAACATGAAGAAAGTTGGAAGATACATTAAAGAACAAACATGTTATATGCGTACGTACCTCGAAGGACATTTCAACTTGGATGTTGAGATGATTGCTAAGTCCTCCGTGTTGATATAGAAAAAATGCCAAGGTACTATTTTATCGCTAGATGATTTTTATTTAATAAGGAAATATTCATTTTTATTTGATAATTAATATTATTATTAATTTCAGGTTTTCCAACAAAGACTGTCAAACAATTGTTCTTAAGCATATGATAATTCAGTAAATAAAAGAAAAGCCTATCTTGGTTGCAAGCGGGCTTTTGAAAAAGTTTATGGCACTTGGGAGGGTTCTTTTGCCGAGTTGCCGAGGTTCATGGAAGCTTTGAAACACTTCAATCCTGAAACAGTAGTCAATTGTATGTCGATATCAAGACACATATTGGTGCAAAACTAGTCAAACAATAACATCCACCATATGGGAAAATTATGGAAGGTTTGTTGATATTTTTTCAAAAAAAAATAATAAGAAAATGTTTCAACTTAAAGCTAGACAAAAAGATAAATTGTTGTGTACTTTATGACATAGATACTTTTATTTTGTCTTATATTTTACGCTATTCTGCCTCTTAATTTATTTTATTTTATTTTCATATGATTTTGAAGTAGTGTTACTATTAAAACTTTTATAGGATGTGTAAACCTAAAGTTTTCTATCAATGAATTTAGATGTCTTCCTAACCAACACTAAATTAAGTCTAAGGTTGAAAGTAAATCAAACCAAAACACATTCTAAAAAAGATAAAATTTCCCTACAAGTACAAGGCTACAATATTACCTATTTTTGCACCTAAAGCAACAAATATGAGTTGAATGTTGTCGGGTTGTGCTACTCCAAAATTTTGATTTGTTTAGTGTGGAGCCTCTTCAAACTGTCGGATTGGGACCATCTTCAAAGTGAATTTTTTTTTGGGAGCCATGAGAAGGAAAGGGAGAGAAGGTGAAGGTGAAGGTGAAAAGGTGACTTTTAATAAACTGGAATAAAAAGTTCCACTTTATTAAGTGGAAGAAAAAGTTCCATTATATATTAAAATAAACGTTATGACACTAACGGAAAATGTTTAGAAAATTGAATATAGTGAAACTTTTTTTTCCACTAAGCTTATTTTAGTTACTTACTAAAATAGTGGCTTATTTTGGTAACTTTTATATTTTTGTGGCTTATTTTGGTTCCCAACTCTTTTCTCAACCCTTTCAGTGATCCAGCAGTAGGCCCAATTTCCCTTAATTCCTTTACCCAAATCAGTGGCCCATCCTCTTTTTTGTTTTCTCCCCTTTAACCCAGCCCAAGCAACTCTTAACCCGACCCAATTTCCTAAAAGAAGCCTGAATTCAGAGCGCAACAGCAAATCGATCGACCCGCCCCGTTCTTCTTCTTCCTCACAGGAAATCCAGTCCACGCGCGATGAGAATTCGAAAATGCCGCTTCAGCAGAGAATGGCAAGCTGGATGCGATCAAAATGCGTGGCTGAGCTCGTCTTCCTCGCTAGAATGCTCGCACAGTCTGGGCCAGCCGAATTTTTGGCAAAAGCAACTGCCAGATTCGTACTTCACATTCAGGTGGATTTGACATCAAGATCGAATGGTACTCTCTGTTTTTCCGTTGCCGTTGCTGAAATGTGAAGGATTTCGTACAGTGAGCTGTAATTCCTCAAGAATTGGATTCAAATTGTAAAGAGTTTTTCACCTATTCTTGATCGATTTTGCCCTTTCCCCAAAAAAATTGAAACCCTAATTCTCCCCCCTATATAAGGTCATTTCATGTTCTTGTTGAAGGGGGGTTTTTTTTTGGATTTTGGGAGACGATTTTGGACAGTGAGAATTTTTTAAGTCAAGAATAGATACAGAGTTTTTGTTTCCCTTTTGCACAAAAATTGTACATTTAATAATCTTCTTACTATTTTGATTTGGAAGTAAGAAAATTATTTTATCCAAGGTCTGAAGAAACCTATCCCCTAGAACAAGAACCAGGTTCTTGTAAGTTGGTTTTAAATCAGAACACAAACACTTGTTAAATTAAAAATCTTCCTCAATCAAGGAAGGAAAAACATCGTTTTATTAATTCAACTAGATGATTTTATGATTACAACTCAATAATCAATAACCTCACCACTACAAAAACTCTCGATTAACTATAATCGACTACTTCTACTCTCCAAAAGTCCAACCTTTTGTTACAAACCTCACCAAAGCTCAACTCTACAAGAAGCCAAACCCACTTCTTGTACAAAGAAATGTAACTAACAACTCGATAATGAATCAAGAAAATAGTTTTATACGTTCAAGACTTTCTAACTCAAGAACTTCTTGAACTTAGCAAACCTATCGATCTTGAAGGCTTTTACTTGATGAATAACTCTCGCTTTACTCTCGATGTAAAAGTTGTGGCTTCTTCTTCTGTGTTTGATATCTATTTATAGAGTTTTCTCCTTCCTTTTCGTGCCTTGAATCCTTATCAAATAAGGTAAGGAAATTGTAATTATAGTTAAATAAGGAGTACTAATTTTACCTTTTATTGTACAATCTTTTTTCTATACAACTTCCTTACTTAATATATAAAGGTTTCCTTATTCGTCTCAACTTGTATTTTCAGCATCTTAAGCTCTTGTACATTTAATTGTATAATTCTAGTGACTGCTACAATTAGTTCTGGTGGCTGCTTGTTGCGACAAATCTGGCGACGAATCTGGCAAACTCCTTTATCCATATATTTGCATTTCTTGTCTATCATCAAAACACTAATTTTATGTTCTTATAGAATTACCAGATTCTATCATATTCCCCCTTTTTGATGAAGACAAACCTGTGTAATGCAACATATAATAATCTTCCCCCTTTTGACAAATAAAAAAGAGTCCAATAACAGCTAAACAAAACCAGATAACATCCACAACAACAATTGAAGCTCAACCAATTGAGCAAAAAAAATGTTCTGGCAACACAAAGAGAAATATCAACACAGTGTTAAGGAATAAAAAAAACCAGGTGCAAACAAGATGCTTTTCAAGTTGAAGATTGACTAGGCTTGGTGGAGGCAGAAGCAAGCATATCAAGTACTCTATCAACCCTTGCATTGTTAGCAAGCTGCTGCTGCACCAACTGATTTTTCAACCCATGAATCTCAGCATTTGAAGTATGAAGTTCAGCACGCAAATTCTGGTTTTCCAATTCAAGAGTCACATATTTTTCTTCTACTACTTTGAGTTTCCTGAGTAATTGAGCAACAGGACCAGATGAACGTGGAGAAGCATTAGCAACCTGCTCCGATTCCATGGGAATGCCACAATCAGCAAGAATAGCTTGAGTAAACATATCTGCACGAGTCAAAACCCTTCCTTCTCCCAATGGTACTTCAAATGCATTAAACACTCTAGTTAAAAGATTCCCAAATGCTAATTGATGAGAACCAAGTTGAGGATCAACAATTCTAGCAAAGTGTTTGATGATCAATGTGGGCCAGTCAATACATTCTTTACATTCAAGAGCATTCATAAGTCCCATGTCCCTTATAGAATCAATGTGACGTTGGTGACCCCTGGGTAATATTCCCTTATGTACTATCTCAAAGAGAAGCTTATGAACTGATCCCATGATACCTTTTAACACAGTCTGTGCCCTAGAATTGACTCTTCCTTGAGAAAACTTAGCTGGAAGACTAGAATGTTCATCAAAAAAACCCAATGATAATCAGTAATACCCACAGATGGTATGTGTAAAATTTCTCCAAGCTTAGTTGCATCAAAAACAATCTCAACTCCCTTTACACTAGAAGATACCACATTCCCTTCCAAGATTGTTAAATTTGTGTAAAAATCTACTACTTCTTGTTCATAAATCAGATTAGGTTCAAGAAATAGATCCTCCCACCCCTGAAACCTTAAGACTACAAGTGAAGAAATTGGGTTCAACTAAGCCGAAATCGGTGAGTGAAGACAAGATCGGATCTTTTAACTCACTGACCTGCTTGACTATGTCCATTGATAGAATATCTGGATGAAAAGTTCTACCCCTAAGCACCGTTTTAGTTTGAAAATAGTTTTTCCTTCCAACTTTGAGAAATTTATCCACATTTCTTTTTGCAGATTTTGACTTTGACTGAGGGGTTTCAGAAGTTTTACCCTCAGAGCCATCATCAAATTCAGAATCAAGAACCATTGGAGAAACCGATGAGTGAATAGGAGACTTACCCAGACGACGACGCTTCCCATTGGATGTCGCACCATCAGTTGGTTTGACTACATTCGCACTCCGAGTTACTGGTCTGTGCGGACGAACTTGTTTGACTGCAATGTGTTTTCTCGGCCGTCTTGGTTTCTGAGGGTGAAATGTGCTTAGAAGGATGTCATCAGTGTTTAGGGAATGTGAGGATGGTGGTAGAGGGGAGTTAGGCAGGTTTTGCGGAATGGGTTTCTGAGTTGGAGAAGAAAAGGGTTTTTTAGTGGTAGTGAAAATGGGTGTTTCTGAGATTGGTGGTAATAGAGATTCTGTGACTGGTGGTGGAGGTGATTTTGTGACTGGTGGTGGTGGAGATGTAGGCTAATCTGATTTTGGGTAAGATGGAGAAGATGTAGACGGTTTGTTTGTGGTTGATTTTCTTCCCCCTGAGCAGGTACTGTATCAATGAAAGGGTTCTCTTCCCCCTGAGAAGATGCATTGTCAGATGAATTTTCATCATCTGAGTAAGCAACAAGAGGATTAAACATGGTGATGAAAGAGGATTTTTCTGAAAAATGGAAGAAGAGAAGGAGTTGGTTGCTTGTTTAGAGGAAGTTCTTTATTGGGAATGGTTTTGGTGTTATCTTCGAGGGGTTTTAGTAATTATGAGGGATTGACATTGAAGGGACGTGTGCTTTGACGGTTGCACCTGCTTTTCAGAGAAGTGGCATATGAGAGAGAAAGAGAAATAGTTTTACTTTTTTTTTAAATTTATTTTTGACTGCTGATTTTCCGTACTTAGTGTAAAGCAGTTGTAGAACCAACTAGACTGGACCTGGTTCTTATATCCTGAGGACTTGGTACGGCAGTAATCAATCCAAAAAGATGAGCCCGAGCGAAAGTTGATTGTTATGAAATGATTCTCTTCCTAGTGCTTTGGTGAAAATATCCGCAACTTGATCCTCAGTTTTGCAGAATGTCATTACTATGTTCCCTTTCTCAACATTATCACGAAGGAAGTGATGTCTAATATCTATGTGTTTGGTACATTTGTGTTGAACCGGGTTTTTGGCCATGTTCATAGCACTGGTACTATCACAAAGAATAGGAATACAATCAGATTTTATACCAAAATCTTTAAGCTGCTGTTTTATCCAAAGAAGTTGGGCACAACAAGAAGCAGTTGCCACATACTCAGCCTCTATAGTGGATATAGCAACCGAATTTTGTTTTCTAGTTGCCTAGGATATTAGACATGGTCCTAATAAGTGTGCCATTCCAGAGGTACTTAATCCGTCTACCATATGTCCTGCATAGCCTGCATCAGCAAATCTCTTTAGATTAATGAGTCTCCAGTTGGATACCAGAGAACCAGGTTCATTGTGCCTTTTAGATATCTCAAGATTCTTTTGACAACTTTTAGATGTGATTCCTTGGGATAGGACTGAAAACGTGCGCATAGACCAACACTGAACAGTATATCAGGTCTAGTGGAAGTAAGGTATAAGATGATCCAATCATACCTCTATATCTAGTGTCATTTACTGGTGAACCTGGTTTATCTTTATCAAGCTTTGTTATTGTCCCAATGGGTGTGTCATTTGACTTAGCTTCATTCATATCATATTTCTTTAGTAATTCCTTGATGTATTTTTGTTGATGAATTGATGTGCCAGCTGGAGTTTGTTTAATTTGGAGTCCTAAAAAGAAGTTTAGTTCTCCCATCATACTCATCTCAAATTCACTATTCATTAGTTGAGTAAATTCTAATCCAAGTGAGTCATTAGTTTCTCCAAATATGATATCATCTACATATACTTGAACTATGAACATATCTTCACCTTGTTTTCGAAGAAACAATGTATTATCAATTTTTCCTCTTGCGTATCCATGTGTGAGAAGAAAAGTGGACAATCGATCATACCATGCTCTAGGTGCTTGCTTTAGCCCATAAAGCGCTTTGTCTAGTTTGTATACATGATCAGGATACTTGGTATTTTCAAAACCAGGGCGTTGTTTCACATACACCTCTTCTTGTATATAACCATTTAAGAAGGCACTTTTGACATCCATCTGATAGAGTTTAAATTCCATGTGAGCAGCATATGCGATCAATATTCTGATTGTTTGAATTCTTGCTACGGGTGCAAAAGTTTCATCGTAGTCTATCCCTTCTTCTTGGTTATATCCATGTACAATTAGCCTAGCTTTGTTGCGTATGATTTGTCCTTGTTCATCGAGCTTATTTCTAAACACCCACCTTGTTCCTATTACCGTTCTGTTTTAAGGTTTTCTAACCAGGTCCCATACTCTGCTTCTTTCAAACTGATTAGGTTCTTCTTGCATAGCATTAATCCAATCAGAGTCTAATAGTGCTTCCTTTATATTTTTTGGCTCAATCAGGGATACGTAGGCAGAAAAGCATACATGCTACGTAATTTGGATCTTGTTGAGATGCCTGAGTTAAGCGGAGTAGGAATGTTTCGTAAAGGATGAGAACTTTGATGCTTCCAGCTGTGAGTTTGGATGTTTACTGGCTCTTGAGATGTAGAAGGACCAGTTTCAGTAGCAGACTTATCTTCTATTTCAGGTGTTTTATGAGAGGGCATAAATTCTTCTTCCCATATTTTTGATTCTGATGACCTGGAGTAGGTTCCTTCATTCTGTTCATCCTATGAATTTCCTTCAACTTCACTATTACTATCATTAAAGACAACATGAACACTTTCTTCTACACGGTTTGTTCTTTTATTAAGTACCTTGTAGGCTTTGCTTTGTGAAGAATAACCCAGAAAAATTCCTTCATCACTCTTGGCATCAAATTTACCCAAGTTGTCTTTGTCATTGTTGTGTATGAAGGATACACACCCAAATGCCCTAAGATATCGTAAATTTGGTTTTCTTCCTTTTATCAACTCATATGGTGTTTTGTTTAACACTGATATGATCATGCATCTATTTATTAGATAGCACCCTGTGTTTACTGCTTCAGCCCAATAGGATTTTGGAAGTTTGCTTAAGATCAACATTGTTCTTGCGATATCTTCGAGTGTTCTATTTTTCCACTCAACTACACTGTTTTGTTGTGATGTTCTAGGTGCTGAAAAGTTATGCTCAATCCCGTTTGAAATACAAAATTGTAGGAATTGTGAGTTTTCAAACTCCCGCCCATGATCAGATCGGATGCTAATTATTTCTTTGTTGAATTTTTTCTGAACCAGCTTTGGAAAGATTTCAAACATAGTGAATGTTTCATCTTTTGTTGCAAGAAACAATGTCCAAGTGAATCTTGAATAATCATCGACAATTACAAACACATATCTTTTCCCACCTCTGCTTTGTACACGCATTGGTCCACACAAATCCATGTGAAGCAGTTCTAGTGGCTTGGTAGTACTGACTGTCGACTTTTGCTTGAATGATGATCTCACCTGTTTTCCTTAAATGCAGGTTCCACATACTTCGTTGTTACTTAAGCTTTTGGTTGGCAGTCCCCTAACCAGGTCCTTAGATATGAGTTTATTTATTGTTGTCATGCTTATGTGTCCCATTCTTTTGTGCCAGAGCATTAAACAATCAGAAACTGCACTTAGGCATTTAAGAGTTCTTCCTTGGAGTCAACAATCTTGGTTTTATACACATTCTTGTGTCTCTTTCATAGCAGAACTAGGTTCCCAGTCACTGAATTTGTCACTCTGCATTCTTTTTCTGTAAAGAGTACATTGTTTCCTTTATCACATTTTTGAGATACACTCAATAGACTATGTTGTAGACCATTCACATAGTATACTTTTTCGATTGCATGATTTTTCATAGACCCAACCTTTCCAATTCCCTAAATTTCCCAATTTTTTCCATTACCAAAGGCAACGTTTCCTCCTTTGAAGTTTTTGAGTGAGAGAAAGCTACTTTTATCTCCAGTTATGTGTCTGGAACATGCACTATCCAAGTACCATTGCTGTTGCTTCCTTCTCACTAATCCCTGCAGTTAATTTCGGGGGTTAGATTTTGGTACCCAGATCCACTTTTATTTTTGCTTAAAAAATGGATGAATAAGATTTTTTCTGGTCCATCTGGGAAGAGATTTGACTATAGGGATTTGTTTTTGTTCATTGGTTTTCTCATGATGAAGTTTTCTTAGAGAGTTTTTAAATTTTTATTATGAGGAATCAATTTTCTTCGACAATCGTAACTCTTATGCCCTACCAGCCCACAGTGCATGCATAAACAATCTATGTTGGGATTTTTCACTTGAGGACTAGTTTTATCAAAACCTATCCTGTGTCTCTCAGAAGTACGATTTTTGTGAATGCTGTCAAGCAGTATGGAGGACCTGGTCCATCTCATTCCGCTCTCAGCTTCAATTTTAGTCATAAGAAGCTCTTTGGTTAGCTCTTCATTCCTTTTTCTTACCAAGTCAAGGTTTTTACTTAGCTCAATTTTTTTGGACGATAAATGAAGATTTTGTTTTTCAAGCTTCTTGTTTTCTTCTCTTAATGATGCATAGTCTTCCATTATCAATTCTCTTTTTGAGTCTATTGTTTTATATGCATTGATGAGGGTGTAGAGTAAAGATTCTAGCTCCCTTTTTGAGTATGAGTTTAAATTGTCTTGTATGTGATGAAGACTAACCTTTTCATTCATATCTTCTTCTTCTTTGTCCTCTTCAGAATCTGATCCAGCCATGAGTGCTAATATAGTTTCTAGTGATCTGCAGGTTTCCTTTTCTTCCTTTGTTTCCACTGCTACTAGAGCAAGAAAGTCATAATCATCTTCTTGTTCTAGTGCAAGAAGAGATTTGTTTTCTGTCTCTTCATCCTCAGATTCTTCATCAGATGAATTCTCCATTGCTGCAAAGGCCCTTTTCATTGAGATATCTGCCTCTTGAGTTGTCATTCTTCTGTTTGAAGGAACAAACTTATCTTTCTTAATGTCTTTTCCCTTCTCAGAGTTTGTCTTTTTCTGCTCTAAAGCCCAAAGTGGACAGAATTTAATGAAGTGATCCGGACTTTTGCACTTATGAAAAACCTGGTCTTTAGTGTTTTCATTGGATTTTTGAGGAGTTTTCTTTTGGAATGCTTGTCCTCTTTTCAGCATTCTTGTGAACCTTTTGGTTATAAGGGCAATATTTTCATCCTCAAAATCATCTGATGCAGTTGCCTTCAGAACCAAGTTCCTTTCCTTTCTCTTTCCTCCGATTTATTTTTCTTGGTTTTTTTCTTGAGTTCATATGTGATGAGATTACCAATCAACTCATCCATGACCAGTGTATCTAGGTCGCGGGCTTTAGAGATAGCCTCGACTTTGCTTTCCCAGGTTTCAGGAAGGACACTCAGGAGTTTCCTTACTGCCTTTCCATTGGGAACTATCTCTCCTAAGGAATACATCTCATTGATGATTGAAGTGAACCTGATATGCATATCTTGTATAGTCTCTCCTTCTGCCATTCTGAATAGTTCATATTGTCTGTTTAAGTTATCAATTTTGGATTTCTTGACTTGCGTTGTTCCTTCATGAGCGGTTTGTAGTGTTTCCCATATGGCTTTGGCATCTTGACAAGACGAGATTCGATTGTATTCGTCTGGTCCTATACCACAGATCAAAATTTTCTTGGCTTTGGCATTGTTTTGGATTGCAAGCTTGTCTTCAGCATTCTATTCTTTTCTTTCCTTTGGGATTTTGGTGATTCCATCAGTTGCAGTTTTCATAGGTATAGTTGGTCCATGTAGAATTACTCCCTTTAGATCAGGATTTTCGTCGATAAGATGATCCATCATACGATTTTTCCACCATCCATAGTTTTTGCCATTGAATAGTGGTGGTCGTGTTTGTGAAGCTCCCTCTTCTGGGGTAGGTGGTGCTGCCATCGAGTCTTTTTAAGGTGTGAATCTTTTTATCGAAAAGGCCTGCTCTGATACCAATTAAAGAAACCTATCCCCTAGAACAAGAACCAGGTTCTTGTAAGTTGGTTTTAAGTCAGAACACAAACACTTGTTAAATTAAAAACCTTCCTCAATCTAGGAAAGAAAAACCTCGTTTTATTAATTCAACTAGATGATTTTATGATTACAACTCAATAATCAATAACCTCACCACTACAACAACTCTCGATTAACTATAATTAACTACTTCTACTCTCCAAAAGGCCAAACCCACCTTTTGTTACAAATCTCACCAAAGCTCAACTCTACAAGAAGCCAAACCCACTTCTTGTACAAAGAAACGTAACTAACAACTCAACAATTAATCAAGAAAATAGTTTTACACGTTCAAGACTTTCTAACTCAAGAACTTCTTGAACTTAGCAAACCTATCGATCTTGAAGGCTTTTACTTGATGAATAACTCTCGCTTTACTCTCGATGTAAAAGTTGTGGCTTCTTCTTCTGTGTTTGATCTCTGTTTATAGAGTTTTCTCCTTCCTTCTCGTGCCTTGAATCCTTATCAAATTAGGTAAGGAAATTGTAATTGTAGTTAAACAAGGAGTACTGATTTTACCTTTTATTGTACAATCTTTTTTCTATACAACTTCCTTACTTAATATATTAAGGTTTCCTTATTTGTCTCAACTTGTATTTTCAGCATCTTTAGCTCTTGTACATTTAATTGTATAATTCTAGTGACTGCTAAAATTAGTTCTGGTGGCTGCTTGTTGCGACAAATTTGGCGACGAATCTGGTAAACTCCTTTATCCATATATTTGCATTTCTTGTCTATCATCAAAACACTAATTTTATGTTCTTATAGAATTACCAGATTCTATCAAGGTCGATACAAATTTCTGGTTCAGTCGCCCGAAGTCGAAGGACGGTTTTGAGATCGCGTTTGGTGGTGAAAGATTATCCTCCTTGCTCGCCTGGTCCTAAAACGCTGCCTCGGAGAAGGTGGGCTCTTCCTTTATATAAGTCATTTGATATGGTTTTGTGTTAGAAAGCATGGAGTCTCTATCGATTCTTATCTTTTTACTTTATTTGTACTTTCGTGTGTATTCTGTTCTCTGTAGTTTAATATTGATAGAACTTTGAAAGTTTCGTTTTGGTTTCGAATAGAACATTCTCATGATTAAGGTTAAAGTAGGTTGTTCATGAAAAATAGAAATCTGTTTACGTGATAAAATGGAGAAGACCGTGATATCTTTGGACTCGTCGTTTGGCTGCAATGTAGTGATAGAATTTGTTTATAAACCATTTTTGTTGTTTATTTTCGCTCTCGAGATGGCTTGATACTCATCTTAGCTTACTTTGTTGTTTTGTGTTTCATCTATAGAATATTATCCAGCCCCTCTAGCTTTGGTCGAATTTTTTTTTTTTATAACAAATTTTATCCAAGCTATCATGTTTTTTTTTTTTCAATTTACAGCAATTGTTTTCCAACTAGCCTATCAATGTTAGAGCTTTTTTTTTGTTTGAATATCGTTGCCTTGAGAAGCTTAATCCATGTTCTCTGTAGGCATTGTTATTTAATTTTCAATTTATTTCCTCTTCTTTCGATGCATATGATCCATCCACTCTATTTTGGACAATTTCTTGCACTACCAAGGGGCCATAAAAGGCCCTATACTCCCTTCTTCTTTTGAGTCTGCCTACCAAGCAAGAAAACAAGTTCCGAAAGGTGTGCAGGTCCCGAAGTGAGGAAGAGAATGGGCCATAAATGCCCGAGTTTATTTTCTTAAATGTTGTATATAGTTGCTTTTGGGGCCTAAGCCCCCTTGTTGTGTTTTATCCTATATTTATTTTGTATTAATTATTTGATTAGTCTAGGACATGTACAAATCAAGTGAGCTAGAAGCCCAAAACAAATGGGTAAAAATATCAATTCAGGCGGATAGATAATCCGGATTTGGACCCAACACACACACTCTCTCTCCCTTATTTTTGTTTATTATCTGCTTTTACTTGTCGTTAGTTTTGATGTTAAAGAATCCAAATTCCCGCAAACGCCGTAAATGTTTTATTGACTTAAAAGTTAATTCCAAATAAATTCTAAAAGATGAATAAACTTTGCAAATAATAAACTCACTTAAGTAATTAATACCTCTTTTTCAAACGAACTCTAAGTAATTTTTATAAGTTAGATCATTTTTTTAGCCAAATATATTAGTTCTCGGATAATTGTGAGTTAGCAAATATTTTAGGTGTCGTAAAACTCTTCCTAAAATATAAATAAGGATCCCCGAAACGCCCCTTAATATTTTCAATCGATTTATCTGTTTAAGTCTTTTGTAAGCTAAAGTTTTCTTAATTTTTTTAAAATTAAGTGGCGACTCTAAAAAAGTCGAAAAACTTTTACAAAACAATATTTTTCCGAAAACTTTAATAAAAACACTCTTAAGCTGTCCTTTTGATATAACAATTTGTATTCAAAATAATGATTAAGTTTCAAACTTTTGTAATATTCACTACCATCGAATTGTAGGAATACAAGTAATACTTACTCGAGTTTTCCTTGTTGTCGTTCTAAGAAGATCAAAATCATGATAGTTCTATAAAGTTTCATTTGTGAATCTCTAACTCCGCTGATGAAATGTTAATTGGAGCACGTTTACAAAAAATATTGACAAAATCTAAATTTTGATCAAAACTCAAAAGTTTACAACGCCTAACAACACAAACTGAAAATGAAAGCCTCAAAACATAAACAAATCATCTTATTAGTTAACAAATAATATTCTGAAGCTAACATGTTGTCAAAATTCTTATCTGAGCAAGTTTGCAAAAAATTTAAGCAATTCCAAAATTTTGGCCAAAAGTTAAAAGTTAAAACGCCTAACAACACAAATTGAAAATGAAAACCTTGAAACCTGAACAAACTATTCAATTAGACCAAAAATGACCTTTTAGAGCTAAGCGCGCTAACAAAATTTCAATTTAAGCATGTTTCCTTGAAATATCGATTAAATTCAAATTTAATCAAAATTTAAAAGTTAAAACGCCTAACAGTGCAAACTGAAAATAATAGCCTCAAATTCAGAATGAATCATCCTACTAGACCAAAAATAACATTCCAAAGCTAACCACGCTGATAAAATTTTAGTCTGAGCATGTTAATCAAAACTATAGACCAAAAGTTAAAAGTTAAAACGCCTAATAGCATAAACTGAAAATGGAAGCCTCAAAAGCTGAACCAACCATCCAATAAGATAAAAAAAATGACATTTCTAAACTAACCACGCTGATGAAATTTTCATCTGAGCATGTTTATAAAAAATATTAAGCAAAGTCAAATTTTAGCTAAAAGTTAAAAGTTAAAACACCTAGCGACATAAACTTAAAATGAAAACCTAAAATCCAACCAACCACCTGTTAGAGAAAAAAAGAGCTTCTAGAGCAAATCGCGCTGGCGAAATTCTAATCTAAGCACGTTTTTCAAAAATATTAACCAAATTCAAATTTTGGTCAAAATTTAAAAGTCAAAATGTCTAACGACACAAAGTGATACTCCCTCCGTTTCACAAAGAATAATCTGGTTTGACTTGGGAGGGAGTTTAAGAGTATAAAGAAGGTTTTTGAATCTTGTGGTCCTAAATTAAAGTTAGGTTAAATGTACAAAATTGCTCTTTGATCATGTGGTCTTAAACATGCCACGTGGATAGCTGAAATTAATGTTACCAGAAAAAGAAAGAGGTCTTTCTTTTTGAAACAGACTAAAAAGGAAAGGAGACCTTTCTTTTTGAAATGGAGGAAGTAATAAAGCCTCAAAACTCGAACCAATCATATTCCTACTAGACCAAAGATGACTTTACCGACTTAACCTCGCTAACATAATTCCAATCGAGCACGATTATCAAAACATTGAGTAAAATCAAATTTTGATCAAAATATAAGATTTAAAATGCCTAACGAAACAAATTGAAATGAATGTCCCAAAACCCAAACAATTTCGAATAAAAATTATCTTTTGAAGCAAATTGCTGACAGAATTCTCATCTAAGCATGTTTGCAGAATATGTTAAGCTATTTAAAATTTTGACCAAAACTTAAAAGCTAAAATGCCTAATGGCACAAACTGAAAATGAAAACACCAAAATCCAAACAAACAATCCTATTAGATAAAAAATGATCATCTAGAGCTAACAACCAACCCCATTGACGAAATTTTAAAAATACTGACCAAATTTAAATTTTTGCTAAAAGTTAAAATTTAAAACGTCTAAAAGCACAAACTGACGAAATTCTCATTTGAGCATGTTCACAAAAATATTGACCAAAGTCAAATTTTGGTCAAAACATAAGATATAAAACACCTAACGACACAAACAAAAAATGGAAGCCCCAAAACTTGAACCAACCTTCATGTTAGATAAAAAATGATCTTACAAAGCTAATGACATTGACAGAGTTTTAATTTGATCACGTTTACCAAAAATATTGATCTAAGTCGAGTTTTGGCTAAAATTTAAAAGCTAAAACACCTAACGACACAAACTGAATATGAAAGATCAACACTAGACGCTGATTTACCAAAAAAATTAAACTTCAATTGGTAAATTTATCAACTATTCAAATATACGTTAATAATTAATAATTTACCAAATTTTTTTATCATAGTTGGTAATTATTATTACGCAACTAAATATTCGTATGTAATATTAGCAACTAATAATTAATACATTATTAAATTTTATCAATGAATAAATGATCGATTGACATATTACCAACTATTTTAATGATGTTAGTAATTTGCTAACTACAATATACTTACGTACATAATTACATGAGATCACTCATAATAGAGTGAAAAAATAATAAATCACCATAAATGTTCCGGAAGATTCCACTCTAAAAGGATTTTGAAGAATAGAACTCTTTTCTCAATACTTAAAAATGTTACATAGACAAAGAAGATAAAATAGTAAATTTGTAATCTATCGGTAATGAATATATTCTACCTAATTCTATCACGGTGATTGAAGCTTGATTCAATAAAGTCCTTATCTATTATTATATGGTGTACAAATTAATATAAATACTCGTAATAGAAATAGTTATCGATAATTGTTCACTTCTCTCTTATGGAATTAGACTTAACACTTACTATGTGTTGTTGAATGGTGTAAGATTTGACGCATTATCACTTAACTATATTCCGTCAGAAATTTTATTGAGTTCTTTGTACAATCCTTTTGTAACTACTTGTGATCTCATAACAATATACATCTAGAAACGTCATCCTAAAATAATTTAAGCTTAATCGCCAAAATTTAAGGTGAAATACTCTAAATTTTTTAATGAACTATTCTTATTCTTAAAGATATGAATTTATATATATTTAATTTGGTTTACTAATTAAGAAGTCTATAAAAAATAACATTTTACTATAAAAGTCCAGCTCTATGTGATCTCCTAACAACGTACACTAATAACTTTATCCAAAAATATATTTAATAATAATTACCAAATTCAAGTTGACATATCTATAAACTTTTAAAAGTCATTCTTATCCAAAGATATATCATTAATTATGAAATTGGTATGTCAATTAATAAGTCCACAAAATTTTTTTACTATAAAAGCTGAATGTAAATTTTTTTCACATCCACCATCAAGAAAATTTTATATTTTTAGATAGTATATTCCAAGTCAAGCAAGGTTTCTACTTACTAGTTTTATATTTACAAGATTTTAATGTCTGACTTTATGAATTCACTATTCTAAACTAATTAATATTTAATTTTTTTGGTAGAAAAAATGAATACTTTCATCAACAATGAAGAGTTCAACAAGAAAAAAGTGATCTTCATAATGGGGGCAACAGGAACGGGAAAATCCCGTCTCTCTGTTGACGTTGCCACCCATTTTCGAGGAGAAATAATCAACTCGGATAAAATGCAAGTTTACAAGGGACTTGAAATTGTTACAAACAAGATCACACACACTGAGAAACAAGGTGTACGACACTATTTGTTAGGTATATATGTTTATTCTCAATAATACTTATATCAAATGACTACCTAGATAATTTTATAGTAGTAATTATAGATTCTAGTGAAAAATATACTTTACTATTAAAAAATTATTTCTTTCAATTTTGAGAAAGTTAATTTGATTACATTTTCTTAGGTGAAATTGAACCAGATTCAGACTTCACAGCTGAAGATTTTTGTTTGCAAGCTGTCGTCTATATAGAAAAAATACAGAAGACTCAACGTGTTCCAATTATTGTTGGAGGGTCAAATTCGTATATTGAAAAACTTGTGGAAGATCCTGTGTTCATGTTCAAATATAAGTATGATAGTTGCGTTATTTGGATTGATGTTGAGCAATCAGTCTTGAACCGTAGAGTTGACATGAGGGTTGATCAAATGGTCAAAGCAGGTAGTTTTTGTAATTATTTTATGTATCAATAAAGATATACTATCATGCAGCTAGCTAAAAACTTTTCTTATATAATTTTCTACTTTTGGTTATCAAATATATGTTCTACTAAATAAAACTCTTCTTTAAATTTGTGTCGCATGCAGGGCTAGTGGATGAGGTGCGACAGATTTTCATTCCAGATGCAGATTACACCAAAGGAATCCGACGGTCCATCGGTGTCCCTGAAATGGACAGATATTTAAGGGAAGAAACAAATATAGACGGAGATGATGAATCAAAGAAGATGATTCTTCAAGCTTCAATTTCAAGTATCAAGCGTAATACTCGTATGTTAATTTGTAACCAACTTGACAAGATTCAACGATTAATAAGCGAGAAAATGTGGTCAGTGCATCATATAATTGCTACGGACGTTTTCAAAGAAGATAAAGAAGAAGATACTGACGAAGCATGGACGAATACTGTTTTGCAACCATGCCTTGATATTGTGAAGAGATTTCTCAAAAGCGATCATCACAATATTATTATTGAGTGTACATAAACTTTCATTATCGCCATCTTCTGTTTTGGTCTCTTTTATTTTGGACCTATTTTTTACGGTTTGTATCGCATTACAAATATATATGTTTGATATGACCATTATTTCTATATATGTTACTCTTGTCTTTAATAAAATTCTTATGTATAGATGAAATATTTATTTTAAGTTTCGATCCAAGCCCAAGCCCAAGGTCCAAGTCCAAGTCTTCTATATTTAATATATATTAATACAAATACGTACGTACATAGTTACATGAGATCACTCATAATGTCAAGCTAATAGAGTGATAAAATAATAAATCACCATACATGTTCGGGAAGATTCCATCCTAAAAGGATTTTGAAGAATAGAATTCTTTACTCAATACTTAAAAATGTTACATAGACAAAGAAGATAAAATAGTAAATTTGTAATCTATCGGTAATGAATATATTCTACCTAATTCTATCACGGTGATTGAAGCTTGATTCAATAAAGTCCTTATCTATTATTGTATGGTGCACATGTTAAGATGAATACTCGTAATTGAAATAGTTATCGATAATTGTTCACTTCCCTCTTATGGAATTAGACTTAACACTTATGATGTGTTGTTGAATAGTGTAAGATTTGACGCATTATCACTTAAATATATTCCGTCAGAAATTTTATTGAGTTCTTTGTACAATCCTTTTGTAACTACTTGTGATCTCATAACAATATACATCTAGAAACGTCATCCTAAAATAATTTAAGCTTAATCGCCAAAATTTAAGGTGAAATACTCTAAATTTTTTAATGAACTATTCTTATTCTTAAAGATATGAATTTATATATATTTAATTTGGTTTACTAATTAAGAAGTCTATAAAAAATAACATTTTTACTATAAAAGTCCAGCTCTATGTGATCTCCTAACAACGTACACTAATAACTTTATCCTAAAATATATTTAATAATAATTACCAAAATTCAAGTTGACATATCTATAAACTTTTAAAAGTCATTCTTATCCTAAAATATATCAGTAATTATGAAATTGGTATGTCAATTAATAAGTCCACAAAATTTTTTTACTATAAAAGCTGAATGTAAATTTTTTTTCACATCCACCATCAAGAAAATTTTATATTTTTAGATAGTATATTCCAAGTCAAGCAAGGTTTCTACTTACTAGTTTTATATTTACAAGATTTTAATGTCTGACTTTATGAATTCACTATTCTAAACTAATTAATATTTTTTTTTTGGTAGAAAAATGAATACTTTCATCAACAATGAAGAGTTCAACAAGAAAAAAGTGATCTTCATAATGGGGGCCACAGGAACGGGAAAATCCCGTCTCTCTGTTGACGTTGCCACCCATTTTCGAGGAGAAATAATCAACTCGGATAAAATGCAAGTTTACAAGGGACTTGAAATTGTTACAAACAAGATCACACACGCTGAGAAACAAGGTGTACGACACTATTTGTTAGGTATATATGTTTATTCTCAAGAATACTTATATCAAATGACTACCTAGATAATTTTATAGTAGTAATTATAGATTCTAGTGAAAAATATACTTTACTATTAAAAAATTATTTCTTTCAATTCTGAGAAAGTTAATTTGATTACATTTTCTTAGGTGAAATTGAACCAGATTCAGACTTCACAGCTGAAGATTTTTGTTTGCAAGCTGTCGTCTATATAGAAAAAATACAGAAGACTCAACGTGTTCCAATTATTGTTGGAGGGTCAAATTCGTATATTGAAAAACTTGTGGAAGATCCTGTGTTCATGTTCAAATATAAGTATGATAGTTGCTTTATTTGGATTGATGTTGAGCAATCAGTCTTGAACCGTAGAGTTGACATGAGGGTTGATCAAATGGTCAAAGCAGGTAGTTTTTGTAATTATTTTATGTATAAATAAAGATATACTATCATGCAGCTAGCTAAAAACTTCTCTTATATAATTTTCTACTTTTGGTTATCAAATATATGTTCTACTAAATAAAACTCTTCTTTAAATTTGTGTCGCATGCAGGGCTAGTGGATGATGTGCGGCAGATTTTCATTCCAGATGCAGATTACACCAAAGGAATCCGACGGTCCATTGGTGTCCCTGAAATGGACAGATATTTAAGGGAAGAAACAAATATAGACGGAGATGATGAATCAAAGAAGATGATTCTTCAAGCTTCAATTTCAAGTATCAAGCGTAATACTCGTACGTTAATTTGTAACCAACTTGATAAGATTCAACGATTAATAAGCGAGAAAATATGGTCAGTGCATCATATAATTGCTACGGACGTTTTCAAAGAAGATAACGAAGAAGATACTGACGAAGCATGGACGAATACTGTTCTGCAACCGTGCCTTTATATTGTGAAGAGATTTCTCAAAAGCGATCATCACAATATTATTATTGAGTGTACATAGACTTTCATTATTGCCATCTTCTGTTTTGGTCTCTTTTATTTTGGACCTATTTTTTACAGTTTGTATCGCATTACAAATATATATGTTTGATATGACCATTATTCCTATATATGTTACTCTTGTCTTTAATAAAATTCTTATCTATAGATGAAATATTTATTTTAAGTTTCGGTCCAAGCCCAAGCCCAAGGTCCAAGTCCAAGTCTTCTATATTTAATATATATTAATACAAATATGTACGTACATAGTTACATAAGATCACTCATAATGTCAAGCTAATAGAGCGATAAAATAATAAATCACCATACATGTTCGGGAAGATTCCATCCTAAACGGATTTTGAAGAATACAATTCTTTACTCAATACTTAAAAATGTTACATAGACAAAGAAGATAAAATAGTAAATTTGTAATCTATCGGTAATGAATATATTCTACCTAATTCTATCACGGTGATTGAAGCTTGATTCAATAAAGTCCTTATCTATTATTGTATGGTGCACATGTTAAGATGAATACTCGTAATTGAAATAGTTATCGATAATTGTTCACTTCCCTCTTATGGAATTACACTTAACACTTATGATGTAACGACCTGTTTAGTCAGTTCGAGCAGTAAAACTATTTTTGATAAAAACTGACTGGGTCGACGGATCACACGACGGACCGTCATGGTCACGACGTACCGTGATGGACTCCGTCGTCCCACACTTGTGTAAATTCTTCTGTTGCTCTCCTCATTGCCCTCGACGACAGGTAGGACGAACCGTCATATGCACAACGGTGCGTTGAGAGTTTCGGTTCCAAAACACTTCAACTAAAAAATCTGGGTACTGGGATCAACTCTCTGAACTTCGCGACCAAATTGCAGCACGGACCGTCGAAGATACGACGCACCGTCACAAACCTCTTTACTGAATTTGAGTCTCTGAACTTTGTGACGGACCTGCAGGACGGCCCGTCATAGATACGACGAACCATCACGAGTTGCGTAACCCTGACTGGGTCGGATTTCTGCTAAAAGATTTGAAGGGGTGTTTTGGACCATTCATGAAAAACTTTATGAAATTTGTGGGGTAAGTTTAATAATTTACTTACTTGGGGGTGAAAGGAGATAACCTTGAAATAAATAATGGGTTACTTTTGTCATAATGAATTATATGATAACTAGGGTAAAAGAAAAAGAATTTGGAGAGGAAAAATAAAAAGAACAGAGAGAGGGAAAACGAGCGAGAAAAGGGAGAAGCGGTTAATTTTATATTATTACTACGTGACACCCGATCCCTTAATACTACGTGTCGGAACGTGACACCCGATCCATTTATCTCATTACTTTAGTTCATCAAGACTTCTTTATGTCAAGGCATCATCTTAATGGAGAGGGCTAAGATTAAAGATTTCCACAATCACAACATACAAACACACAATCAAGCATATAGAAGACTTTACAATACTACCCAACACATATCGATCACTATTTTGAGTTTATCTATCAGATAGAAACAAACCATAACCTACCTCCACCGAAGAAAAGGGAGGTAGGGGTCACCTGTTAAGTACTATGGTTAATTTTATATTATTATTCAATATATATTGCTTTCTATTCTGAGTTGGCCGATGATACCTACTCAGTACTTGTTCCTTGTACTGACCCCTACTTGTAATTTTCTTCTTTGTTATTTGTGGAGTTCAGCAAGCATGCCATCGACTTCGACTCGCCCTCAACTCTAGCCAGTCTCCAGCATATCAGAATTCAGGGTGAGCTATTGTTCTTAGCTCGTGCTGGATTCTCTCCTTCGCGTCTTGATGTCTTGAAGTTCGGACATGGACCATCCTTTTACTTATTTTATCTTCTTAATACTCTTGGATTTAGAAATTCGAGGATAGATGTTCTTGGTGCGATGACTTCCAGATTTTGGGAATAATAAGTATTGAGTTTTAGAAGTTATTTAATTGATTTTCGTTAATGAGTTTTGAGTCTTCTGCATTATTTTTTTGTTCACTATGGTTGAAATATTGGTAAATGTTGGGGTTTAGATTTGTTGGTTCGCTCACATAGGAGGATAAGTGTGGGTGCCACTCGCGGCTCGTTTTGGGTCGTTGTCACGACCCAAAAATGGACGTGATGGCACTCGTCTTATCCTATCAAGACAAGTCAGCCTAAAACTCAACTATTACAATAAAAATGCGGAAAATTTACTATCAAC
>NC_028647.1:10583861-10585806 GCF_001406875.1 Solanum pennellii
GTATGGTGCACATGTTAAGATGAATACTCGTAATTGAAATAGTTATCGATAATTGTTCACTTCGCTCATATGGAATTAGACTTAACACTTATGATGTGTTGTTGAATAGTGTAAGATTTGACGCATTATCGCTTAAATATATTCCGTCAGAAATTTTATTGAGTTCTTTGTAAAATCCTTTTGTAACTACTTGTGATCTCATAACAATATACATCTAGAAACGTCATCCTAAAATAATTTAAGCTTAATCGCCTAAATTTAAGGTGAAATACTCTAAATTTTTTAATGAACTATTCTTATTCTTAAATATATGAATTTATATATATTTAATTTGGTTTACTAATTAATAAGTCTATAAAAAATAACATTTTTACTATAAAAGTCCAGCTCTATGTGATCTCCTAACAACGTACACTAATAACTTTATTCTAAAATATATTTAATAATAATTACCAAAATTCAAGTTGACATATCTATAAACTTTTAAAAGTCATTCTTATCCTAAAATATATCAGTAATTATGAAATTGGTATGTCAATTAATAAGTCCACAAATTTTTTTTACTATAAAAGTTGTATGTAAATTTTTTTTTCTCATCCACCATCAAGAAAATTTTATACTTTAGATAGTATATTCCAAGTCAAGCAAGGTTTCTACTTACTAGTTTTATATTTACAAGATTTTAATGTCTGACTTTATGAATTCACTATTCTAAACTAATTAATTTTTTTTTTTGGTAGAAAAAATGAATACTTTCATCAACAATGAAGATTTCAACAAGAAAGAAGTGATCTTCATAATGGGGGCCACAGGAACGGGAAAATCCTGTCTCTCTGTTGACGTTGCAACCCATTTTCGAGGAGAAATAATCAACTCGGATAAAATGCAAGTTTACAAGGGACTTGAAATTGTTACAAACGAGATCACACACGCTGAGAAACAAGGTGTACGACACTATTTGTTAGGTATATATGTTTATTCTCAAGAATACTTATATCAAGTGACTACCTAGATAATTTTATAGTAGTAATTATAGATTCTAGTGAAAAATATACTTTACTATTAAAAAATTATTTCTTTCAATTTTAAGAAAGTTAATTTGATTACATTTTCTTAGGCGAAATTGAACCAGATTCAGACTTCGCAGCTGAAGATGTTTGTTTGCAAGTTGTCGTCTATATAGAAAAAATACAGAAGACTCAACGTATTCCAATTATTGTTGGAGGGTCAAATTCGTATATTAAAAACCTTGTGGAAGATCCCGTGTTCATGTTCAAATATAAGTATGATAGTTGCTTTATTTGGATTGATGTTGAGCAATCAGTCTTGAACCGTAGAGTTGACATGAGGGTTGATCAAATGGTCAAAGCAGGTAATTTTTGTATTTATTTTATGTATCAATAAAGATATACTATCATGCAGCTAGCTAAAAACTTTTCTTATATAATTTTCTACTTTTGGTTATCAAGTATATGTTCTACTAAATAAAACTCTTCTTTAAATTTGTGTCGCATGCAGGGCTAGTGTATGAGGTGCGACAGATTTTCATTCCAGATGCAGATTACACCAAAGGAATCCGACGGTCCATTGGTGTCCCTGAAATGGACAGATATTTAAGGGAAGAAACAAATATAGACGAAGATGATGAATCAAAGCAAATGATTCTTCAAGATTCAATTTCAAGTATCAAGCGTAATACTCGTATGTTAATTTGTAACCAACTTGACAAGATTCAACAATTAATAAGCGAGAAAATGTGGTCAGTGCATCATATAATTGCTACTGACGTTTTCAAAGAAGATAAAGAAGAAGATACTGACGAAGCATGGACGAATACTGTTTTGCAACCATGCCTTGATATTGTTAAGAGATTTCTCAAAAGCGATCATCACAATATTATTATTGAGTGTACATAAACTTTCATTATCGCCATCTTCTGTTTTGG
>NC_028647.1:10588416-10599144 GCF_001406875.1 Solanum pennellii
TATTCTAGAATTGTTATTTTAGTTAGGTTTTATCTCATTATTTGCCTATGGTTCCCACAACCCTAGTTATGAAGTTTAGTTACTCATAGTCATAATCACAATATTCAAATATATCAAATAAGAATTCATGTACTTACTTCAATGAGAAAGAGTAAAATTCGAAAGGTTGCTTGATTAATCACCAATAATCACTTGCAAAAATCTCAAAGTAATCGATAATCTCACAAAAAGTCTAATGATTATCAAAAGTCTAACACTAATACACAAAGTCTAATAATATGATGTCTAACAATCCAGAGTCTAACCTCAAAAACGAGGTTTTTCGAGCTATTTATAAAAAATAAAAACCTAATTAAACAAGGTCTCTATTTGCTGGAAATCTGCCAAAACGCGGCTGGGTCGACGGACCACGCGACGGATTGTCGTGGTCACGACGGACTGTCATGGACTCCGTCGTCCCATACTTGTGCAATTTCTTCTGCTTCTCTCTTCATTACCCTCGACGGCAAGTATGACGGACCGTCATAAGCACAACGGTACGTTGAGGGTCTTCGTTAAAAACACATCAACTCTTGGAATCTGGGTACTGGGATTACTTCTCTGAACTTCATGACGAACCTGCAGGACGGACCGTCACAAGCCGCGTAACCCCACACTTGGTCAGACTTCCCCATCTTCCTTCAGCAGCTGCACTATGCTGCCACCTACGGACCGTCACAAGCACGGCGAACCGTCATAAGCTCCGTAGGTGGTATCTTCTGCATTTCTTCGCTCAAAATCTCCTCATTCATCTTTGGACAGATTTCCTGCAAAACAAAGAGAAACTTATATAAAAATTAGCACAAAAAGGCTTTTGGACACACTAAACTTAAGGAAAAAGTATTAATAATATCGTGAAACCACAGTATATCAACACCCTCAACTTAAATTCGTTGTTTTTCCTCAAGTGACGCACTATGACTCAATACAAAATCTTTGTACAATAGTATCCATGTTTTATCCTTTGCAATCATATGGCTATAAATCCCGATTAATCTCATCAAATCTATGCATGCTATCACTATTAGGCTTGAATTATGTGGGATCAGAACATGATACAGACTCACCATGCACTAACACCTATCCTCTTCAATTTCTCATCGAGGTGCTAACAATTCCGGTATTGCAACTAGTGTCCTCACTTTAAAACAAAGTCCTCATTTTTCACACAATGATTTCAGTTTGAGTATGAGGATTACTTTTTAACACTCGCTCTCAGAACAAAGTCACACTCATTCATACCTATTGCCATAAGCTTGCCCTATTTTCACTGCCTTAAGTTCGCTATACACCCTTAGGATCACGATAGGACTTTCTTAGCTAGTAACATAGGCTCAGGGTCAGGTAGGGTATATTTAGGTATACTTTAGTGACTTTTTGCCCTCCTTGACATATCGGCTAAACCTTCCACTTTCTATCATTTTATCTCGCCCAGTTTCTCATATTCTTTCACCTTGCTATTTTTCTCTTCTTTCTTTATTTGTGTAAGTGAGACTCTTATTTTCTTGCTTGTATTTATTGTATATTTTTCTTTTTCTTTACCTTTTTTTCAACTAATTCTTGAGTCACATTACTTTTGTTCTTTCTCTCTCTTTGTTCTTTCAACCCCACTTTCCAGAGCATTCCTCATAATAGCCACCCTCAACTCATGGCTTTGCCATGAGTCAAGGTACACAATACCCAAAGTTGGGTCAGGGCCATAACGAAGGTTGTTTACTGCATTAGCCACCCTCAACTTATGCTTTTGGCATAAGCTGAGGAGCACATGTCCAAGGAGGAACCAGGGCCAACACATTGTTCCAAGAAAAGATTAGTTGGGGTGAAAAAGAAAGGTCTAATTTAAGGTCAAATCATTTTGATCAAAGAAGGATAAATTTCATTTGGTTTCTTTTATTTAGGCTAGAAATGGGCTATATTGAATAAGGGCCTATGATCCTTTCCTAATTGTCTATTACAGCTTACTTTTAGCAGGACTAACCAGGCAAGTTCTATCTCAGTACCAATAGTGGAATTTTCAAATTTTCCTCACACTCACTTAACATCTCATCACTATACTAGATTATCAGACACCTAGTTCGAATTTTAGTCTTAGGGTAATGCAATGGTGTACCTCTATGTCATGCTTAGGGCCACACAATTATCAGTTACTATGCCTAGTCATGCATCATTTTCCAGTTTATCAGGATATCATTTTAGCCATCATGCTCAAGAATTAAACTATGTACAAAAGATATAAACATGCCGGTTCAACAGAAAAAGTAATCAGTCTTTCAGGGAAAAAGAACACATGCAAGAAAACCCCAAAAGAGGATAGTGAATTGGGCTACTCAGACTTCACCCTAACACTCACTTTCCATTTACCCCACCCCCAACAAAAAAACATGTAATTGTCCCTAATGCATAAAAATTTAAATACTAGAGTGTTAGGTGAAGCAAACCTGTGGCGCAAAGCGCCGTCAATTAGCAAGCTGGTGGGTCCGGTTCCCCGGAACCCACGTCCTCTGCAATCTGGAAACCCTCAGTGGTGTCCTCAGCAACAACCGCACCATCAGTAGTGCCTCCTGCTATATCCACAGTGCGGGAGCTAAACGCCCCAGCCGCTAACTCTGATGCTCTCATCTGGTGCGCCTCCTCCTCAGCAAGTGAGGCTCTCCTCGCAGCCTCCATCTCTCGGCGCTCCTTCTTCCGTGATCGCGCCTCGTCCTCTGCTAGACCCCTACGCCTCTCGGCATGCTCTCGAGGGGGAGGTGGTGAATCTCTGAAGTGGCAAATAGGGCCGCCAACACTGTGTCCTCAACAGGCTCGACAGAAGGGGCCTCAGACTCCGGCACCCTAGCCTCTATGATCGTGTCGATATCTGCACGAAGATTGTCAACTGCAGCCTGAAGAGTCGACACATCCACCGGAGGGGCTGGTCGGGATAACACCCTCAACTCAAAGGCGTCCAAGCGCTGTGAACCTCAGCGATCTTCCGCTCTGTATACTGGACAATTTTCCGCTCTAGGCGCTCTTCTGACTCAGTAATAGACTTCTGCATCCACGGCTGGATATGATGCAGAAGTGTAGCCATTTGTGCCTCTAATTTTTGGACATTGACAAGCGGGACCAGTGCCGGTAGAGGGGTTGTGCGATAGGAGCTCGGGGCAGTGCTACTACCCAGGATAGACTCGACCGGGGTAGTGTCAGTGGACGCTGCCTGTGTAGCTGTGCGGGCCTGGGCTACTGTATCAGCGAGATCATCAGCAAGAGGGGGCAGCTCTGGACGGGGCCCTCTGCGTGGAGCCAACTCATTGGCCTCATCTCTGATGAGGCCGACGTCAACAGTGCCCTGCAAAGTCTTAAGCTGATGTATGTGCCATATAGGCTCACCTGCGGACCTGCAGAGAGCAAAGATCATGCACGGGAAAGGGTAAGTAGTAGTGACCTTGAATGCCCTCTCGTGCATGACTGCCTGTAGAAGCCACGCGAATTCCACCTCGAACCCGGCTATCATCGCCGCCGTCAACACTGCTCGATCCCATGTAACGATAATATCAGCAGCTTTAGGGGAAAGGCAGTGTCGGACAAGCAGCCACAAGAACTTCGCTGTGAAAGTGAGGTTGGCCTTTTTGATGGCCCCCTTTGGCTCAGTCACCCAGTCGGCACCCTCTCCATCAACTGACAGGTGCAGGGCCATCCACCTCTTGGTGGTCTCTCTCAGTGATGGCTTGCGTAGGAACTGTCCATCTTTAACTATCTGCCAGCGGTAGTCAAACTCGGCAGTGAGAGGGGTCCGAGTGGCATCAACACCCTCGCCGTATAGAAACCGGCGGATGGCCGGCAGGGAAATGTCAACCTATACGCCCCGTACTCGGACCTGCTCCAGTAGGGCCTGTTTAGCGGGGCAGCCCGCCTATCTATCTATGATCGGAGAGTCGCTACGTAGGATGCGTAGAACTCTCGGACCATTTCTTCACTGTAATGGCCCAACAGACGTGCTGTCCACTCCAAGCGATGCCTGGTGAAGAGATTGTGGATCTCAGGCATCGTCGGGAGGCTCCTTGTAAGGACCCCCTGCTCCAAGGTGAGTGTTCGAGTCATCACTCCTTTATCAGTCAGGAACTTGGCGTCAAAGTAGACTTGAAATTGCTCGTCGACACACCACAAGTTGGGCTGGTCAGTGGTTGGGTTGGGGGCCTGAACTGGTAAACCTGATGTGGATTCCGAACTGTCAGCCTCATCAGACGAGGCCGACGCTGCAGCGGTGGCGGGTGAGGGAACCTCAGCCGAGCCGGAGTCTTCCTCTGACTATGATACTCCTAAGGAGCCATATGCTCCTTCTTCATTCGTGGCTGACCCAGAGGGTTTGCCGGTCAGTGTGCGCTCCTCATCAGACTGGGAGGCAGTGACTACGTCGGACACCACCTTTTTAGGTGTGGCTCTGGGAGCACGTGCAGCACGGGAAGGGGTGGAAGTAACTGGGGCACATACTCGGGGTCACGCTCATCATCCGAGCCAATGACCATGCGGGCAGATGGGGCGACAGACTTCGATCGCCCGCGTGCGTAGATTCGATCTTACTTGGGTGCCATAGTAGATAGTACCTGTAAAGGATCAATATTAGTATGAGAAGTGGCAAACAAGACAAGAAAAACCACAAAAACAATTATAAAAAGTATGTCATTACTATGGTAACAGTGACACACGACGGGCCTAGTGATGGCTCGTCGTGACTATGACGGACCGTCATGGGGTCCGTCGTGCTTTACTTAGCCTATGTATATATGGAGAACCCTGAAGAAGAGTCTCTGACTAGTATGACGGTATGTGCAGGATGGACCGTCATAGGTACGACGGTCTGTCGTAGGTGTCCGTCGTAAAACAGTTGAGAAAATATGGAGACCCTTAGGAGAGGGGTCTCTGACCGTCATGACGGCCATGCAGGACGAACCGTCATGACTACGACGGTCCGTCACATGTGTCCGTTGAAGGAAACTTAGGAAAAAATGAGAGACCCTTAGAAACAGGGTCTTTGACAACCAGAACGGTTGTGCAGGATGGACCGTCGTGAAGACGACGGTCCGTCACATGTGTCCGTTGGGGGACATTTAGGAAAAAATGAGAGACCCTTAGAAACAGGGTCTCTGCCAACCAGAACGATTGTGCAGGACGGACCGTCGTGAAGACGACGATCCGTCACATGTGTCCGTTGGGGGACACTAAGGATAAAATGAGAGACCCTTAGAAACAGGGTCTCTAACAACCAGAAAGGTTGTGTAGGACGGACCGTCGTGAAGACAACGGTCCGTCACATGTGTCCGTTGGGGCAGGGTGCTAGGGCTTTTGGAACGGACCCTACGACGGTCCGTCGTGGGTACGACGGTCCGTCATCGGGGTCTCGTTCTGTATATCAGTGACAGAACTGGGTGTAACCCCTTGCATCCCCAATGAAACCACATCAAACTTGTAGTGTTTTGGACCTACATTGTCGAACCCATCTACCTAGGAAACTAGCAATGCAAAAGCACCTATGTCTAGGGTTGTAAACAAGGCAATTTCGAACATTTTTAACCTAGGTTAGACAGAATCGTATAAAAGAAACAACGTATAACGAAGAACTAAGCTAATACTAACTAATAAACAAAAATTCTTGATAAACGAGTAGAAATTAGAGACACATACCTTAGAATTGGAGAAAAACAAATGGACAAGTACTCGGTGGCCAGGAAGACATCCACAGCAGCAACTCCGACTAGTAGATTAACACTTTTAGGGCTATGGAGAATTGGGGGGGCAATGATCGAGGGAGAGAATGTGGAAGTTGAAAAGAGAGGGGAAATGAGAGGAATAATGAAGGAATGGGGGTGAAATGAGGGGTTGGGGGGGTTTAAACGGTCTGATTTTGAAAAAGGCTCCAGCCAGGTCGGGTCGGGTATGCCTCATTAATCACGTGACGGTTCCCCGACGACGGTCCGTCGCAGTTGTGACGACCCATTGTTGGTTCCGTCGTGTGTGCCCTAGTTTCAAAATAACAGAAAGACGTACCTGGTACGACGGAGGCATACGACGGTCCATCGCAGGCGCAACGGTTCGTCGCTGTATCCGTCAGTGACTGCTGCAGAGTAATTTTATGCAGAATTTCCTGGTGATGTGTCTGCAAATTTAAAAACCCATTAGTAGAAAAATGCTACCATTACTAAAAAGACTATAAGTATTGGGTTGACTCCCAACAAGCGCCTGATTTAATGTCGCGGCACGACTGGGGACACTTGATTACTCAGACTTCATCAAGATGGTATGCCTCAATCACTTCATTCGCCGATTCAGCATGCCCGAAATAGATTTTTATGCGCTGTCCATTCACCTTGAACCGCACACCCTCCTTAGTTTTCAACTCAACTGCTCCATGAGGGAATAGTTGGGTAACCAAGTAAGGACCATTCCATTTGGACTTGAGCTTGCCCGGAAACAAGCGCAACCTGGAATTGAATAAAAGCACCAAATCCCCGACCATAAACTCTCGTTTTTCAATTTTGTTGTCATAGTACTTCTTCATCTTTTCTTTGTATAGGGCTGAGCTTTCATAGGCCTTCAGGCGAAATTCCTCGAGTTCATTCATCCCATTTAACCGTTGTTCTGCATCTTCGCTCCAATCCATTTTCAACTTCTTCGTAGCCCACATGGCTTTATGCTCTAACTCAACCGGAAGATGACAAGCTTTCCCATATACAAGTTGGTATGGAGACATACCTATGGGAGTCTTATATGCTGTCCGGTAGGCCCAAAGAGTATCATCAAGCCTCCTTGACCAATCCGTTCTACTAGTGTTCATTGTTTTTGACAATATCTGTTTGATCTCCCGATTTGACACTTCAACTTGCCCACTAGTTTGAGGGTGGTAAGGAGTGGCCACATTATGGCGAACCCCATATTTCTCCAATAACCCCTTGAACAATCTGTTGCAGAAGTGGGAGCCCCCATCACTAATAATGGCCCTTGGGGTGCCAAAACGAGAGAATATATTCTTTTTCAATAATGCAGTGACACTTTTCCCTTCATTGTTTGCGAGGGCGATGGCTTCGACCCATTTAGATACATAATCAACTGCTACTAAAATGTACTTCATTCCATGAGAACTCACAAAATGGCCCATAAAGTCAATACCCCAAACATCAAATAACTCAATCACAAGAATGGGGTTTAGAGGGAGCTCTTGCTTTCTTGAAATGCTGCCATCTCGTTGGCATCTGTCACATGCTTTAACAAACTCATGAGCATCTTGATGAAGAGTTGGCCAATAGTAACCACATTGTAATATCTTATGAGCGGTTGGGATACCACTGTGATGTCAACCAACGGGTGAGAAATGGCATGCCTCCAACACACTCAACATCTCACATTCTGGCACACAACTTCGAATAAGCCCGTCGGCACAACTCCTATACAAGTAAGGTTCATCCCAAAAGAACTTATTCACATCATACATGAACTTTTTTCTTTGATGAAAGGACAAGTCTGATGGAACAATATCACTAGCCAGATAGTTCGCAAAATCTGCGAACCATGGGATCAAGTCTTGTGAAGCGGCTAATACATGTTCATCGGGGAAAGTATCATCAATGTCAGTCTTATCCCCTAACTCTCTCATAGCTTCATCCTCTAGACGAGACAAGTGATCAGCAACTTGATTTTCAGTTCCTTTTCTATCCATCACTTCAAAGTCAAATTCTTGTAGCAGTAATACCCAACGAATCAGCCTAGGTTTCGCATCCTTCTTCGCCATCAAATATCTCAATGCTGAGTGGTCAGTATGCACTATAACTCTAGTACCTAGCAGATAGGAGCAAAATTTCTCAAAATCAAAGACTACTGCAAGGAGTTCTTGCTCGGTTACTGTGTAGTTCTTCTGAGCTTCATTTAGGGTTTATTAGCATAGTAAATGGGGTGAAGGATTTTGTTTTTTCTCTGTCCCAATACTACACCATGAGCCACCCCACTAGCATCGCACATCACCTCCAATGGACTGTTCCAATCCGGAGAAATAATGATAGGTGCAGACACCAATTTCTCTTTTAGCTCACCGAATGCTTTAAGACAGGATTCATCAAAACAAAATTTACAATCTTTCTGCAGCAGTTTGCACAATGGATGAGCAATCTTCGAAAAGTCTTTGATGAATCTTCGGTAAAAACCTGCATGCCCAAGAAAGCTTCTCACACCTTTCACAGAGATCGGTGGGGGAAGTCTCTCTATTACCTCGACTTTAGCTCGATCAACCTCCATGCCCTTTTCTGAATTGCAATGATCCAACACAATACCCTCTTTCACCATGAAATGACACTTTTCCCAGTTTAGTACTAAATTGCAGTCTTCACATCTCTTAAGGACCTTAGATAATTAGTCAAACACTGCTCAAATGAATCACCAACCACAGAAAATTCATCCATAAAAACTTCGATAGTATCCTCCACCATGTCAGAAAATATCGACATCATACATCTCTTAAAGGTGGCGGGTGCATTGCACAGCCCAAACGACATTTTTTTGAACGCAAAGGTCCCATATGGACAAGTAAAAGTGGTTTTCTCTTGATCTTCTGGTGCAATAGAAATCTGATTATACCCCGAATATCCATCAAGAAAACAGTACCACCCTTTTCCGGCAAGTCTATCAAACATTTGATCCATGAAGGGCATAGGAAAGTGGTCTTTTTCAGTCCATGAATTTAGTTTGCGGTATTCCATACACACCCTCCATCCAGTAACCGGTCTCATTGGAACAAGTTCATTTTTCTTGTTGGGGACCACAGTCATTCCCCCTTTCTTAGGTACACACTGAATCGGGCATACCCAACTACTATCGGCGATTGGATAGATTACTCCGGCATCCAACCACTAAATGATTTCCTTCTTCACGACCTCTTGCATAGGAGGATTTAAGCCTCTCTGGTGCTCAATACTTGGCTTATGATCAGGCATGAGTTGGATTTTATGAGAGCAAATACCAGGAGGGATCCCAATAATGTCCGCAATAGTCCACCCAATAGCTCTTTTGAAACTTTTTAGTACCTTCACCAAACTCTGAACTTGTTGTTCATCCAGGTCTGATGCAATGATTACCGGCAAAGTGTCATCATTTCCTAAGAATTCATACCTGAGATGAGGTGGGAGAGCTTTTAATTCTAATTTTGGAGCCTCCTCTATAGATGGTTTCGCGGGTGGGGACTCGCGATTCTTCATATCTAGCTCAAATTTCTTCGGTTTAAACCGAACATCACCTCGGTCAAAAGCCGTGACTAATGACTCATACTCTTCAATACAATCGCTATCAAAGTTCATTATCACTGCCGCTAATGCTTCTACACCTAGACGTTCTTCTATTTGTGTCTCAGATGTCTAACCCATGTTGTAGGATATAGCAGATACCGATTGGAGCTCACCACTCTGTCTCATGGACCTACAAATTTTAAATGTCACTTCCTCATTGTTCAACCAAAATTTCATCTGCCCCTTTTCCATGTCTACTAAGGCTCTTCCCGTAGCAAGGAATGGCCTCCCAAGAATAATGGGCACTTCAAAATCGACTTCACAATCAAGAATAACAAAATCTGCCAGAAATATGTAATAGGATCACCCAAACCCAACTTCTTGTAGCCGCATCGCAGTGGGCTTTTGATCACCCAAACCCAACTTCTTGTAAATCGAGAGGGGCATGAGATTTATGCTTGCCCCCAGATCACATAATGCTTTCGCAAAATGTAATAGCCCGATTGTACAAGAAATAGTGAACGCACCCAGATCTTCTTTCTTTTAGACCAGAGATCTTGTAGAAATAGCACTACAATGCTGCATTCTATCATCATCCTCAAAAGTGACCGATCTTTTCTTTGTGACCAGGTCTTTCATAAACTTGGCGTAACCGGACATTTGTTCTAAAGCTTCTACCAAAGGGATATTGATAGAAAGTTGCTTCAACATTGTTATAAAATGCCGATATTTACCATCCTCGGTCTTTTTCAATAATCTTTGAGGAAATGGGGGTGATGGACTAGGCATGGGAGTTACCTTTTTCGGCACTTCAGCATCTTTTGCAGTGTTATCCTCTAATTCACCATAAACATCTATTACTTTATCAGTATCTTTTGTCACCTTTTTCTCAATAAACGGCATAGGTGGGTCAATGGTTTGCTTGCCACCGCGAGTAGTAATTGCCATACAATGTCCATCATTTTTCGGATTTTGGACAGTGTTGCTAGGAAGAGTGCCCGGTTGCCGTGTGTTCACAGTTGCAGATAATTGGGTCAATTGTAAATCAAGATGCTTAATCGATATTGCATGTGTATCGACTTTTTGCCCAATACCCGCTAAATCATTCCTCAACTCTTTGTTGTGCTCATCACTAGCATCGAACCTCGTCATCATTTTATGCAACATATCCTCAACTCGCGACATACTACCTCCACCATCCCTAGGAGTAACTTCACGATTTTGAGGAGGAACATAGGGTCCATTCCTGTCGTTTCTATTCCCATAGTTACCCCTTTTGAAGTTGTTGTCGCGATTGTAGTTTCCATCTCGGACATAATGACCCTCATGATTGTAGTTACCATAGTTCCGACCTTGGTTCCCTTGACCTTGGTGCCAATTTTCCTGATTAGAGCCTTGGGCACTTGGTCGGAAACCCCCCATCTGTTCATTTACTGCATAGGAA
>NC_028647.1:10599754-10623992 GCF_001406875.1 Solanum pennellii
CGGGATTTTGTCCCCTCTGTTGGTGTTCACCCGGAGCATCAGGTAACATCTGACCATGAACATCAACCGGTGCTGGGATGTTCTGGTTCGGATCATCATCATTTATTCCCAAGTTTCTATTCATATTGCGCAGTTTACGCTCTAACTCGTGATCGTAGGGAAACAAGGGTTCTCTTCCTCTCCGTGCATTTGGCATACAAGGAGGATAGTTCTGGAAAAAAATCAAAAACAATAAAACAAAGTAAAATCAAGAAAATATCAACTAAACTATAGTAATAAGTTCAAGTTAATCTAAAAGCTATATTCCCCGGCAGCGGCGCCAAAATTTGATACACTCAAACTTACTTCTCAAATAAGAAGTAAAGCGGTCGTGTCAAGTAAATAACCAAACTAGTGAGGGGGGTTTCTATTTCTAAATGAATGAAAATAACTAACGAACTTGAAAGAGACACTTAACAGCTTTGAATGTTTGATGTTAATCAATTAATCAAAGTAACTAGGGTTTACGTGTTCCCCATAGGTTCATAACTTAATAATTCTAACTATAACAATTCTTTCCTAGTATATTGCATGCAAAGTGATAAGTTATGTATTTCTAAATCCTTGGTCCGGCATCTAGAAAATCTCACTCCGCACCTTGGTCCGGCTACGTGTGTTGCTATCCTAACCCTCATCTTTACCTCATATTAAGCATCATATTCGATATTTGATTAAGTTATTACCTCGTACCAATCAATACTAACCTATTAGATAGTATACACTAAATCTATGTTAATAATTCTTTTCCTATTATCTACCTCCTTGGTCCGGCAAGTAGCATTAAGGCGAGTTCTAACGTTGGCCATCCGTTAAAAAGACTTCTAAGCGAAAGAATTATTAATACATGCAAGACACTATTCTAGAATTGTTATTTTAGTTAGGTTTTATCTCATTATTTGCCTATGGTTCCCACAACCCTAGTTATGGAGTTTAGTTACTCATAGTCATAATCACAATATTCAAATATATTAAATAAGAATTCATGTACTTACTTCAATGAGAAAGAGTAAAATCCGAAAGGTTGCTTGATTAATCACCAATAATCACTTGCAAAAATCTCAAAGTAATCGATAATCTCACAAAAATTCTAATGATTATCAAAAGTCTAACACTAATACACAAAGTCTAATAATATGATGTCTAACAATCCAGAGTCTAACCTCAAAAACGAGGTTTTTCGAACTATTTATAAAAAATAAAAACCTAATTAAACAAGGACTCTATTTGCTGGAAATCTGCCAAAACGCGGCAAGGTCGACGGACCACGCGACGGATCGTCGTGGTCACGACGGACCGTCATGGACTCCGTCGTCCCATACTTGTGCAATTTCTTCTTCTGCTCTCTTCATTACCCTCGACGGCAAGTATGACGCACCGTCATAGGCACAACGGTCCGTCGAGGTTCTTCATTCCAAAACACTTCAACTCTTGGAATCTGGGTACTGGGATTACTTCTCTGAACTTCATGACGAACCTGCATGACGGACTGTCATAGACACGACGGACCGTCACAAGCTGTGTAACCCCACACTTGGTCAGACTTCCCCATCTTCCTTCAGCAGCTGCACTACGCTGCCACCTACAGACCATCACAAGCACGACGGACCGTCATAAGCTCCGTAGGTGGTCTCTTCTGCATTTCTTCGCTTAAAATCTCCGCATTCATCTTTGGATAGATTTCCTGCAAAACAAAGAGAAACTTATATAAAAATTACAACAAAAAGGCTTTTGGACATACTAAACTTAAGGAAAAAGTAATAATAACACCGTGAAACCACGGTATATCAGTATGTTAATTTGTAACCAACTTGACAAGATTCAACGATTAATAAGCGAGAAAATGTGGTCAGTGCATCATATAATTGCTACGGACATTTTCAAAGAAGATAAAGAAGAAGATATTGACGAAGCATGGACGAATACTGTTTTGCAACCATGCCTAGATATTGTGAAGAAATTTGTCAAAAGCGATCATCACAATATTATTATTGAGTGTACATAAACTTTCATTATCGCCATCTTCTGTTTTGGTCTCTTTTATTTTGGACCTATTTTGTACAGTTTCTTTCGCATTACAAATATATCTGTTTGATATGACCATTTTTTCTATATATGTTACTCTTGTCTGTAATAAAGTTCATATGTATAGATGAAATATTTATTTTAAGTTTTGATCCAAGCCCAAGCCCAAGGTTCAAGTCAAAGTCTTCTATATTTAATATATATTAATACAAATACGTACGTACATAGTTACATGAGATCACTCATAATGTCAAGCTAATAGTGTGATAAAATAATAAATCACCATAAATGTTCGGGAAGATTCCACCCTAAAAGGATTTTGAAGAATAGAATTCTTTACTCAATACTTAAAAATGTTACATAGACAAAGAAGATAAAATAGTAAATTTCTAATCTATCGGTAATGAATATATTCTACCTAATTCTATCACGGTGATAGAAGCTTGATTCAATAAAGTCCTTATCTATTATTATATGGTGCAAAAGTTAATATAAATACTCGTAATTGAAATAGTTATCAATAATTGTTCACTTCCCTCTTATGGAATTAGACTTAACACTTATGATGTGTTGTTGAATAGTGTAAGATTTGATGCATTATCACTTAAATATATTCCATCAGAAATATTATTGAGTTCTTTGTACAATCCTTTTGTAACTACTTCTGATCTCATAACAATATACATCTAGAAATGTCATCCTAAAATAATTTAAGCTTAATCGCCAAAATTTAAGGTGAAATACTCTAAATTTTTTAATGAACTATTCTTATTCTTAACGATATGAATTTATATATATTTAATTTTGTTTACTAATTAAGAAGTCCATAAAAAAATTATTTTTACTATAAAAGCCCAGCTCTATGTGATCTCCTAACAATGTACACTATTAACTATATTCTAAAATATATTTAATAATAATTACCAAAATTCAATTTGACATATCTATAAAGTTGTAAAAGTCATTCTTATCCTAGAATATATCAGTAAGTATGAAATGGGTATGTCAATTAATAAGTCCACAAAAAGATTTTACTATAAAAGCTGAATGTAATTTTTTTTTTAACATCCACCATCAAGAAAATTTTATATTTTTAGACAGTATATTCCAAGTCAAGCAAGGTTTCTACTTACTAGTTTTATATTTACAAGATTTTTTAATGTTTGACTTTTTGAATTCACTATTCTAAACTAATTAATATTTTTTGAAGAATAGTAAATTTGTAATCTATCGTTAATGAATATATTCTACCTAATTCTATCACGATGATTGAAGCTTGATTCAATAAAGTCCTTATCTATTAGTATATGGTGCACAAGTTAATATAAATACTCGTAATTGAAATTGTTATCGATAATTGCTCACTTCACTATTATGGAATTAGACTTAACACTTATGATGTGTTGTTGAATAGTGTAAGATTTGACGCATCATCAGTTAAATATATTCCGTCAGAAATATTATTGAGTTCTTTGTACAATCCTTTTGTAACTACTTGTGATCTCATAACAATATACATCTAGAAACGTCATCCTAAAATAATTTAAGCTTAATCGCAAAAATTTAAGGTGAAATACTCTAAATTTTTTAATGAACTATTCTTATTCTTAAAGGTATGAATTTATATATTTTTAATTTTGTTTACAAATTAATAAGTCTATAAAAAATTACATTTTTACTATAAAAGTCCAGCTCTATGTGATCTCCTAACAACGTACACTAATAACTTTATTCGAAAATATATTTAATAATAATTACCAAAATTCAATTTGACATATCTATAAACTTTTAAAAGTCATTCTTATCCTAAAATATATCAGTAATTATGAAATTGGTATGTCAATTAATAAGTCCACAAAAATTTTTTACTATAAAAGCTGAATGTAAATTTTTTCACATCCACCATCAAGAAAATTATATATTTATAGATAGTATATTCCAAGTCAAGCAAGGTTTCTACTTACTAGTTTTATATTTTCAAGATTTTAATGTCTGACTTTATGAATTCACTATTCTAAACTAATTAATATTTTTTTTGGTAGAAAAAATGAATACTTTCATCAACAATGAAGAGTTACACAAGAAAAAAGTGATCTTCATTATGGGGGCCACAGGAACGGGAAAATCCCGTCTCTCTGTTGACGTTGCCACCCATTTTCGAGGAGAAATAATCAACTCGGATAAAATGCAACTTTACAAGGGACTTGAAATTGTTACAAACAAGATCACACACGCTGAGAAACAAGGTATACGACACTATTTGTTAGGTATATATGTTTTATTCTCAAGAATACTTATATCAAATGACTAGAATACTTATATCAAATGACTACGTACATAATTTTATAGTAGTAATTATAGATTCTAGTGAAAAATATACTTTAGTATTAAAAAATTATTTCTTTCAATTTTGAGAAAGTTAATTTGATTACATTTTCTTAGGTGAAATATCTAGAAAAAATACAGAAGACTCAACGTGTTCCAATTATTGTTGGAGGGTCAAATTCCTATATTGAAAAACTTGTGGAAGATCCTGTGTTCATGTTCAAATATAAGTATGATAGTTGCTTTATTTAGATTGATGTTGTTGAACCGTAGAGTTGACATGAGGGTTGATCAAATGGTCAAAGCATGTAATTTTTGTAATTATTTTATCTATCAATAAAGATATACTATCATGCAGCTAGCTAAAAACTTTTCTTATTTAATTTTCTACTTTTGGTTATCAAATATATGTTCTACTAAATAAAACTCTTCTTTAAATTTGTGTTGCATCCAGGGCTAGTGGATGAGGTGCGACAGATTTTCATTCCAGATGCAGATTACACCAAAGGAATCCGACGGTTCATCGGTGTCCCTGAAATGGACAGATATTTAAGGGAAGAAACAAATATAGACGGAGATGATGAATCAAAGCAGATGATTCTTCAAGCTTCAATTTCAAGTATCAAGTGTAATACTCGTATGTTAATTTTTAACCAACTTGACAAGATTCAACGATTAATAAGCGAGAAAATGTGGTCAGTGCATCATATAATTGCTACGGACGTTTTCAAAGAAGATAAAGAAGAAGATATTGACGAAGCATGGACGAATACTGTTTTGCAACCATGCGTAGATATTGTGAAGAGATTTCTCAAAAGCGATCATCACAATATTATTATTGAGTGTACATAAACTTTCATTAGCGCCATCTTCTGTTTTGGTCTCTTTAATTTTTGACCTATTTTATACAGTTTGTATCGCATTACAAATATATATGTATGATATGATCATTATTTCTATATATGTTACTCTTGTCTGTAAAAAAATTCTTATGCATAGATGAAATATTTATTTTAAGTTTCGATCCAAGCCCAAGCCCAAGGTCCAAGTCCAAGTCTTCTATATTTAATATATATTAATACAAATATGTACGTAAATAGTTATATGAGATCACTCATAATGTCAAGCTAATAGAGTGATAAAATAATAAATCACCATAAATGTTCGGGAAGATTCCACCCTAAAAGGGATTTGAAGAATAGAATTCTTTACTCAATACTTAAAAATGTTACATAGACAAAGAAGATAAAATAGTAAATTTGTAATCTATCGGTAATGAATATATTCTACCTAATTCTATCACGATGATTGAAGCTTGATTCAATAAAGTCCTTATCTATTATTATATGGTGCAGAAGTTAATATAAATACTCGTAATTGAAATAGTTATCTATAATTGTTTACTTCCCTCTTATGGAATTAGACTTAACACTTATGATGTGTTGTTGAATAGTGTAAGATTTGACGCATTATCACTTAAATATATTCCGTCAGAAATATTATTGAGTTCTTTGTACAATCCTTTTGTAACTACTTGTGATCTCATAACAATATACATCTAGAAACGTCATCCTGAAATAATTTATGCTTAATCGCCAAAATTTAAGGTGAAATACTCTAAATTTTTTAATGAACTATTCTTATTCTTAACAATATGAATTTATATATATTTAATTTTGTTTACTAATTAATAAGTCCATAAAAAAATATTTTTTTACGATAAAAGCCCAGCTCTATGTGATCTCCTAACAACAACACTAATAACTATATTCTAAAATATATTTAACAATAATTACCAAAATTGAAGTTGACATATCTATAAACTTTTAAAAGTCATTCTTATCCTAGAATATATCAGTAATTATGAAATTGATATTTCAATTAATAAGTCCACAAAAAGATTTTACTATAAAAGCTGAACGTAATTTTTTTATTTTTTAACATCCGCCATCAAGATAATTTTATATTTTTAGATAGTATATTCCAAGTCAAGCAAGGTTTCTACTTACTAGTTTTATATTTACAAGATTTTTTAATGTCTGACTTTTTGAATTCACTATTCTAAACTAATTAATATTTTTTGAAGAATAGTAAATTTGTAATCTATCGTTAATGAATATATTCTACCTAATTCTATCACGATGATTGAAGCTTGATTCAATAAAGTCCTTATCTATTATTATATGGTGCACAAGTTAATATAAATACTCGTAATTGAAATTGTTATCGATAATTGCTCAGTTCACTATTATGGAATTAGACTTAACACTTATGATGTTTTGTTGAATAGTGTAAGATTTGACGCATTAGCAGTTAAATATATTCCGTCAGAAATATTATTGAGTTCTTTGTACAATCCTTTTGTAACTACTTGTGATCTCATAACAATATACATCTAGAAACGTCATCCTAAAATAATTTAAGCTTAATCGCAAAAATTTAAGGTGAAATACTCTAAATATTTTAATGAAGTATTCTTATTCTTAAAGATATGAATTTTATATATTTTTAATTTGGTTTACATATTAATAAGTCTATAAAAAATTACATTTTTACTATAAAAGTCCAGCTCTATGTGATCTCCTAACAATGTACACTAATAACTTTATCCTAAAATATATTTAATAATAATTACCAAAATTCAAGTTGACATATCTATAAACTTTTAAAAGTCATTCTTATCCTAAAATATATCAATAATTATGAAATTGGTATGTCAATTAAAAAGTCCACAAAATTTTTTACTATAAAAGCTGAATGTAAAAAAAAATTCAAATCCACCATCAAGAAAATTTTATATTTTTAGATAGTATATTCCAAGTCAAGCAAGGTTTCTACTTACTAGTTTTATATTTTCAAGATTTTAATGTCTGACTTTATGAATTCACTATTTTAAACTAATTAATATTTTTTTTTTGGTAGAAAAAATGAATACTTTCATCAACAATGAAGAGTTCAACAAGAAAAAAGTGATCTTCATAATGGGGGCCACAGGAACAGGAAAATCCCGTCTCTCTGTTGACGTTGCCACCCATTTTTAAGGAGAAATTATCAACTCGGATAAAATGCAAGTTTACAAGGGACTTGAAAGTGTTACAAACAAGATCACACATGCTGAGAAACAAGGTGTACGACACTATTTGTTAGGTATATATGTTTTATTCTCAAGAATACTTATATCAAATGACTACCTAGATAATTTTATAGTAGTAATTATAGATTTTAGTGTAAAATATACTTTACTATTAAAAAATTATTTCTTTCAATTTTGAGAAAGTTAATTTGATTACATTTTCTTAGGTCAAATTGAACCAGATTCAGACTTCACAGCTGAAGATTTTTGTTTGCAAGTTGTCGTCTATATAGAAAAAATATAGAAGACTCAACGTGTTCCAATTATTGTTGGAGGGTCAAATTCGTATATTGAAAAACTTGTGGAAGATCCTGTGTTCATGTTCAAATATAAGTATGATAATTGCTTTATTTGGATTGATGTTAAGCAATCAGTCTTGAACCGTAGAGTTGACATGAGGGTTGATCAAATGGTCAAAGCATGTAATTTTTGTAATTATTTTATGTATCAATAAAGATATACTATCATGCAGCTAGCTAAAAACTTTTCTTATATAATTTTCTACTTTTGGTTATCAAATATATGTTCTACTAAATAAAACTCTTCTTTAAATTTGTGTTGCATGCAGGGCTAGTGGATGAGGTGCGACAGATTTTCATTCCAGATGCAGATTACACCAAAGGAATCCGACGGTCCATCAGTGTCCCTGAAATGGACAGATATTTAAGGGAAGAAACAAATATAGACGGAGATGATGAATCAAAGCAGATGATTCTTCAAGCTTCAATTTCAAGTATCAAGCGTAATACTCGTATGTTATTTTTTAACCAACTTGACAAGATTCAACGATTAATAAGCGAGAAAATGTGGTCAGTGCATCATATAATTGCTACGGACGTTTTCAAAGAAGATAAAGAAGAAGATATTGACGAAGCATGGACGAATACTGTTTTGCAACCATGCGTAGATATTGTGAAGAGATTCTCAAAAGCAATCATCACAATATTATTATTGAGTGTACATACACTTTCATTATCGCCATCTTCTGTTTTGGTGTCTTTTATTTTTGACCTATTTTGTACAGTTTGTATCGCATTACAAATATATATATATATATATATGATATGATCATTATTTCTATATATGTTACTCTTGTCTGTAAAAGAATTCTTATGTATAGATGAAATATTTATTTTAAGTTTCGATCCAAGCCCAAGCCCAAGGTCCAAGTCCAAGTCTTCTATATTTAATATATATTAATACAAATATGTACGTACATAGTTACATGAGATCACTCATAATGTCAAGCTAATAGAGTTATAAAATAATAAATCACCATAAATGTTCGGGAAGATTCCACCCTAAAAGGATTTTGAAGAATAGAATTCTTTACTCGATACTTAAAAATGTTACATAGACAAAGAAGATAAAATAGTAAATTTGTAATCTATCGGTAATGAATATATTCTACCTAATTCTATCACGGTGATTGAAGCTTGATTCAATAAAGTCCTTATCTATTATTATATGGTGCAGAAGTTAATATAAATACTCGTAATTGAAATAGTTATCGATAATTGTTTACTTCCCTCTTATGGAATTAGACTTAACACTTATGATGTGTTGTTGAATAGTGTAAGATTTGACGCATTATCACTTAAATATATTCCGTCAGAAATATTATTGAGTTCTTTGTACAATCCTTTTGTAACTACTTGTGATCTCATAACAATATACATCTAGAAACGTCATCCTAAAATAATTTATGCTTAGTCGCCAAAATTTAAGGTGAAATACTCTAAATTTTTTAATGAACTATTCTTATTCTTAACGATATGAATTTATATATATTTAATTTTTTTTACTAATTAATAAGTCCATAAAAAAATATATTTTTACGATAAACGCCCAGTTCTATGTGATCTCCTAACAACAACACTAATAACTATATTCTAAAATATATTTAATAATAATTACCAAAATTCAAGTTGACATATCTATATACTTTTAAAAGTCATTCTTATCCTAGAATATATCAATAATTATGAAATTGGTATTTCATTTAATAAGTCCACAAAAAGATTTACTATAAAAGCTGAATGTAATTTTTTTTTCCACATCCACCATCTAGAAAATTTTATATTTTTAGATAGTATATTCCAAGTCAAGCAAGGTTTCTACTTACTAGTTTTATATTTACAAGATTTTTTAATGTCTGACTTTATGAATTCACTATTCTAAACTAATTAATATTTTTTTTTGGTAGATAAAATGAACACTTTCATCAACAATGAAGAGTTCAACAAGAAAAAAGTGATCTTCATAATGAGGGCCACAGGAATGGGAAAATCCTGTCTCTCTGTTGACGTTGCCACCCATTTTCGAGGAGAAATAATCAACTCGGATAAACAAGGTGTACGACACTATTTGTTAAGTATATATGTTTATTCTCAAGAATACTTATATCAAATGACTACCTAGATAATTTTATAGTAGTAATAATAGATTCTAGTGAAAATTTACTTTACTATTAGAAAATTATTTCTTTAATTCTGAGAAAGTTAATTTGATCACATTTTTAGGTGAAATTGAACCAGATTCAGACTTCACAGCTGAGGATTTTCGTTTGCAAGCTGTCGTCTATATAGAAAAAATACTGAAGACTCAACGTGTTCCAATAATTGTTGGAGGGTCAAATTCGTATATTGAAAAACTTGGGGAAGATCTTGTGTTCATGTTTAAATATAAGTATGATAGTTGCTTTATTTGGATTGATGTTGAGCAATCAGTCTTGAACCATAGAGTTGACATGAGGGTTGATCAAATGGTCAAAGCAAGTATTTTTTGTAAATATTTTATGTATCAATCAAGATAAACTATTGTGCAAATAGCTAAAAACTGTTGGTTATCAAATATATGTTCTACTAAATAAAACTCTTCTTTAAATTTGTGTTGCATGCAAGGCTAGAGGATGAGGTGCGACAAATTTTCAATCCAGATGCAGATTACACCAAAGGAATCCGACAGTCCATCGGAGTCCCTGAAATGGACAAATATTTAAGGGAAGAAACAAATAGAGACGGAGATAATGAATCAAAGCAGATGATTCTTCAATCTTCAATTTCAAGTATCAAGCGTGATACTCGTATGTTAATATGTAACCAACCTGACAAGATTGATGGATTAATAAGCGAGAAAATGTGGTAAGTGCATCATATTATTACTACAGACGTTTTCAAAGAAGATTGAGAAGAAGATCTTCACGAAGCATGGACGATTACTGTTTTGCAACCATGCCTAGATATTGTGAAGAGATTTCTCAAAAACGATCATCACAATATTATTATTGAGTGTACATAAATTTCATTATCGCCATCTTCTGTATTGGTCTCTTTTATTTTTGACCTATTTTGTACAGTTTGTATCGCATTACAAATATATATGTATGATATGACCATTACCTCTATATATGTTACTCTTGTCTGTAAAAAAAATTATTATCTATAGATGAAATATTTATTTTAAGTTTTGATCCAAGCCAAAGCCCCAAGTCCAAGTCCAAGTCTTCTATATTTAATATTATATTAATACAAATACGTTCGTTCACAGTTACATGAGATCACTCATAGTGTCAATCTAATAGAGTGATAAAATAATAAATCACCATAAATGTTCGGCAATATTACACCCTAAAAGGATTTTGAAGAATAGAATTGTTAACTCAATACTTAAAAATGTTACATAGACAAAGAAGATAAAATAGTAAATTTGTAATCTATCGGTAATGAATATATTCTACCTGATTCTATCATGGTGATTGAAGCTTGATTCAATAAAGTCCTTATCTATTATTTTATGGTTCACAAGTTAATATAAATACTCGTAATTGAAACAATTATCGATAATTGTTCACTTCCCTCTTATGGAATTAGACTTAACACTTATGATGTGTTGTTGAATAGTGTAAGATTTGACGCATTATCACTTAAATATATACCGTCAGAAATATTATTGAGTTCTTTTTACAATCCTTTTGTAACTACTTGTGATCTCATAACAATATACATCTAGAATTGTCATCCTAAAATAATCTAAGCTTAATCGCCAAAATTTACGATGACATATCTCTAAATTTTTTAATGAACTATTCTGATTCTCTAAATTTGGTTTACTAATTAATAAGTCTATATAAAATCACATTTTTACTATAAAAGCCCAGCTCTATGTGATCTCCTAACAACGTACACTAATAAATTTATCCTAAAAAATGTTTAATAATAATTACCAAAATTCAAGTTGACATATCTATAACCTTTTAAAAGTCGTTTTTATCTTAAAATATATCAGTAATTATGAAATTGGTATGTCAATTTATAAGTCCACAAAAAGATTTTACCATGAATGCTGAATGTATTTTTTTCCCACATCCACCATCAAGAAAATTTTATATTTTTAGATAGTATATTCCAAGTCAAGCAAGGTTTCTACTTACTAGCCTTACATTAACAAGTTTTTTTTAATGTCTGACTTTATGAATTCACTATTATAAATTAATTTATTTTCTTTTGTGTGTAGATAAAATGAATACTTTCATCAACAATGAAGATTTCAACAAGAAGAAAGTGATCTTCATAATGTGGGTCAAAGGAACGGGAAAATCCCGTCTCTCTATTGACCTTGCCACCCATTTTCGAGGAGAAATAATCAACTCGGATAAAATTCAAGTTTACAAGAGACTTTAAATTGTTACAAACAAGATCACACACACTGAAAAACTAGGTGTACGACACTATTTGTTAGGTATATATGTTTAGTCTAAAAAATACTTATATCAAATGACTACCTAGATAATTTTATAGTAGTAATTATAGAAACGTCATCCTAAAATAATTTAAGCTTAATCGCCAAAATTTAAGGTAACAAATCTCTAAAAAAATTTAATGAACTATTCTTATTCTAAAAGATATGAATTTACATATATTTAATTTGGTTTACTAATTAATAAGTCTATAAAAATCACATTTTTACTATAAAAGCTCAGCTCTGTGTGATCTCCTAACAACGTACACTAATAACTTTATCCTAAAATATATTTAATAATAATTATCAAAATTCAAGTTGACATTTCTATAAACTTTTAAAAGTCATTCTTATCCTAAAATATATCAGTAATTACGAAATTGGTATGTCAACTCATAAGTCCTCAAAAAGATTTTACTATAAAAGCTGAATGTAATTTTTTTTTAACATCCACCAACAAGAAAATATTATATTTTTAGATACTCGAATATTAATTTATAACCAACTTGACAAGATTCAACGATTAATAAGCGATAAAATGTGATAAGTGCATCATATTATTGCTACGAACGTTTTCAAATAAGATAGAGAAGAAGATCTTGACGAAGCATGGACGAATACTATTTAGCAACCATGTCTAGATAATGTGAAGAGATTTTTAAAAAACGATCATGTAACGACCAAGTTCGGTCGTTTTGAGCACTAGAACTTTTTATGTCAGAAAATATTTTTCGATAGATTCTAATGGATTTTTTGGACTAATCATAATTATAATTATGAAATTAGGGGGGTAGTTTTAATAATTAAGTTAGTAGGTGGTTAAAGGAGATAATAATAAAATAAATAAGGGGTCACTTTTACTCCATTATAATATTAAGGTATACAATTAGGGTGATAACTGATGTGTAGAAAGGAGGAAAAACAAAAGAGAAGGGAGGCGCACGAATCGTCAAAGCAAATTCACGAAGGGAGTTCAGGTGACCTTTTTCTTTTACTTTTCGTAATTAGATTAATGGAATGTTTATTCTTTCTGGGTTAATGTAGTAGCGGTGGCTATGAAAATTATCACGTGTGTGATCTTGTATATTGCAAATCAATTGTGTTATGTTGGAAATTCTGTCGACAAAATATATGTATAGAATACTTATTAAAGTATATTGAAATCATGGTGAGTTGAGGACTTAAAATATTATTATAAGGTGAATTAATTAGGAAGAGAGAAAGCATACGTGTTTGATAATGAAGAATGACGGCTCTGCCTTCAGGTAATGTTTCGATAATTCTGATTAAATATTGTTTATGTACGCTTGTTGCTTAGTAAAATGGTTAATGTTTGTTTTATGGATACTATTACTACATTGGTGTGGATTGAAAAGAGATTAGAGTATAAAATTTCTCATGGATGGTGTGAATATGAATAACTTGATGGATAATTGTCTTTTGTTAATAGCCAGTAACTTTAATGGGTTGGACTTGGAAGAAATTTGTCGGAGTAATTGTTAAGGTGTGAATGTTAATCAATTTATCAAAATTTATGTCAAGATTATAAGAAATAGCAGTGATGTTAATTAATTGTAATCAGTAATTTGTATGGATATACTTTGATACTAGTAAGTTGTATCAAAGTGAAATTGTTCTCAAATTGAGGTGGCAACAAAAGTGACTGCCACTTTTGTTTTTTTGATGTCAATTCAGCCATAAAACATCACCAACTGAATTAGGGGAAGATTATTGTACAATTGTTATGTGATGATTGGAGGAAAGTAAAATAATATAGTGACTTAGATGACAAAGATGATTTTGTGATTAACAATAGTGGTCTATAATTAACTTATATTAATTTGAGGTTATTTTCTTTTGTTCTATAAATTATATCGTCATATATTGAGATAGGTAATTCAATATTATGTGTATCGAATTATTTCAATCCCATTATAGTTATGCTAATGGGAGAAATTTGGACTTATCTTTAGGTTTGAACTTTAGGAATTGATTATTGATTTAGGTGAATTTTTGGGTCTAGGATAGACGTATAGTAATAACCTGGGTGTTTGTAGAATCATTAACTTACAAATGGTGCATATATACTTGATAGATTGGAAAGGTTCGGAGGCATTGCGGAAGGGAAAAGCATTGGAGAAGTAGTTACTTGACTTCAGTTCTTCGCTGGAGGTAGGTTATGGTTTATTTATATTTAACAGATAAACTCTAAATAACGATTGATATGTATTGAGTGATATTGTAAAGTCTCCTATGTACTTGATTGTGTGGTTGTATGTTTTGATTGTGTGGTTTGTGGTTGGCCTAAAATTATGAGACTGTTGAATTTCTAATCCTGAACCCTCTCTATTAAAATGACGCCTTGAATAAGAAGGCTTGATGAAATAAAATAATGAGATAATTGGATCGGAGTGTCACGTTCCGACACGGTATTATTTGATTGGAGTGTCACATTCCGACACGGTATTATTGGATCGGAGTGTCACGTTCCGACACGATATATGGAATTGGAGTGTCACGTTCCGACACAATAACATTAAAGGAAAGGAATCCTGAAGTAACTTAATATACTTAATCTCAAAGTACTTATTTTCCAAATGAGTATAGTGTGGAGGCATGAGTCCTCATAGGTGTGCTTGATGTTGTGATTGATGGTGTACCTATTATGGTGTTGTTGTCAATGGTTCATGTATTTGTTGCTTGCCACCTGTTAAGTATTGTAGTTGATTTTATATTATTATTCAATATAAATTGATTTCTATTTTGAGTTGACCGATGATACCTACTCAGTACGTGTTCCTTGTACTGACCCCTACTTGAACTTTCTTTTCTGTTCTTTTGTGGAGTGCAGCAAGTGTACCATCGACTTCTACTCGCCCTCAGCTCTAGCCAGTCTCCAGCACATCAGAGTTCAGGTTGAGCTATTAATTCTAGCTCGTGCTGGATTTTCTCATTCACGTCTTGATGTATTTGAATTTCGGACATGGACCATCTTTTTGCTTATTTTGGTTTTCTTAAACACTCTTAGACTTGGTAATTTGAAAAAAGATGTCCTTGATGTGATAACTATCAGATTTTGGGATGATAAGTATTAAACTTTAGAAACTTATTTAAATTGGTTGCTTAATAAGTTTTGGAGCTTCCACATTATTTATATTTTTTATAGTTGAACTATTGGTATATATTGGGGTTTAGATGTGTTGGTTCGCCCACCTAAGGAGGTAAGTGTGGATTCCACTCACGACTCTTTTTGGGTCGTGACAAACTTGGTATAAGAGCGTTAGGTTCGGTGATCTCATCATACAAGGACAAGTCTAGTAGAGTCTTGCGGAATGGTATTGGTTCGCCTTTACTTTTCTTGGAGAGGCTATAAGACTTTAGGAAAACTTCATTCCTTCTCTCCTTCGTGCTATTACTTGGATCCAATTGATATCTAGGTGATACAAGTTGGTATCTGACCTTCTCACTCTATTTCGCAGATGGTTAGAACTAGAGCAACAACCGTGCCAACACCAACACCGACAATACAAGGTGCCTCTGAGCCAACCATTGGGGCTGTAACTCGAGGAGGAGCAGTGACAAGAGGTCATGGTAGAGGTCGCAGGAGGATGCCCACTAGAGGCAGAGGACAAACACCTGGTCCAGCTAGGAATAGAGCAGTGACTTCTCCACTGACTGGTGAGGTAGTGAGAGAGGGTGAAGAAGGGGAAAATGAGAAGATTCAGGATAAGGAAGTACCACCCTAGCCTACCTCAGAGATGATTAATCAGGTTCTTACTTATCTTAGCGGGTTATCTCATCAGGGAAAGACACCTCCAGTGTTTTTTGCACCAGCACCTCAGGTTCAGGGAGTACAACATGCAGCTGTTGTGGCTCCCTACATGGATGGATCATTGAAAGTAGGCACGTTTCCTCGATTGACTAAATAAGTTCTATAATGACAAGTGATAAGCATGACCTTTTCATTAGGTTCTTAAAGTTGAAACTTCCAATCTTCAAAGGTGCTGAATCTGAAGATGCCTATGATTTTCTTGTTGATTGTCATGAGCTGCTACATAAGATGGACTATTTTCAATTTTAAAAGGATTTATAATCTAATTTATCTTAATTAAATATTGCATTCATAACTCCAATTTTAAATTAAATTTAATATTTGTAAAAAAAAATTATAAAATCTAATACAACATAATTCTCCTTATTTTCTCATTATATTATTGTTAGAATGACTATCCTTGTTAAAATAAAATATGTCTTATTAATTATATCCTTTTTGGTAATTAATTCAATTCTCATTTCCTTTTTGATTATTTATTCAGAATCCCCAAAATAATGTTTCAAAAATCAACTTCTCCTATCACTATGATAACTCTATTAGGTCTCTATAAATTTAATAATATAAGTAAAGAAAGAAAATCAATCGATTCATACTACACAAAGAGTTTTTTATATTAAATAAATCTCTCTTGTCATATAGAAGTGTCAGGAGCTTTAAAAATATTGTTTAAGATTTTATTTTTATTCATATATCGTTTTTTTTAAATGAAAGAAATAATTATATTTTTTTAATATGTTACTTATTTGGGAGCATTAGAAATTTTGTTTGTGAATAATAATAATAATAATAATAATAATAATAATAATAATAATAATAATAATGATGATGATGATGATGATGATGATGATGATGATGATGATGATGATAATAATAATAATTTGATGTAAGATTAGTATTTTATTCCTTAAATTTAAAATAGGGCATTTATCCTTAAAAAAATAAAATTTGTTACATTTGAATTCATACTATAACTATATACAAGTTTGCAACAGAAAAATACATGTAGATAAAGTTCGTTATATCGCTAATGATTGATATTGTTCAAGCTTGGGGTCCTGACGAATTCCTTTCACAAATAAGGTCATCTATATGTTGTTGTAACGACCCATTCAGTCGTTTTGAGTACTAGAGCTTTTTATTTCATAAAATATTTTTCGATAGATTCTAAAGGAATAATTTAGATTATTCGTAACTATAATTATATAAGTGATGGGGTTAATTTAATAATTTATTTAGTTAATTGTTAAAGAAAATAACATTAAAATTTATAGTGTGCTACTTTTATTATATTTATTATAATAAGTAAGGAGGGTTTATTAATTTTTAGTCATTAGATAAAAAGAAAATAAAAGGGAGTTCGGGCGATTGTGCATAGGCCGCACATGAGAAAAGATCGATTCAGGTATGAACTTAGCTTGGGATATTTTGTTTTAGGTAAAGATCAAAGGATGTAGGTTTATAATTAAGGGAGTATTACAAATTGGATTCCGTAAAACATAGGTTATTATATTGTTAGAACAAATAAATACGAATGATAAAAATATAAGGAATCCAAAAAAAAAAACTTGCTTGATTTAGAGGCACATTAATTAGTTTCTTGAAAATAGTTGGAGTCTCTCCCACGAGCAATCGGAAGAAGAAATAATAACTCTATCTTCAGGATTCAATTAAGTCACAAAACAAGTAGCATTCAAGAATGTTGCTCTTCTATTCTTGAATTGGTGATTTCACCTTTTGATTAATGTCTAACAAGTATTTTTCAAGGAAAAGTAGTTTTCTGAATGCTTCTCTTTTCAATCAAAAGAAACTCAATTGTAGTAAAAAGATTTTGTAAGAAAAAGACTTTAATTAAATTGTATTTATTATAGGTTCATGAATTAAAAGAAAAAATTTATCTTTCAAAAACCCATAACGTAGAATTAAAAAGTGTCTTCTAAAAGACCCGTAACGTATTTAAAACAAAAGTGAATATTACAATTCACATTCATGCATTTTGTATATTTCAAAAAACTTTTAATAAAAGAATTTGTTTCAAAATTAATTGAAACACTAAGACTTACAATGCTCCACTTGTTTCAATAAATTTTATCTTTAAAAAATTCAAAAATATTTTGAGACATTAATCTAGCAACATGCATCAATAATGGTGTCTTTTGGACTTGAACCATTAGCCAGTGAAGGTTTTCTAAATGATTGACTACTTAGTGAACACATCTTGAACCAAGTGGTTCATTGAATGAAGTTAGAAAAATACTTCAGCATATCACTATGTTCCGGTGAAAATCAAAATTCTTTCACACTTTACGACCATGTGTCCTGAATCCTTTTATCCAAGTGCTTTAACATTTCCCTATTAAAATCTTATTGAAGCGGCCTCCACTTCGCACTTAGTGCGATGAATTCATCAAAATGACTTTTCATACTCCGACCACATAGTCTATGAACTTCATTAAGAGAAATTAATATCATCCTCCTTGACAACAAAGTATCAATAAATCTATCAAGAGAATACCTACACACTCCCATTGAAATCGATTTGTTGACTTATTAAGAGAATATAAGCTCATCCTTCTCTTCATTAGGAATATCAGAAAAATTTATCAAGAGTTTTCTTACTAACTCCAACCGAGATCGGTCTTATAAATTAATTCAGAGAAAAGAATCTTAATCATGCACATCTACTTATTTCATTTTATTTTGAAAATAGAAATTTTATTGATGTGCTTCACAATTGTAACTTTATTTGTTTTTCACTTTGAACCCAAGATTACATCATTATGTAGGGGTTTCATAAAGTATAATTAATATACAACAAGCTTTGTTCTCATACCATTACAGGTTTCCACCACTAACTCTTTGCCTAAGCCTTTAGACAAAGGATCCGCTAAATTAAATCCGGACTACACATATTGAAGCGATATCACGCCTTCCTCCACTAATCTCCTCACATAATTGTGTTTGAACGAACTTGTCTCGACTTGCCATTGTAGCAATTACTTGAACCTGAAATATAGCAGTTTGATTATCACAAAATAGATAGTTAAAGGTGGTACTAACTTACTCCATAAAGGAATATCTATAAGCATAGATCGCAACCAATCAACTTCTTCTCCAGCAGAAGACATAGCTATAAATTCTTACTCCATGGTTGAATGAGTAATACATGTTTGCTTCTTTGATTTTCAAGAGATCGCAGCTCCAGCCAAAGTGAAAATCCAAGTAGTAATAGAGTCATTCGGATCAGAATTCCAAGTAGCATCACTATAGCCTTCAAGAACAACGAGAAATGTAGAATAATGTAGGCTAACATTAATTGTATCCTTCAGGTATCTTAAAACACGAATTAAGGCATTTCAATATTCAATTCCAGGATTACTAGGAAACTTGCTCAAAGTTTCTGCATAACCAATATCCGGCTTGGTACAATGCATGACATACATAAGAATCTCAACAATCTGAGAATATGTCAGCTGATCGAGGACATCACTAGATTCCGGATCAGTTTGATGCAAGGATCAAATGGTGTAGGAGCAGGTTTGTCATCAAAGAGACCAAACCTTTTCAGAACTTTCTCAAATATAACTTGATTGAGTAAGAGTCAATCCATTCGTTGATCTTATAATTTTAATACCCAAAATTACATCAGCTTCTCCAAGATCTTTAATTTCAAATTGAGAAGCTAGAAAAGATTTGTTTCTTTGACTCTTTCAATATTTGTTCCGAAGATCAACATAGCATCTACATAAAGACATATTATAACACCAGATGTGTTTTGAAATTTACTAAATATACAAATATCACCACCATTGATTGAGTATCCATTAGAAATCATTACTCGTCTAAATTTCTTATTCCATTGTTTTGGAGCTTGTTTTAATCCATTAAGAGATTTAAGAAGCTTACAAACTTTGTGTTCTTGACCAAGAATGACAAATCCTTCTGGTTGTTTCGTGTAGACTTCTTCATCTAGATCACCATTTAGAAATGCAGTCTTCACATCCATTTGATGTATTACCAAACTATGAATTGCAGCTAAAGCAACCAAGAGTCGAATAGATGTCATTCGAGTTACTGGTGCAAAGGTATCAAAATAATCAATATCTTTCTATTGAGTAAAACCTTTTGCTACCTAGAGAGCTTTGTACTTATCTAAGGTACCATCTGATTTTAACTTTTTTTTAAAAAATATATCTACAACAAATAGATTTACATCCAGAAGGGATGTCTGATAAAATTCATGTATTGTTTGACATAATATAATGCATTTCATCATCAATAGCTTCACTCTAGAAAGGAGCATCATGTGAAGCCATTGCTTCAACATAAATTTTAGGATCATTTTCAGCTAAATAGACTTGAAAATTTGATCCAAAATCTCTTGGTTTGGCTGATCGTGCACTATGTCTTGGTTGACTTTCTTCCAAAGGTTTAACTATTTTTCTTTTAAGAGTAGATATAGAAGAACTTGTATTTTGTTCCAAATATTCTTTTTTCTTAGGAAATATATGCTCAAAAAAGTTAGTATGAAACAATTCAATAATTGTGTGAGGGCTTGGAGTCTCAAGATTCAAAAATCTATAAGTCTTACTGGTTTGTGAATAATCAATAAATACACAATCTATTCCTCCATATTCAATTTTATTCAATTGTTGATATGGTAATCTAACATGAACCAAACAACCCTACACTTTAGAATAATTTATATTCGGCTTTGGATTCTCCCAAAGTTCATACGGAGATGAATCATATTTCTTGGAAGGAATTCGATTCAAAATATGACATGTAGAAAATAAGGCTTCAGTCCACAAATTTTCAGTGATATCAGATCCATAAAGCATAGAGTTAACCATTTCAATGAAAGTTCTATTTTTTTTTTAGCTACACCATTTTGTTGCGGTGTATAATACATAGTCAATTGTTTCTCAATGCCTTCTTTTTCACAAAAATCAATAAAATCTGATTTTAAATATACCCCACCTCTATCAAATCTAATTAATTTAATCTTTAAACTTAATTTATTTTCAACTTCTGCTTTATATGTTTTAAAATTCTCAAATGTCTCATCTTTTATTTTTAATAGAAATACATGTGTATACATTGAGTAATCGTCAATGAAAATGATAAAATATCTCTTTCCATGACGTGATAAACAATTAATCTCACAAATATCAATGTGGATTAACTCCAAAAGTATGGGTGTCATTTCAACAGACTTAAAAAGTTTCTTTGTTATTTACATTTACTACAAGTAATACACTTAGCAACATGATCCTTTCCACAGTCTTTAATTAATTCTTTTTTCACCATGAGTTGAATGGATTTAAAATTCACATGACCAAGAAGCTCATGCCATAAATCTAAAGACTCCACAACATAAGCAAAAATATTTTTATTTTCGATATTGAGTTTGAACATGTAATTTGTAGCATAACCTTTTACAACAAACATGTCTTGTTTAGACAAAATAAAATTATATGCCTCAAAAATCATGCTTCGAAAGAAGCGTACCTAACACCAAGTTCTTTCGAATATCAGGAACATGCAATACGTCTATCTATGTGACCATCTTTCCGAAAGTGAATTTTAGTTCAACAGTTCCCTTTCCCAAAACCTTAGCAGAGGATGAGTTTCCCATATGCAACACTTTTTTACCCTACACTAATTCATAGGTCGTGAAAGAATTTCGATTACCTAATATATGACGAGTTACACCAGTGTCTATCCACCATTTCCCTTGATCTCCCACTACAAATGCTTCTGTGACCATTGCCACCAGTTCATTTTTTTATATTGTTATTTCCCTTTTCTTTCTTCTTTTCAGCTTTAAGAATTTTACGATCACGTGCATAGTGACCAATTTTATGACAATGATAACATTCATTCGACTTAGAACTAGAATTAGTAAGCTTAAAGTTATTACTCTTCTTTGCCTTCAAAAATTTATTATTGGCACGTTCCTTCTTGATCTTTTCTTCAGTAACACGAGCTTTCATGATGAATTCTTTAAAGAGGTTATTGTCACGGTATCGTGTTTCTTATTCAATTTTCAAATTTTGCAATAATTGTTCAAGAGTCAAATCTTCCTTCTTGTGTAAGATATTGCTTCTGAACTCCTTCCAAGATGAAGGAAGTTTGCACCTAACATGGAAGTTTTCACCAAGAGCAATTTCAGACATAACAATTTTATTAGCTATAAATTGAAATTCTTGTACTTGTTCAGTGATTGACTTGTCATCAACCATTTTGAACTCTATGTAATTTGAAATAAGAAATTTTTGAGAACTTGCATCTTCTGCAAAATGAATAGCTTCAAGAATATTTCAAATCTCCTTAGCAAATTTACACTTAATATAATATTGATCATAATATTTATTGGACATTCCTCCAAGAATATGATTATTGCATAAGTAATCATCATCTTGACATTTGACAATTTTTCTTTAATTAAAGTAGTCTCGTCCGCTGCTATCTCAGAACCAGGAGCGTTAGGACAAGGTTTCTCAAGAACATACGGCAATTTTAATAGTCTTAAAAAGAATTTCATCTTTCCACGCCATCTAGGAAAGTCTTTGCCATCAAATATTTCAAAATTAGGATTAGGCAAAGATGGAACATTTTTCGTTATTGATGTGGATGCCATAGAGACAATTATCTTCAAATTATTACTCCCTCCATTTCAAAGGATGACCTAGTTTGACTTGGAACGGGGTTTAAGGGAAAAAAAGACTTTTTAATCTTGTGGTTCTAAATTAAAGTTATATCAAATGTATAAAAATGTCCTTTAATCTTGTGATCTTAAACATGCCATGTGAAAAGTTAAAGTTAAAGTATTACCAAAAAAGAAAAGGGGTTATTCTTTTTTAAACAAACTAAAAAGGAAATGATGACATTCTTTTTTAAATGGAGGGAGTAGAACAAATGAATAAGAATGATAAAAATACAAGGATAATACGTCTCTTGAAGATAGTTAGAGTCTCTCCGACGAGCAATTGGAAGAATAAATAACAACTCTATCTTCGAAATTCAACTAAGCCACAAAACAAGTAGCATTCAAGAATGTTAATCTTCTATTCTTGAATTGGTGATTTTCACCTTTTAATGTCTCACAGCTGTTTTTCAGGGAAAAGTAGTTTTTTTGGATGATTCTCTTTTAAACCAAAAGAAACTCAATTTATAGTAAAAAGGTTTTGTAAGAAAAAGATTTTAATTAAATTGTATTTAATATAGGTTCATGATTAAAAGAAAAAACATAAATAGATTTAAAACAAAAGTGAATGTTACAATTCACATTCATATATTTTGTATATTTCAAAAAAAAATAACAAAAGAATTTGTTTCAAAATTAATTGAAACACTAACTCTTACACAAACTTGCGGGTTACTAAATGTCACGACCCAAAACGAGTCGTGAGTGGCACCCACACTTATCCTACTATGTGAGCGAACCAATCAATCTAACCCCATCATTTACCAATATTTTTAGCAAAATACAATGCGGAAGACTTAAAACTCATTAACGAAATTAATCAAATAACTTCTAAAATTTATAACTCATTATCCCAAAAATCTGGAAGTCATCACCACAAGAACATCTATCCTCAAATTACTAAAGCTAAGAGTATCTGAGAAACTAAACATAAATAATAGCTAGTCTATGCCAGAACTTCAAGGCATCAAGACATGAAGAAGAAGATCCAGTCCAAGCTAGAAGCTTTAGCTCACCCTTAAATCTGACGTGATGAAGACTGGCTAGAGTTGCGGTTGAGTTGAAGACGACGGTACGTTTGCTGCACTCCACAAATAACAAAGAAAGAAACATACAAGTAGGGGTCAGTACAAGGCACAAGTACTGAGTAGGTATCATCGGCCAACTCAAAATAGAAAACAGTATATGTCAGATAATATCATAAAACCAACCGAATACTCAACTGGTAGCAACAACCAGTACTATAATCATTAATAAGTACGCCAAGTACAACCATGAGGACTTAAGCCTCAATACCATACTCATTTTGGGAAATAGGTTCATTAAGTTGAGTATATTAACATATTTCAAGATTCATTCTCTTTACTATCCTGGTGTCGGAACGTGACACTCTGATCCCCTAATACTACGTGTCGGTTCGTGACACCCGATCCCCTAA
>NC_028647.1:10625144-10627368 GCF_001406875.1 Solanum pennellii
CCACCAAATTCTATCACACATGTCCGAAGCATATCCTCCAACACTTGGATCGTTCGCTCAGACTGACCATCGGTCTGAGGGTGAAATGCAGTACTAAGATCCAACCTAGTACCTAATTCAGCATGCAATGTTTTCCAAAACCTAGAAGTAAACTGCGTACCTCTATCTGATATGATGGAGATTGGGACCCCATGCAATCGAACAATTTCTGAGATGTACAGTTTGGCTAACTTCTCTGCATTGTAAGTCACCTTAACCGGAATGAAGTGAGCAGACTTAGTTAACCTATCAACAATTACCCAGATGGAGTCATACTTACCCATTGTCTTGGGAAGACCAACCACGAAGTCCATTGCAATTCTCTCCCACTTCCATTCCGGAATGGGCATTCTCTGAAGTGTTCCCCCAGGCCTCTGGTGTTCATACTTTACTTGCTGACAATTTGGACATTTGGCAACAAACTCCACAATGTCACGCTTCATTCTACTCCACCAAAAATGTTGCTTTAGGTCACGATACATCTTGGTTGCACCAGGATGTATAGAATACCTTGAACTATGAGCCTCTGTGAGAATGGTGTGAATCAAGTCATCGACGCGGGGTACACATACCCTTCCCTTAATTCTCAAAACACCTTTCCCATCAATTTTTGATTCTTTAGCCTCTCCACGCAATACCTTATCTCGAATCCGAATCAGCTTCTCATCATTAAACTGCTTTCCCTTAATCTTGTCAAGAAAGGAAGATCTTGCCTCCACACAGGCCAAAAACCCTCCCTTCTCATTTACCTCTAACCTCATAAGGTCGTTAGCCAGAGTCTGAACCTCTCTAGCCAATGGACGTCTGGAAACCTGTAAGTGAGCTAGACTTCCCATGCTCCCTGCTTTTCTACTTAACGCATCTGCCACAACGTTAGCTTTTCCCGAATGATACAAGATAGTGATGTCATAGTCATTCAGTAGTTCCATCCACCTCCTTTGTCTCAAATTCAAATCTTTCTGAGTAAAAACATATTGTAGGCTACGATGGTCCGTGTATACTTCACACTTAACCCCATATAGATAGTGTCTCCATTGCTTTAATGCAAACACTACCGCAGCCAACTCCAAATCATGGGTCAGATAATTACGTTCATGCACCTTTAATTGCCTCGAAGCATAAGCAATTACATTCTTCTCTTGCATTAGCACTGCACCCAAACCAGAATAGGATGCATCACAATAAACAATGAAGTTCTTACCTTCCATGGGCAAGGTGAGAATTGGTGCAGTAGTCAACAAAGTCTTGAGCTTCTGAAAGCTTTCTTCACACTCGTCCGACCATACAAATGGAACACTCTGCTTAGTCAAATTTGTCAATCGGGAAGCAACAGAGGAAAATCCCTTGACAAATCGACGGTAGTAGCTAGCTAAACCAACAAAACTCCTCACCTCTGTAACATTAGTAGGCCTTTCCCAACTCTTCACTGCTTTAATCTTAGAAGGATCCACCATCACTCCATCCTTAGAAACCACGTGTCCCAAGAAGGACACTGAATCTAGCCAAAACTCACACTTGGAGAATTTGGCATAAGGCTTTTTCTCCCTCAACATTTCCAACACCATTCTCAAGTGCTCCTCATGTTCTTTCTTGCTCTTTGAGTATACCAGTATATCATCAATGAATACGATGACAAAGATATCCAAATATGGCTTAAAAATCCCATTCATCAAGCTCATGAAAGCAGCAGGGGCATTCGTAAGCCCAAAAGACATTACTAAGAACTCATAATGCCCATATCTGGTCCGAAAAGCAGTCTTGGGCACATCCGTTGCCCGTATTTTCAATTGATGATAACCAGATCTCAAATCGATTTTTGAGAAGGTGCAAGCACCTTGTAACTGATCGAACAAATCATCGATGCGAGAAAGAGGATACTTTTTCTTAACAGTTACCTTATTCAGTTGCCTGTAGTCTATGCACATCCGAAAAATCCCATCCTTCTTCTTTACAAACAAAACAGGAGCACCCCAAGGGGATAGACTTGGTCTAATAAAGCCTTTGCTTAACAACTCTTAAAGTTGGGCCTTTAACTCTCTTAACTCAGCGGGAGCCATCCTATAAGGGGGTATGGAAATGGGGCGAGTACCCGGTTCCAGATCAATGCAAAAGTCAATATCCCTATCCGGTGGCATACCAGGAAGGTCTGCAGGAAACACATCCAGAAACTCACGGACTACCGAAA
>NC_028647.1:10628929-10629851 GCF_001406875.1 Solanum pennellii
TAACAATGGGCCCTATCACCTGTCTGCCCGTTGCCCCTACCATGTTGCGCTGCAGTAGTTCCAGTTTGCCCGTTACCCCGGCCGTTTTGGTGACCACCATTACCTCGGCCACCACGTCCTCCCGAATAACGGCCTCTTCCATGACCACCTCTACCTCTGATTATTGGGGGTCTGTAACTCGGTTTTGGACAATTCCTCCTAATATGTCCAGTCTCTCCACATCCATAATATTCTCTGGATTCAAGAATAGGTCCCTGTGAGAACGACGGAGTCTGGGGATAACTTCCAAACTCAGAGAAATGTTGACCGGTCTGCGGTGGACCCCCAGCTACAACCTGTAGTGAAGACTGAATAGGTCGGGCTGGATAACTCTTGAACTCTGCCCTCTAGAGTAAGAACCATTAAACTCACCTCCCTTACGAAACCTTTTAGATGTCGATGCCAAGGTGAAGTCATCTGGCTTCACTCCCTCCACCTCTATCACGAAGTCTACCACTTCTTGAAAGGATTTTGCTGTAGCCGCTACCTGTAAGGCTGAAATCCGCAAATCTGACCTCAACCCCTTCACAAAATGGCGAATCCGCTCTTGTGGACTGAAACAAAGCTGGGTGGCATACCTGGATAATGCACGGAACCTAGCCTCATAAGCAGTAACCGTCATCCTGCCTTGCTCTAGGCTTAGAAACTCATCTCTCCTCCTATCCCTCAAAGTACGGGGTATATACTTCTCCATAAACAAGCTAGAGAATGATGCCCAAGTCATAGGTGGTGCCTCTGTTGGTTGACACTCAACATGTGACCGCCACCACATTTTGGCGTTCCCTTGAAACTGATAAGTCACAAACTCAACACCAAATCGTTCTACTATACCCATCTTGTGTAGTAGCTCATGACAATCAACCAGAAAATCATAGGCATCCTC
>NC_028647.1:10631484-10639360 GCF_001406875.1 Solanum pennellii
ATACTACGTGTCGGTTCGTGACACCCGATCCCCTAATCCCATTTTTTTAGTTCATCAAGCCTTCTTTTATACCAAGGCATCATCATTAACAAAGAGGGTTTTAGGTTTAATCTTCACAACCTTATCTTCCCAACCCATTACAATTACATAGTCACATCATGCAAGCATACAATTAAGCATATAGCAGACTTTACAATATTACCCAATACATATCATTCGCTATTAGGAGTTTACTATGAAATAGCATAAAAACCATAACCTACCTCCACCGAAGAATTGTGATTCAAGCAATCTACTTTTCCAATGCTTTGCTTTCCTCTTCGTTTCTCCTCTTTCTCGTTCGCTATTCTTGCTCTTTCTATTTTTCTTATTCAAACCCTTTTTCTTTTACCCTAATTAGCATATAATTAAGTATAAAAGATGACAAAAGTAACCAACTAATTAATTCAAGGTTATCTTCTTTAACCCTCAAGTAATTGACTTATTAATATTAACCCACTAACTTTATTATTATAAGCATGAATAGTCCAAAACGCCCCTTAAAACATTTAACAGAAATCCGACCCAGCCAGGGTTACGCAGCCTGTGACGGCCCGTCGTGCCTGCGACGGTCCGTCCTGCTGCTTCCGTCACAGAGTTCAGAGACTAAATTTTACCAAGGGTCTGTGACGGCCCGTCATGCCTGTGACGGTCCGTCCTGCCATTTCGTCGCGAAGTTCAGAGAGTCGATCTCAGTACCCAAATTTCAGAATTCTAAGTGTTTTGGAACGAGACCCCCTCGATGGTCCGTCGTGCCCATGACAGTCCGTCGTGGGATCCGTCGACTCCGACTGTTATTACCAGAAATACTTTACTGCTCAAAACGACTAAACAGGTCGTTACACTAAATTTGATGGATTTAATTGCATATAATGATGGCGTAATGATTGGCTGAAGAATAACAAACAATTTGAATGTTTTAAATTCTTGTACGTGATTGTTGATTGGAAAGTTGAGGCCAACATTATGACGAGTAATAGAGTAAGGTGGGTTAATCAACTTTGATATTTATATGTTAAAATTGGGAATATTTGCATCTGGATGTTTTAGATTTTGTTATATTTTGTTTTGGTGTTCCCTAGTAGAGGTTACTGGACATAAAACGTAACCTTAAATTTTTAATTCTTTCTATAGTTATCTTGTTATGAGTCAATTTTTAAAATATTGAGTTAGGTAATTAAATATTAGTGTTTCGGGTTATTTAAATTCCATTAAGTTATGCTAATTGGAGGAATTAAGACTTGCCCTTAGGTTTGAACTTTAGAAAAAATGATTATAAATTAGGTGAGTCGTTGGGTTTAGGCTGGACATAAAATAATATGAGTGTTTATAGACTCGTTAACTTATAAATTATGCATATATATACTTGATAGATTAGAAAGGTTCGGAGGCATTGAGGAAAGGAAAAGTATTGGAGAAGTAGCTTGCTTGACTCCGACTTCAGTGGAGGTAGGTTATGGTTTATTCTATTTGATAGATAAACTCTTAATAGCGATTGATATGCATTGAATGATACTGTGATATTCTCTATGTACTTGATTGTGTGATTCAATGACTTGGTTGTGTGGTTTGTGATTTGTCTAAAATCTTGAGACCGTGAGATTGATAATTTGAAAACCTCTCTATCGAAGTGATGCCTTGAATAAAGAAGGCTTGATGAAATATTATTAACGAATGGAAAAGTAGTGATAACAAATGATAATTAATAATATTTGTGGATTGGAGTGTCACGTTTCGACACGGTATTTTTAGATTGGAGTGTCACATTTCGACACTGTATTGGACTGGAGTGTCACGTTCCGACACGATATTAATGGATCGAGTGTCATGTTCCGACACAATATTGTTGGATCGGAGTGACATGTTTCGACATATTAATATTAAGGGAAAAACATATTGTTATAACAGAATATACGCAATCTCAAAGAACTCGATTCTCAAAATGGTTTGGTTTGGAAACATGAGTCCTTATGTACAATATTGATATTGTTGACTTATTACTTACTTACTTTAGTGTTGGTTGACAGTGATTCATGTTCTATGTTGCTTATCACCTACTAAGTGTTATAGTTGATTTTATACTATTATTCTTTGTATATTAGTTACTATTTTGGGTTAACCGATGATACCTTCTCAGTACATATTTCCCCGTGCTGAGCTCTACTTGTGCTTTTCTTTGTTTTCTTTTTATGGAGTGCATCGAGTGTACCAACGACTTTAACTCGCCCTCAGCTCTAGCAAGTCTCCAGCATATCAGGTTCCACGGTGAGCTATTCATTCAAGCTCGTATTGGAAACTCTCGATCATGATATATTTGATACTCTTAGAATTAGTATTTGGAGACTAAATGTCATTGATGTGATGACTTTCAGATTTTTGGGATAATATGTAATATAACTTAGAGGTTTAGTTGATTGGTTACTTTAATAAGTTTTGGAGCTTCCGTATTATTGTTGTTATTCTAGTCGAATTATTGGTAGATGTTGAGGTTTGGATTTCTTGGTACGCCCACTTAGGAGGTTAAATGTGGGTGTCACTCACGACTCGTTTTGAATTGTAACAGTTGCTCTCTTTCATATTCAAACAAATACAAATCAGACATGAAAATTACATACTAAGATAATAAATTATGGAGACAACACTGATAATGCTAATATAAAAACAATTAAAAAAAAGGAAAAAAAAATAGAAAGAAACTTCTTAGAAAAAGAGTTTCAAATGAAAAGAAGCAAAATAAAAAGAAGAAGAATTGAGAGGAAATTATGAATGAAAAAGATAAAATGCTGTGCAGTATTAGACATTTGCTTTAATATTTATAGTTAGTAAAATAATTAGTAACATACGAATATGAAAAGATAAATAACATCTATTGGAGTAATTACAATTTGAATGACTTTAATTGTAAATATCTTCAATATGTAAAAAGTGACTTCTTTTGTATTTTAAAATTTTAAAAATGATTAAAAAATTACAAAAAATGAATATTTTCTAGCTCTTAGAAGCATGTCACATTAGCGATTTTAGATTCAAATTATGTATATACATATATACATATATGAAATACAATTGAGTATGCATAAAGTGTTCATCAACTATTCAATCCGATCAATTCAAAATCACCTCTAAAAAGTCTCAAAAATTAAATATGAAATTGTTTTCATATTTCATGTCTTTTAATATATAATTTGCTCGAAATTATTCATATTTATGATACAACAAATTTTTAAAAAGAAAAAAAAAACTAAGAGAAGAATAAGAATTGGAAGAAGAAACTGGCAGCAAACGACGACAATAACCAAGGTGGAGAAAGAAATTGATCATTTTTTTGGTTAATCAAATTAATTGAAGGGACATTTGATGTAATTATCCAATACTCGGGTAATCCTTTTTTTTTTATTTAAGCAAAAATTGACATAAATAGTTATCCATTAATAAAATAGGAGGAACTTTTAGACATATCCACTCAGAACTAGTCTAATTACTCTCCATAATTATAATTTGATAATTACAAATTTATAGCTATGTGTTGTAGAGAGGAGCGAGGTGAGCGAGACAGGGAGAGAGAGGGAAAAGAGTGGGAGGAGTATTTGTATATATGGCAAGAGAGATTGAGAGAAGAAGGAGAGATACGAGCGAGATTGGAGAGAGAGAAGAGAGGCGCGAAAAAGGAAAGAATGGGAGAGAGATGAATTGTATATATATATCGGTTAGATATATAATTGTATATTATACATATGTATTTGTATATTCTGACGAATTACACATATACAAACGTGACTAATTATCGCGAGTGATAATTATAACGAAATATAGCTATAATGATTAATTAAATAGTACAAATTTATTTAACCGCATAATTTTCTTTCTACTTTTTCAAACACACTATTTTTTCCTAAAAAACTTTTAACCTAGACAATAGAATTACCCCAAAATCAGATTAGATCTGTTGTGTCATTTTCAATTATGCAGTATCACATGCCATAGATAAAATCTGTGCGTGGATCCAAGAGGTAATGGGGGGTCCATTATCTTCACAAATTAAACAACTGTTTTTATGCTTCAATTAATTACATTGTTAAAAAAAATAAAAGTTGCTATTTGTTCCCCATCCCCATGAAAAATAATTAACTTAATTATGACTACTTTGACCCTGTTAAAATTTGAAAATAATGTTAGTAACATTCATAGTTAAAGCAATAAAAGTTTATTATATAGACGATATATACATATTTACATTCATTTGGTTGATATAACATCGACGTATCTCTAGCAATTTTAATTTTCCCATTGCCTTGAATAACTTTCAGAATTGCCTTGAATTTTACCAAAACAAAGACTATAGTGTCATTTACTAATCAAAAAGAGTACTTTTAGATACTTGTAGATATACTCTGTCAGTCTATTTTTACTTGTCAGTTGTATTAAAAATAATTATTTAATAATATTTATTTAGGTTAAAAATTCAAGAGATAATTTGTCCCTTTGTGTCGATTTTACTTTTGGAATTAAATATCATTCAATATATAATACATCCTAAAAACATTAAATTTCATATATTCAAAAAATAATAAATTACATTAGCCCTATTATTTATTATTGTATGTCAATATAATAGAGGACAACTATGGTTGAACCATAAAAGTAATATTTAACAAGAAATGGTGGAGCAGGGTGGAGCTAAATTGATTAATTTTTGTCTAAACCTTGAAGTTATATTTAAAAAGTTATCAAATACAAATTATCAATTTAGAATTAGTAACTTAAAAAAAATTCAAATGCTGAATTCATAAACTTTAAATTCTGACTCTGTCTCGACCTTTAAAAGCTCAAAGTTTAGATGCACATAATATACCAATATTATATCTCCAAAAGGAAGAAAAGGTAAAGAGAGTAAACATTCACATTTCAAAATTTTGTTTCACACACACACAAAAAAATTATCTTAAAAGTTTCAAGCAACAACTTAAATTAAAATAAAAGTTCATTTACAACACATAGATATATTATATATTATATATCAATAAAGGTGATTTATGAAAGCTAAAGCATTACTAGCAAGTTTAGTAACATAAGAAATAGCATCACCAATCTTAGCTTTGACATCAGGATTTACTTTCCTATCAGAGAAACCATCCAAACAAGAATTTGCATCACTTATAACAGCACTTGCATAAGTCTTAGCATTATCCCATTGAAAATCTTTGTCTGTATCATTAAGATGATTCATAGCACCAAGTGTTTCTTTCAACTCATACACTGCATCTTTCAAGTCACTAATACAATCTTTAATGGCAGCCGTTTCGTATTTCGTTATCCCTTTATTTTTTCCAAGCTCTGATACCATGTGAGAAGTGTTTTTCGCACTACCTATCGCGATGTCAAGGGCAGTGTCACATAACTTGATGGGGTTTGTTTGGACATAAGAGGCATATGGGAGAAGGGTGTTTAGGCAAAGTGAAGGGTATGTTGTGATGTTGCATTTGGATTTGATGTAGTTGGAATTTATGTTGCCTTGTGCTTGGGAGATTGTGCATACTAATAATAGAAGAAGAATTGGTAAGAGGGTTTTTGTTAGTTTTTTGGAATTATAAGGACTATAATTTTCCATTGCTATGTCTTTGGGATATTGGATTTGGAAATGGAATGTTGAATGTTTTGGAGTTTTACACAAAAGTGTAGATATATATAGAGCTCAATGTCAGGTGGACTAGACCTGTGGTGTTGGGATTAACTTGTGTGTATTTCAACTATTTCACCCAATCTCTGCTATTCCTTATGTTCATATTTAATTATCTGTTTTACTAAAAATTCGTCTTCATAATACTGATTTAGTTTGAAAAAATTTAGAGATAATTTATCTTTTCATGTCTATTTTATTCCTGTTGTTAAATATTATTCAATTATCTAAAATATTTTATGAAATATTAAATTTAATATATTTAAAAATAATATAATAATATTAGCTCTGTTATTTATTGTTTTTAAAAATGTGTGTCAAAGTCAATAATAATGGAACAAATTAAGGGAGTATTAGTGAGGGAAATAAAACCATATTTTTGTTGACCTGTCTAATTAACCTGTTCATACTAAACTTGTATTCAACCTCCCTATTTGCTAACCAATTTTCAACCTGCAATAAAATGGATGAAAAATTAGTTAGATTCAATATTTATGATATGGTTAGTTGGTAATTATAATTTATTTGGTATTAGCTTAATATACGTAGCTTAATATCTAACGAATTATGATTACTTATATAGTAGAGAATTATGACTTTAACTTTTTGAGAAGCATCTCAATTGTATTGTCCTTATGATTTCAATATTTTATGAAACATTTTAATTGTATCGTACTTATGAGTTATGACTTTGGCTTTTAAAGAAACATCTCAATTATATCATACTAACACCGATATATATAGAAATATTCAAAAGAAATTACAAGTAATTTCATTCATTAACCAATCACACAAAAAGATATTTAAATCAAGATAGAATAGTTAAAGTCCCGATGTCAAATCAATTAATTTTCTACTATATGCTAATTATATATACACTATGTCTATCGACATACAAATAGGAAATAGGAAGACCTACTGCAACAAAAATAATTTTTAACGGCAATAAAGTAGACACGCTAATAAAGAGTGCTAATGTCTTTATTGGCATTAATTAAGTGTCATTAGATTCAATGTTGCTAAATTCTTTAGGGACATATACAAAAAATATTAATTGCCACAAAAATTAGTAAAAATAAAGTGACTCTTACTTTTAATTAGTGAGTTTATTAAATTACTTTTAGGAATTAAACTAAAATTAATTTCTTATAATATTCAATCACTTTATTAATCGCTAGATTACATTCAAAATGTCATTTAATATAAGAGCCATGATTGGTGATGCATGTGTGTGTATATATATATATATAAACATATTGCCCAATACCATACTAAATTATTGGACTTGTGGTTATAATAAAGTTAAGTATGTATGAACAAAAATGTGAGTTGTGAAAGACAGATGTGAACAAAAATTGTTGCTGTCATATATGGCAGCTAGCAATCACATGCAGATTTAAGTCACATGAACTAAGATTAACAGTTCACTCAATAATTGTACTGAAAAAAAAATCATATCAAAAGTAGTTAGAAAAGGAATGAATTTGGCATTATCAACATTAAATCCTCATTAAAATAAGAGAAAATCTAATCAAATGGAATTTCTTAGTTGGAATTATGACTATATTTCTACCTGCATTTGATGATTCATGAAATTTTCCTTAATAATGTGTAGCTACTATCCGGGAGAATAAATTACGATCGAAATTTCAAAAACATATTTTTTTATTATTGCATTTTATTTATTCCTAAACTATACCCTTTTGTGTTGAGGTGACATAGAGAATGTTTTTCACTCTATCAGAAACAAGTGAGAGGCGGAAAATATGAGAAAAATCTCATCAATATTGGACGTATGTTCTTTATTAATTGGACATTATTTTAGTTAGTTCACATAATTATTTACTAAGACATATAAATTTAGTTATTTGATTTCTTTCTTTGGAAAAATATTTATTTTTTATCTCACTTAAACATAAACGACCAAAATACAAATGTATCCAGAAATTGTTATATAATTTTCTCTTTTATAGAATGCTAGCTTCTGATCAATTGTACAAATTAATTAAAATGATTAAATGGTGATAATGTCACAGTGGATCTGAAAAGATTATGTACAAATGTTTCATTTGTCTTGGTTGTCCATTTGTGTTTGAGGTGCATGGATTTCTAATTCTTTATTGGCATGACAAATGTCTTTTTAGTTAATATATATATATA
>NC_028647.1:10640196-10732068 GCF_001406875.1 Solanum pennellii
TTTTCTATTATATTATGGCTTTACTTAAAACAACGAAATTAATTAGAGCAATGATATAACTAACTTTATACTCCTTCGTTCAACACTATTCGTCTATAATACTAAAAATAAATGTTGAATAGTATTTGTACACTTTTTGAAATATATGAATAATTTTACACTTAGTTTCTGATTTATCTTTATCATTAAGTATATCATTTTTCTATTATATTTTCAAGATATTTATTTATTATATTAAATGGTGATATACTAAAATTACTCTTATATTTATACTTTCTTAATGAGTGTGCCAAGTCAATAGTAGACAACTATTATTGAACAACAAAAATAATATAGTTGACTCCAACTTTAATACGACATTATTAGATGTTGTACCAAATTAAAATTTGATTTACTAATTACTAAATGATCAAAAATTATTTACTTTTAACTATAGCTTACCAAATTATCACACAAAAATTTATAATTTTAATATCTATATTTACTTTTAACTATTTATCGAACTCAAAATTTATAGATTCCTAACATCCATTCCTACCTATTATTTTGAAGCCATTAGAACTAACATTAGATCACTTTTTTTTTTAGAGTTCTAACTTTTCTCACTATCGGGGTCCACTTTCTACCATTACGATAGCCCACTCTCCTTTTGTTTCGAATTATCGATTTTTAATGGTCTGAGTTTATTTTTTTAATTGGTTAGTTGACAATTTGATAGTAAATTAATAAATAATAACTATATCATTCATTTAGGATAACTACAAGATGTCAGTGTTTATTTTTGAGCAAGATGTTATCTGTTAATTCAGGTGCATTATTCATTTGGCTTGTCGCCTTATATCTAATAAGCAACTCTTAATAAAAGAAATTTATATGAAATCTTAATGGTTAAATTGATAACGAAAGCAATAACATTCAATTATCATAAATTAATAACCAATGAATCGTAAGTTAATGATTCTATAACGATTCAACATGCCATCAAATGAATAACTAATATGTCAAACCGAATACTTTTAGAATCAAATCTAACCGATTGATATGCTTCAATGCTTCATATTATCTCTCAATTCTTTATTTGTTATATTATCCTTAATAATAATGGGAAAGCAAAAATAGTTTTTTCAAGATTTTCAAAAGTAAATTCTTAAAAGTTTCAAACAGTTGACTATCTGCATGTAAAAAGTCAGTTGATAATATAAGTCTTTGTTCCCTGCTTTATTCTTTCACTAACTTCCCTCTTTCCACAAACACAATGTTTTTGGGTCAATTTGAATACCTTTTTCACATTTTGAATGCTTGCTAAATAGCTTTTTCTTTTGGAAGTGCTAAATGAAAAATGTGTTTCTATACTATTGATTAATCATTTAAAAAAAAAATAACTTAATCATATTTAAATTTAATTTTGGTAAATAATTACATTGACCTTTCATAACTGAACTTTAAAATTTATTTTTAAGATAAGCTAATAAAGAACATGCCATTCTCAAAGTTTTTAACCTTTTGAAAATACTTGGTTTTTTTTGTTAAACGCTAAACAATATAGTATTCAACACCAAGATTATAGTGAGACTAATATGATTTTTTTATCATAATCAAAGGTCCAGACGAATTTAATCTATCGCTCACTCTTTCGTCAAATATTTTTCATATTTTAAAGATTATTTCTATTTGGTCAAATATTTTTCATATTTTAAAGATTATTTCTATTTAGGGGGTGGGGGTGGGGGTGTAAATGCCCATGTGGTTGGCCACAATGAGGGCTATTGCTGCATGCCTACAATCCTATGGAGGCACATGATTGTATGGACTTTTGGTTGGTTGTAACATGCCATCCCAAAAATAAGTAATTTGATAACATCATCACTTACTTTGGATAGGGCATAAGTATAGGCGATGTTTGCGGACAAAATTGGTTACAAAAGATACTTGGTAAAAGCTTATTATTGAGTGGTAAAAGCTTGACCAAAACCTATTTTATAACAAATTGAGCATCTTATTCTAATGTTTCAAGCATGTTAGGTTGATATATATGATGTTGTTATACATGTGTTTTAGACTTTTTCGTTGAGATATTCATCAATTGATGTTAGTTGTATGTACTAAAATCAAATGATGTATTTGTCTTGTTAATTCAAGTGCTTTTTATGTAAATGTACCGCCGCAAAAAAAAAATTCAAAAAAAATGGTCGCATGTATATATAATGTATCAATATTACATGAATATTACATAATTTGTATGTATATGATGTGTATCTATGTATAAGAGATATATACTGCTTTACAATATTTATACATTGCAACAATTATCTTCCTCAATGAGCTAAATTTTCGTTCCCAATCCTGACAAGCTCAAATCTCCTCGAAACAACTCATAATGATTCACGTTTTCGATAAACATCAACTTAAATCTTAATTTTAAAATTGAGCTTCAGAGCTCTTCAATGACAGATTTCAATAAACATCAACTTAAATCTTACTCCAAACAACTTAAAATTTTAGATATGAGTTCCTCTCAGTATCTCATTCTTTTGATATATAACTTAGTAAATAATTATAGGCATTGAAATTTTATGAGACTCTACGAGATGCTTTCAATTAGAGTTGGAACTCTAGAAATTGTGGTCAACAAATTAGGATTCTTGGAAGCTACTCAACCTTAAACCCTAGTTTATGCCTATATAAAGATCACTAAATTCTCTTAAAAGACATCTCGAAAATTTCATAAAGAGATCAAAACCTCAAATAATATGCAAATTGATAGATTATTCATCTAGAGAGGTCAAATCTAAATTATCCTAGTTTGAGAAATATGCCACTAAAGGGCCCTCGAATCATGGATAAATCTTAGGAGAGTAGAATCAAGAGATCAACAAAATTGTACCCGCAATATTTATCAATAACATCATGTTTCTTCAAATTTTATTTGTGATTGCAGTTTATTTTTAATCACTTTAAAATTTGTTGCAAACAAATTGACACGCCCAGTGGGACCAGATTTGCCCTTCATCTCTTCTCTCCTAAATCAAAAGTGAAAATCTGAAGCTGCAAATGTGGAAGAATGAATACTTAAGTCTCGTCTTTGAGTTTCGTTAAGTCTATACTCCGACAAACCTTGAAGCAGGGCATTTGTAGACATTGAAGTTTTGTGGGACTCTACAAGATTAATTCAATTCGAGTTGGGACTGTACAAATTGTGGTCAACTCAAATTAGGATTCTTGGAGGGCACTCAACCCTAAACCCTAGTTTATGCTTATATAAAGGTCACTAAATTCTCTTAAAAGATATCTAAAAAATTTCATAAAGAGATCAAGATCTGGAATACTACATAAATTGATGGATTATTCTTCTAGAGAGGTTAAATCTAAATCATCCCAGTTCGAGAAATACGCCACTAACGGCCCATCGAACATGGATAAATCTTATGAGGGGAGAATCAAGGGAGGAACAAAATTGTACCCGTAATCTTGATGAATAAATTATGTTTCTTCCTTTTTTTTTTTGCGATTGCAATTTATTTTCTATCACTTTAAAATTCGTTGCAAACAAATTTACACGCCCAGTGGGACCAAATTTGCCAAGCTGCAAAGGTGGAAGAACGAGTACTTCAAGTCTCGTCTTTAATTTCATCAAGTCTACACTTTGATAAGTCTTGAAGCAAGGCGTATTTGTAGACATTGAAATTTTGTTAGACTCTACAAAAAGTGTTCAGTTCTAGTTGGGACTCTACAATATGTGTTCAGTTTCATTTAGAATTGTTGGAGGCTACTCAATCTTAAACCCTAGTTGCTTATATAAAATTCCCTTAGAAGACATATTAAAAATTCATAAAGAGATTAAAATCTCAAATATTATCCCATAAACTCTTAGGTATTTTTTTAAGACCAAGATCTCGAATATTCTGCAAATTCATGAAATATTCATATAGAGGTTAAATCTAAATCATCCTAATTCGAGAAATACTCCACTAACGACCCATCGAATCATAGATAAATCTTATGAGAGGAGAATTAAGGGAGGAACAAAATTGTACCCGCAATCTTAATGAATAAAATTGTGTTTTTTCATATTTTTTTGTGATTGTAATTTATTTAGTATCACTTTAAAATTTGTTACAAACAATGATAAAAGAAAAAAATGATCGTTTATTCCTCTACTTCAAGTATATTTTATCATATAATAGGCAAGCAAGAAAATCATTTTGTTCTATAAAATAGGAATTTCAAGGATAATGAATCCAATTAATTACCATATACATTTTTTAATATAATAGATCGAAAAGGTTGGCTCTTCAAAATAGAGATGGTATATTGGTGCAAATTCAAGTGTTTGAATGACCCAAATAAACATTTAGTTAGGCTAGTTTGGAGAAAATGGTTATATTTTTATTATTTTATTATACTTTTTGGATATATTTATTTTTATAATTCAATTTTATGTACATATTTGCCCTTGACCGTTAAATCTGATGTTCCTCTTTTTCTTATCCCATGTAGCATCTACATATAAACAATATATATATTAAAAAATTTATGTCTTATATATATTCTATCCAACTCAATTATTGAGACTCACTAAATCCAATTCTTATACCCTTTCTCCTCTCGTCAGTTTACCCACAAAGAAACATAATATGGATATTATAATTGATATTTTTTTTAAATCGGAAAGGGAGCCACTGTCCCATTTAATTCATTTCAGTTAACATTGATACATCCTAAAAATAAACAAAAAATTTAACAATTTGAACTTAGAACATCAAATTTAGCAATGGATAAGAAAGAACTTTTCAATTCTAGGACAAAAAATATAATTCATATTGTCACAATCCAAAGTATATCCTAGGTATAACATGGTGTATAGGACATTGAAAGCTCAATACAAGCCACTTAGCATACATCATACAAGATAATAAAAACAAAGAAGTTCAAAATATAGAACTTCATAATTCAAAAGAGTTTGACGAAACGAAAGTCTAACATAAGTCTCTATAAGCCATCTAATACATCACAAGGAAAGTGATTGAGACGTAACTCATTCATCACATACAAAATGACATAAAACTATAAAAGTATCTCGATCCCCGGAACATGAAGACCTACCAATCATGAAGACTTACCAATTTTCAAGTCAAGGAAAACCAACTAGCCACAAGTATGGGGATATGATGCATCAGACCCTACATTAGTGAAACAATGTGGCACAAATAAGCATTAGTACATAAAATGTACTAAGTATGGAGCAATATGCATAAATAGGCATGATAATATGAATGACTTAAAACATGCGTAGGCATGATCATTCTTTGAACATTTAAAGGCTTAACGAAGCAAAAAATGAAAATAATAAAATATAGTCAATGCATTTGAAATAAGGGACGTAACAGAAGATTTGAAGAAAACATAGTCAGTTAGTGGGATCTTTAACTTTTAACCGACAAAAAGATCATGAGAGCTATATCATAAAATTCGGTATGTCCTTCATACCGGAAGAGGGGGGATCTTCTTGCCAAGGTAGAATATGTACATATTATCATTTGCTAAAGTGGATCCACTAGCTAGGTCATTTAAGACAATTCTACAAGTGCACATAGTTTGGGACAAGAAATTTCTACTAAAGAGCCTCCACCTCAAAGCCCTCGCAGTGCTAAGTATAAATTAACTTTGTCTACTGAACTGAGGCTTAGAAACACAAACACAAAGTACTTGATATTTTTCACCTTTGTACTGTGGGCTCTCATGGTCCGTTCATGTCACAATTCAATTATCATAACTAAATCCACACTAGCTAATTTACCTATGGACGAATCATATCTTACTAATCAAAGTATTATACACCTAATTATTTTAATATAATTATACGCACAAAGACATAAAATAAGAGTTTCAAAATTAGTAAATAAAAGAAAGTAAGGAATTTAACAGCTATTACACTTTCCAAAATTTGCTAATCACCATACAAGTACTTCAATAAAAAATGTCGAAAAATAGCAAATAATTAAAGAAGTAAAATAATGTCCGAAGAAAATAGAAATCGATTCTTGAGAGGATTTGTGTTAGCCTGGATAGGAATAGCTCACCCTCGTATAAAACTATTATTTCGTTAGATATGAGGTCGCGTACGTGAAAGATTTCGGATCACAATCTACACTCAAAGAAACATACATGAATAACATCAACACAAATATTATTTACTATTTGATAATATAGACCGAATAAACTTAGTAACTAATTTATTGGACAAAGTGTAACACCTCAAAAGTTAGAAAGTCGAAAGAAAAGGGAAAGTTCTTATTTTAGGCATTGCGAAGGTTCTACGAGTCTAACCTACAGACTATAGGAAGTCCTGCATATCATAGAAAGGAAATCGTAGGCCTAGAGATTTTTTTTTTGGAATTTTAAGTTTTTGAAGTATGATTTGGGAATGAACCAGGTGAACTGTAAGAGTTTTAGTGGGACGTAGAAGACACTCATAAGATGGAATCAAAGATTTGATTTAGGACCTCAGGTCTATTAAAGGTTTTGATCATTCGTGGTTGGTTTTACGAGTCATAAGGTATCCTCGTAGAATGGTCCCAAACTTAGAAATTTGTGAAGTTTAACTTGAGTTCCATGGATGGGTCTACAAACCATACAATGGACGGCGGATTGTAGGAAGTTCTCATGGGAAATTATTGAATTTTGAGTTTCTGAAGTTGGTTCTATGATTGATCAAGACGGGTCGTAGAAATTCCTACAAGCCATAGGTCATAACCGTAGGAACCATGCGACAATTAATTTTTAGAATATTTTGATCTTTTTCTACGCATCTAATACCTATATTATGTCGTTTTGCCCCTATTTAAGACTTATAAATATCCGTATACCCCCCAAACTTCCCCAATTATCTCATTCACTCAAACCCCCAAGTCTCGTACACATTCAATCCCTCCAAGTCTCATCCACATTCAACCCCAACAACTCTCTATCAAGGTCAAGAAGAAGAATCTAGTCTATCCAAGTTAAGTCTCCTTTTTAATAGGAGTAACTATAATTAATAATAATTATGTGACTCATGTGTAATTACTTATTCATGTTTTCTCTATATATACTAGATGTACACCTCTTTATCAATAAGACTCATTATTCTATCATGGTATCAGAGCAAGGGTTAAACTCTTCCGAAACCTAAAAAAAAAAAACCTAAAACCTAAAACTTCTTCTTCTTCTTCTTCCTGTCGATCAAAAAAAAAAATCGACTCCGTCTGCTTCTCCTCTTCAACATGGCAGCCGATCCCCTTGCCACTCTTCCCTCCGGCGTGAAATTGCTTCTTCGCAATCTTCACAATCTCATCGCAGAAAAATTAACCGATCATAATTATCCAGCTTGGTCGAATAGCGTCAAGACGGCGCTTTCCGCAAATCTTCTTCTTAGTTGGGTCGACGGTACCAGAACAGTGCCGCCCATCAATGTCACCGTCACAGACAAAGATGGTACGACCTCGACGGAACCAAATCCCGCCCATATGTCGTGGGCTCTTGTTGATGCTCAAATTCATGCCTGCCTTCTCGCTGTGATTACCCCCAAATTCAGAAGTATGCTCGTGGTTTTACTACTTTTGGGGCTCTCTGGAATGCTCTTGCTACCCGCTTTAACTCCTTATCAACAGCCCATGTTTTTCAGTTGCGTGACCGTATTCACACCCTCCGCAAGGGCACACTCACCATGGTCCAATATCTGGACGAAGCAGCCTCGATTATCTCTGATCTTGATGCCCTCAATGAACTTGTTCCCGAACGAGATGTCATCAATGCTGTTGTTCGGGGCCTGCCTGCCGAATTTTCTTCTCTAAAACAGCACATCCGCTATCACGATGGCCCACTCACACTCAATCAAATATCGGGCTGGTTGAATGCCGAAGAATTAAATCTTGCCATCGAATCCAAATTGGACCTCGCTAACTCGACAGCTCAGGCAACGCACATTGCACTTTACGCGGCTGGGCAGCATGGTGGCGGGCGTCCAGGCAGACGCGGTGCACACCGCGGCAGAGGCAGAGGACAACATCAGTCACTCGGCCAAAGCAGCAGTTCTGGCCGCAGCAGACCTGACCAAGACAGCAGACGCGGTGGCGGCAGTTTTTCGTCAAGTCGCAACATGCCTGTGTGTCAAATCTGTGACAAGCGCGGACACGCGCCTCGTGTATGTTGGTATCGCTACGACGAGCAGTCTGTTTCTTCCCCAATCGGCGGAACTCGTGCGATGCATGCATCTACAAGCAACTCTTCAAGTGATTGGTATCTGGATACTGGTGCAAATTCTCATGTGACGCCTGATTACTCTCAACTCCATAATTCGACTTCCTATTCTGGCATCGACACAATCATTGTAGGTAACGGTCAATCTTTACCCATCTCCAATACAGGTTCTGGCTATGTTTACACCCCCACAGGTACTTTCTCATTGTCCACGCTACATCATGTCCCATCCCTAACATCCAATCTTCTGTCTGTCTATCTGTTTACCAAAGAAAATAACTTCACTCTTCTTTTCAATGCCCATAATTTTCAGATAGTGGACATTTAACCAAATAGATCCGGTACAAGGGCTGTTGTGAGCAAGGTCTATACACTCTTCCTTCCAAGCTATCTGCGTCAATCTCATCTTCATCAGTTGCTCATCAAGCCATTCGTTCCTCTACCTGGCACAGCAGACTTAGTCATCCATGTGCCGAAGTTACTAAGTCCATTATGTTTGTCTTAGGTTTTTCGTTTTCCACTAAGGATCATTGTGAGTCATGCTATGTAGCCAAATCGAGTCGTTTACCGTTTATCTTATCTAATACTAAGGCCACATCGCCATTTGAATTAATACATTCTGATGTTTGGGGTCCAACCTCCATCTCCTCCTTTAATGGTTTTCGTTACTATATCTGTTTTGTTGATGATTATAGTAAATTTACATGGCTTTATCCCTTAAAACGCAAATCTGAAGCATATTCGGTTTTTGTAAATTTTGAATGCATGGTCAAAACACAATTCAATTCCAACATCAAAATCTTTTGTAGTGACAATGGCAAAGAATCTTTAAACAATGCCTTTGGCCTTTTTCTCCAATCTCTTGGTATTATTCATCACACATCTTGCCCCTATACTCCTGAACAAAATGGTGTTGCCGAACACAAACACCGTCACCTCATTGAGACTGTTGTCACCCTCCTTCATGAGTCTCATCTCCCTGCATCCTTCTGGGTCGAGGCGTTGGCCACTGCCAACTATCTCATCAACCGCATGCCCACACCCTCCCTCTCTAACACATCTCCTTATGAATGTCTATACAAACACCGTCCGGATTACACTCACTTTCGCCCTTTTGGTTGTCTTGCCTACCCTTGGCTACGACCTCACACTCAACACACACTTCAACCCCGGTCTACACCATGTGTCTTTCTAGGCTACCACCCCACCATAGAAGGATACAAATGTTTTGACCCCGTCTCTCAAAAAATATGTCTCTCGTCATGTTCGTTTTATCGATAATGAATTTCCCTATCCCCGGTTGAATTTTGTCACTGCCACGTCCAATCCACTTGGTATTATTCCAATCTTTCCACCGAGCTCACATGGCCTTGTACCGGCACCCATTAACCCATCCATCCTGCAACCAACAACTAACCCCGACTCTCCCGTCCAAAATGGATCACCCAACAACCACAATCCACCTATCCCACCAAGCTTCAACCCTCCTCACCAACACTTCCACCAGCCGAACCAGCACCCCCTCCACCCCCACCCCCACCACCTTTACATCCCATGCAAACTCGTTCTGAATCCGGCATTTTCAAGTCCAAAGCCTATGCCACTACTTTACCTGCTATCTCTCCCTCTGAACCTATTACCTACAAACAAGCCTCTAGCAATCCCCTTTGATGTCAGGATATGGACGATGAATACAGGTCTCTTATTAATCAGCGTACTTGGGAATTGGTGCCAACACCCCGACATCGAAAACCAATTGGTTGCAAGTGGGTGTACCGCATCAAACGTAATGCCGATGGATCCATATCTCGTTATAAAGCTCGCCTAGTTGCGAAGGGTTATCATCAAGAGTATGACATTGACTATAAGGAGACTTTCAGCAAGTCGTCAACCAGCAGACTATCCGACTAGTCTTGTCTCTCGCTCTTCATAATGACTGGCCCCTACACTAGCTATATGTTAGCAATGCCTTTCTGCATGGCACTCTGGAGGAGGACATTTATATGGATCAACCACCCGGCTACGTTGATTCCCGCAATTCACATCTTGTCTGCAAGCTTAAAAAAGTCCCTATGGTCTTAAACAGTCCCCCCGTGCTTGGTATAATCGTTTCTCTTCCTTTCTGCAGGATATGGGCTTCCGCACGTGCACTCATGACACGATTCTATTCACTCTACGGCATCCTCGTGGCCTGGTTATAATTCTTCTCTATGTTGATGATATTGTGATTACCGGCAGCTCATCTGATCTTATCTCCATTATCACAAAGGCCATGCATCAAAATTTTCAGCTGAAAGATCTTGGCCCTCTACATTACTTCCTTGGCATTGAAGTACTCCGTACCTCCTCTAGTCTCCTACTTCATCAGTCAAAATACACTGAGGATCTTCTCACTCGGGCAAGAATGGCTGAATCTAAAACTGCACCTACTCCCATGGCTGTCCGTCCACCATTCACCTCAGACAGCCGTCTATTCGACAATCTGACCCTCTATCGAAGCATCGTGGGTGGCCTTCATTATTTGGTTGTTACTCGTCCAGATATTCAATATGTTGTTAATCGTGTCTCTCAATCCATGCATGCTCCAACTGAACAAAACTTCCAGGCATTAAAACGCATTCTTCGTTATCTAAAGGGTAGCTCTCGTCGTGGACTTCTTTTCCAAAAAGGAAATCTGGAGCTCTCCATCTACTCCGACTAAGACTAAGCTAACGACAAGGATGATCATCGCTCCACTACTGGGTATCTACTGTTTCTTGGACCAAATTTAATCTCTTGGTGCACCAAAAAGAAAACGTGGGTGTCTCGTTCTTCCAACGAAGCTGAATACAGAGCTATGGCGGCTGGAGTTGCCAAAGCTATGTGGCTTCATCATATTACGGATGCTCTTGGTCTTCCTCCTTTTCGGCAAAAGATTTACTGTGACAACGAGTCCACCATTTGCGTTACGAAAAATCCAGTCCTTCACGATTGTATGAAGCATGTTGGTTCTGATTGCCACTTCGTTCGTGAGCAGGTCATGTCTGGTACTACGAGCACACATCATGTTTTGTCTTCCGAACAACTTGCAGGCATACTTACCAAACCTCTTCCACCGGCTGCGTTTCATTACCTCGCTACCAAGCTTCCCCTCGTACCCATGGATCAGCTTGCGGGGGTAATTACTTATTCATGTTTTCTCTATATATACTGGATGTACACCTCTTTATCAATAAGACTCATTATTTTATCACTTTTAACCATTGATTTTGGGATTTGAATAGAAAGTTATGTAGAGTTTCATCAATGGCTTCCATCAGCCATTGAACCCCAAGGTTTCTCAAATTCTCCAAGTTTAAATTCATCAAAAATTGATTGGGTTTTCATTCAATTCTTCATGGGTTCTAATTGTGTTGATTAAATAATTTGACTTTAACCTTATTGCGATTGTTTTGACTCAATTACATACTTTTCAGTTGTTTTCACATGAACTCATGCATTGATTATGTTGAGTATGTACCCTAATAGACATGAATTTGTGAAGAAACTACGAATCTATGAATGACTTTTTCATGAAGTTATGCATGATTTATGAAAAGAAATGTTTAACGATCTAGGTTTCTATGAGGTGGTGAGTTATGAAGGGTGATTAGGGCGTCATGCGGAAACTTATAATTAGCAAATCATATGATTGATTAATCAGATAACAAAAACTTATACTGAAAATCAAAATATTATTATATCAAAACTAATATAAAGAAAACCATTGAAACTGTAGAGAGAATAAATCTTCCCATAAACAAAAATCTTAAACGACTACATTGTGGATGTTATTGTTATGTCATGTTAGAAGAAATAAATCTATATTTATAGAGTCCGAAAACCTTTTCCAACTAGAAAAGGACTAGCTACTCCAAAACCTTTTTCCAAAAAGGAAAGAATAAATCAAATATGAAAAAATATTATATTTCCTTTCAAGAAAAGTAAAAACATTTATGGTAATGTTTTGACTTTTCTTCAAGAAAAAAATCTTAAATTATGATAAGAAAATCAGGGCAAAACATTAATACGATGAGCATCTATGAAAATGTGAAAGGGTCTTCTCAGATATTAAGAATCATAGTTTGGTAAATTGTTACCTCACATATGTCTTATTCAAGATTTAATGAGCTACTTTATGATATTTTCAGTTTGAATTAGTAAATTAATAGTACTTTTCCATGTATGATGATATGCTTATGTTTGTGACTATTTTGTTGGAATTTAACTTAGCACCGAGAGAACTTTGAGACTCAAACAGGATAGTCTCTAGTAGCAAACCCTAGTTTCAAACTACGTGCCCCAATAGATTTCCCTTAGATGACGATATATGTGTTATGACACTACGTTTTACCTTGACAAGTAGACTCTCCTTTCACGTTATTGAAGTTATATAAAATTTCATCTTAAAGCTCGCATGATATATTATTGGTTAAAACTAATATCTCACAAAATGAATATGAAGCTTTCTTGTGATTTTAAGATGCATTGATGATGTTCATATACATTTTATGATGTTTCTTTAAAGATTTTACTATGCTTAGATTGGTCATGCATTTCATGTTGTTTTTTCTTACGTCCCTTTATGATCATATTTCACATTTTTATGCATATCCATCATACATAGTATATTTCATGCACTAATGCATACTTGTACTTACATTGTTTAATAATATAGGGTGTGACACTTTCTCTCCTCTCGCTCGTGGCAAGTTAATGACTTCAAGGATTTGAAGACTTGGTGAGTCTTCATAATGCAAGGACTATGTCACTATTATTGATTTTATGTGTCTTTACTTATGAAAATTGTATGTGGTGTACATGTTACGTCCCAACCACTTCTTTTGATGTAATAGAAGGCTTGTCAAGACTATGATAGATTTCCGCTTTAATGTCAAATTCTTCTACATATGAGATTCTTTACTTCGTCTAATATATTGTGTATATGTATTTTAAGTGGCTTGTCTAGGGACTCTTGGGGTCCTATATGTCATGTCACATCTAAGGTGTTCTTTGAATCATGACATATAGGTAATAAAGCAAGTGGACATATACAATAATATATGATCGATTAACTCAACAATTCAACAATCAATATAAGCCAAATGAATAACTTTATTTTCGACATATCACTTGGCAAAAATCAGTCATTCACAACTAGTAATGAAGGATTCCTTGAAAAGTATCACACAATGACTGAACATGCAAATCACCAAGTGGATAATCTAAAGTTAATATCTTAAAAGGTCTCTGAACTATGAAAAATTACCTTGTAAAGTCACTAAACTTTGTAATGTATCACTAGAATCACTCAACTTAACGTTTTTTATCTTCTAAAAATATTAAACAATATTTATCACCAAAATAAATCTGACCTGGCAAAATAAATATATTTTATGCCATGTTATCATGGCCCCATAAATAAATAAAATCATAAAATATATTTATTAATATATCCACTACTCATAACTTGTCTTCTTCTAAAACACTTAAACCCTAATTCTCTTGCCAAATCTCCCGCTTCCTTTTTCTACTTCTTTCTCTATTTCTCCCAAAATTCTCACCTCACAAAGAAACACTGTAAAGTCTATTTTAAGGTTATTGATGCTGAATTTTTTCATAAACAATTATTTCCTTCATTTATTCGAGAAATAATGAGCTGAAATCTGTAAAAAAAAAAATGGTCTCCCGCACCCATAAGCCTCTAATACCGACGGAAAGGACCACTATGCGCTTGCTAAAACAATCCTAATTCAATTGATGTAAAAATTATAAACGTTTAGCTATATTGTCCTTTTATTGTAGAATGTCTAAAAATTGGTTTAGGACTTTTTGTATTCTAATTATTTTTCCCCTGTATTCAGAGGAGAGGATGCAGAAAGACTGACTCTTTAAGAGAAAAGTCATGAAGGAGTACATCGTTGAAGTTTAGAAGAAGAAAATATTAGAAATCATAGCAAAATATAGAATTATCTTTGTAATTTTTTGTGGTTATGTGAGACACCTATTGCAACACAATATATTCTTTTCTTTTTTGCTACAATGGTGCTCCTAACAACCTAGTATATAATATATTTTTAGAAATGTTGTAATATTATTTATGTGTTGCTTATTTATATTAGGCTTAAGTCATATGCGGCCCCCTAAAGTTGTCTGCATAATTCATTTAAGCACCTCAACTAAGGTTTGTACCTATTAAACACTTTAATTATTCAAAACTGTGTCTTTTGACCACAAAATGCTGACGTGGCTAAATAAGTGTATCTCACAGCCTAGTAGCGCGTGAATATATTCCTAATTTTTTTTAAAAATAAACTTTACTCTTTTTTTTATCCTAATCAGCATTAATTAATATAACTCAAAATATTTTTTTATTTAAAATAATGTTTGACAAAAAAAAAAGTAACCCCACCCATCCCCACCCCTGTAGGCTGTACCAATTGTCTTCTTCTTCACCCCATTTCTGCACTCTGTTTTTTTTTCTTTCATTTTTATTTTTCACTCTTCATAAATTGAATTTGTTAAAAGAACTTGCAACAAGAAACAAATGGGACATCAAAACTATAAGAGCAATACTTGTTCTCTACATTGATTTTGACATAATTTATCAAAATAATTTATCTACGTAGATTTTTTTCCATAAAGAATCTTAACAATCACTCCATTAATATATTATACTTCATAATTTATTTCACTATTTGCATTAGACTTGATTTCAAAAAGATTAATCTTTTCAAAGGAATAGAAAATGAGAAGTAATTGATGATGATGAAGAAGAAGATAAGGCAAATGATTAGGTTGACGAACTTGGAGGAGGGGGTGGGGGAGATTTTCTTTTTTCTTCTTTTTGTTGTTGCCGGAGGAATCGAATTTGTTGTTGGAATCAGGATGGCTGGTGAAGGGAAGAAGAAGAAAGGTGGGTGGGTGGGTTTGTGTGGGAATGGGGGTTTTCTTTTTTCTCCTTTTTGCTAATTAATTTTTAGGATTATTAATGATTGGAGTTTTTATTTTCATTTTTTAAAAAATAATCAAATATTCATTAGATGGGGCCCATGTACCACATACTGCAATTTTATTGGTTACTTTTTAAAAATAGTGTGCGTGAGTTATACACAACATTTTAAAAGCTTATTATTATTTTGTATTTAATAGGTACATATTCGTTAATATTAGAGTGTCTAATAGGTAGTAGCCTTAGTTGAGGTGTTTAAGTTAATTATGAGGACAATTTTAGGGGGCCGCAGATGACTTAAGCCTTTATATTGGAATTAATGTACATGGTTAACACGGGAGGTAATATAGTCAGTGCTATTGAATTTAACATTTATTTCCAGTGTTGATTAGAAATTTTTTAAATGTTATTGATAGGAAGAAATTTTGATTGTCGGTAATAGTCTAGAAAAATAAATTTTATTGCAAAAACAGAATTTAAGAGGGGAAGACATAAAATTAATAAATTTTATGATTTTGTTTATTTGTTGGTTCATTATTACAATACATTAAAATAAATAAATTTTATAATTTTATTTATTTGTGAGGTCCACAATGACATCACATAAAAAATAATTTAATTTATCACGTTAAATTTGTTTAAAAATAAATTGTAATTGAGTGATTTTCGAAGATAAAGGGTTAAGTTGAGTGATTTTAAAGACAAACTAAAGTTTAGTAACTTTACAAGATAATTTCACATAGTTCATTGACCTTTTAAGATATTAACTCAGATAATCTATAATCAATAAGTAGTCACACACTAAGGGTGGTTGTGAAGTAAATTTCAATTTTTAGCATAAGCTTAGTGTGGAATACCAATGACGAATCTAAAAGTATCAATACAAAAAATAGAATTTGAAATGGATAGGGTGTCGGTGTCACCATCTATGTCATGAGTCCTATGATGAGAGGAGGAATGTGACTGAATTTATTGATGTCGTGTGAAATATTATGCAATGTACTGAAATATCAAAAAAAAACAAATGAAATCGAACAAATTTGAGAATTTTATTGATATGGGAAAAAAACTACAATCACTAATAATTTCTTAAGCAAAATGTAATCCTAACAATGGTGATCTATAGTAGTCTAAAAGAGAGATAATAAAGATGGATCAAAAGAGAGAGGGGGGAGAAGAGAATTTAGAAAGAGAATATTCGTGAGCTTTTGGATAGTGTGAAAATGAACCATATAAATCAGAATTAATTTGTAATATTAATTAGTTATGTGTAATAATTGATTACAAAAATGTCCAGTTAAAATGAACACATGCTCATACTAATCAGTTCTTAATGCTTTAAAAAAGAATGACCATTTTTTTTAATTTGTTTAAAAAAGAATGATCTCTTTCTTTTTTTTGGTAATAACTTTCCAAGTTACACGTTTAAGGGCACAAAATCAAAGGACAATTTTGTACATTTAACCTAACTTTAATTTAGGATCACAAGATTCAAAAGTCTTTTTTATACTCTTAAACTCTATGTCAAGTCAAACCAGATCATTTTTTGTGAAACTGAGTTAGTACTTCTTTTTTATTGTTTACATGCTTGCAAAAATCGGATTTGAACCGACACTTTTCAGACGCACAGTCTGAATTTAAACTGTTTTTATCGTGATAGAAACTCAGGATTAATTATAGTAATTCGAGAAAAGCACCAGAGCAGCAAATTTCATAGCCGCGACAGTTGTTCCTCCATCAAAGACTCTGAGTCTGCTACGTAGCTAGGCTATGAAATTGATTTTCTGATGATAAAAATAGAAAGAATAAAGGATCACGCTTACAAGCAGCCATTTCCATCGTCTTTTGCTAACCCTGATTCTATCAAACCTGCTTCTTCAATCCTGATTAGAACTTCTTCCTGCCTCAACAAAATGTAATCTCAAAATCAAAGAGTATTAGTACATTTAAAATAATTTAAGACAATATATAATTAAGATGTGTGCTGAAATTTCTAGTATAGTTAAAAAAAATAAAAGGAATACTTGTGCTTCTTTCTTAAAAAATAAAAATAAATAAAAGATGTTTCAATTAGAAAGGAAGCGTAAAGTATAAATACGAAAGGAAAGGGCAGATCCACTTCTACAATTTCATTCACTGAACACAACAATGGTTCCTTTTCGCTCCATTTCGATCTTCACCTTCGGCTTCCTCCTTCTCTTCCGATGTTCCTCGTCGTCGGCGGAGCAGCAACAGTTCGCCATTGATGGGAAAGTATTGGAACTCGATGAATCCAATTTCGAAGCGGCTATTTCCACTTTCGATTATATGTTTGTCGATTTCTATGCTCCTTGGTGTGGTCACTGCAAACGTCTTTCTCCTGAGGTCTTTCTTCCTATCGTTTTCTTTTCTATTTGCTTGATTTGCTTTCTTTTTCTTTCTTTTTTTCAAAAAAGGTTTGGATTTGTTTATACTTCAGTGCTGTATTGTTAGAGTGAAATTAAGGATGATTTACATTGAATTCCATAGTTAATAACAGAGATATACTCATTTCTGTAGTTTTCAGGAAGTAATCTTCCACCAAAATCTAAAGATATATTAGAATCAGAAAATATTAATGTGCTTTAGTTTTAGTGAAGCTTCTAATTGTATAAACATTATTTTCAAATAGTAGACGAAAATTGGTGACATTGTTCCTCAGATAGTGGCTTTGATGGAACAATACTATAGGATATAAAGTAATATCATCGTAAGGTTTTGCTTCAAAGTTTTAATTATTAATTAACTATATATGGAAGTTTGATACCTACTGATGTAAAATGATGGTTTGGTACATGAATCTACTCTGCCTCAGATGCTAGTGTATATATGTTTGCACTCTCTTATGGTACCTAATAAGGTGTTGATAGTGTTATGTTTGACTCTTGTGAAATTCTTATAAAAAGAAATAGGCACTTGAGAAATAGATTTTTATGATCTAACCTGATTTGAAACTATAGAGGGATGGAGGGCTGACTTATTATGGTCACGTAATTAAACTCATGTGAAAAAGGAAGCTCTCCTTTATGCTACGAAAGAAAATAGAATGATTTCATTTACAGTGAAAGAAGACTTTGGATGTCACCCATTTAACTTAATATATGTTCACATTCATGATACATGAACTTCCAGAAAAAGCTTTTTTCATGAACAACAAAGTTCAAGTGGCTGAGGAAACATTGCTGGAGGCTGATCTTAGCTGTTGGATTAACCCTTTTATGGTCACTAGTGAGGAATTACTCATTTTGTAATTTCTTGTGACTTTTTTTTTCTGTTGTGGTACTGGTCAAATACTTAAAAGAATTTGTAAGGTTCATATGCAAAGTCAAATATCAAATCTGGAGAGGAAAAAAGGGGTCAGCGATGACGATACCTTGGAAAGCATGTCATTCCTCAGTACATAAAGTGGAGAAGAAAGATAGGAGCAATAGAGGATTATTGAGAACAAAAAAGGATATTTGATTAAATGTAAAAGGCTTAAAGTAATCTTGCAAAGGAAGTTCATTGATATCAGACAGGATCATGATATGTCATGTGAGAACTAAGAAGTGATTGTTACCACATGTTAATAGACTGATAGGCATACTTGTTTGTCGTTCTAGTCTTATCAACTGTTCCCTGTCTTCTAAGAGAAACTTTCTCCCCTTAATAGGAGTGCCTGTATTTTGGGTGCTCAAGTGTGTTGCTTGTGATCACTGAAACTTCTTGAGGGATGAGATTGAATTGTTTCTTTCTAAAGTTTGATGATATTGATATGTTCGTCAATGAAAGGTATTATCAAGCTCTTTACGTGAGTTCACTAAACTTCATATTCTGCATTCTATGTTAGAATTTTTCCCCAACAAAGGGACATTTTTCATTTGCTTGTTTTATTGGATAATAGATATTTTTGAATGTGACATCATGAAGCACTCTGACAAAAGTTCCTTGCAGTTGGACAAAGCATCTGCCAATCTTGCTGTATTGAAGCAGCCCATTGTAATTGCAAAAGTAGATGCTGACAAATACAGTCGTCTTGCTTCTAAATATGAAATTGAGTATGTCTGCTTTACACATATTAGTTATTACTACAATTATTTTGTTTAACCGTTTTCATAATGTGAAACTTGCTTTCTGGTTAAATCAAGTTGCTTGAACCATAAAAGAGAATAAGTTTCTTTAGTTTGGTATAACATTTTTATTAGCATTATTAGATCCACGGTTTGTTATCTTAATCCATTTGTTAGTCTGCTATAGATTGCCAAAGACTGTAGATGCAGATCCTACAAAAAACTTCCTATTCCTAATCCAGTATTTCTTTTTCTTTTTCTTGAGAAAGGTAACTGTATTAAAAAGAAACAAGCACTGAGAAGGTGCTGTTCAGAAGTATTTACAGAAAATTCTAAGATAATTTTTATTCTTAGAGGATTCTATAAGATTTATCATTGCTTCAGCTTCATTAAAAAAGGTCTATTTACACTAAAAGTAAATGTTTCATCTTTATCCCCTGACTAGAATTTTCCTCGTCTTCAAAGCATCTGTCATTTCTTCCTCTCCAAATATTCCACCATATACATGCAGGAATAGTATACCACCATTTCTTCTGCTTTGTATATCTTCCTTTAATGTTCCAGCACTTTAAAGTTCACATGTATCTCTGCGCATAGTCCGTTTAAGCCCCATCACGTTAAGGAACAACTGCTACAATTGATCAGTAGCATGACAATGCAATAATAGATTATTGACATTCTCAGATTCTTTTTTTTTGTTTCATATATAACAGTTTAAGCACAACATGATTCCTCTGTAGATTTCCATGTGTTAAGCAAGCTATTCTAGCCACCAACCAGGTGACCCATGCCACTTCATAAGTGACATTTGTTTTCCAGATTTTTCCTCTAGGCCAACATCCTCCTTGCTCTCCAACAGAATTCAGAAGCCTATAACAAGATTTTACTGTAAAGGCACCGTTTCCATGAGCTTTCCGGATTAGCTTATCTTGTCCTTGAGTCCCTTTGAAAGGTTAGAGTATTTAAAGAAATCAGACATTATGCTCAATTCCCAATCATTTAAATGTCCCTGAAGTTGAAATTTCATCCTTCCCCTCAGAATAGCCAAACTAGCATCAGGTAGAACAGTACGTCTGAATAGATCAGGGAATAACGTCTTTAAGGGAGATACCTAATCCAGTTAATATCCCAAAATCGAAATCTTTTTCCATCACTCACTACAAACCCAATATTACCTACAATGTTTTGCCAAAGAGCTTTAATAGTCCATAAAGTCGCTCCATATGGTGAAGTCACTACTTTTGTAGTCCAAAAACCTTGAGACCCATACTTTACACTTATTTCTTCTTTCCATAGTGCACGTTCTTCTAAAATCTAAAGTGAATCTTCACAACCATTGCATCAGTAAGCTCCAGTTGTGTTGCCTCAAAATTCTAATGTCTAAACCCCTTCTTATTAAGTGTAAATGAACTCCATCTAACTAAATGGAGAGTTCTCTTATCTCTGTTGCCATGCCAAAGAAAACCCCTTCTTAGTTCGTCTAATCTCTTCTCCACTTTGACTAGTAATAAAGACATCACATATGTGGGAAGGGCATCAAAGATACTATTTATCAGCATTGATCTTCCCCCAGTGTCGCTAACCTCTCTACAACCCCCTGCCAAGTGTCTATAGCTCTGTTGCTTGTTCCTAGATCCCATTGCAACCCCATTCCTGATCCATTATTCATCCCTATATGAAACCATTTTTGGATTGCAACAGACAAAATTGACTGAAGACACTTGTTTAAATCACATAGGTTATGACGCACGCACACAAAAACATGGAATGTAGCTTGAGCATCCTGCCCAAGCCTCTTTGCTGTCTATCTACACCTGACAGCTGCCACCACCATCCACTGCCCTGCACCTCTCCCGGAACATCTTCGGAGCCTCCTTATCTTACCTCCCTATATCCCAATTCAGAACATGATCTCAATGTGCCTTCTCTTCCAGACTCTCCCATATCTAAGTAGTTCCAACATTTCTGGAATTTCCTTGTTCATCTAATGTAGCGTTCTGATGTAGGATGCTCTTTATTTGGTGAATCCTAGTCAGAGGCAGATTAGCTTGGTCAGATAAGCATCAAGGGATATGATGAGGAATGTGCTGCTGGGTAGAAGATGATGTAAGGGGGAATGGGAACGTGATGCTGAGTTGTGGACTTTGTGGCCAAAGGATTTTTGAATCGGGGTCTTAATTAATCTATGGAGGATGTTTCCTATAGAGTCCCCATGAGGCTGAACCAGCTAACATCAATTCTTTTCAGTCTCCTTTTTCACTATAGTATAAACATTGGCTGAAGTCCAAACATTTTTTCCTCTTTGGGAGAGGATGAGAATATATTTTCTTCTCTTTTCATTCGACAATTAAAATCCAAAAGACAGACTATACCTATTCACATGTTTTAGAAATTTTGGTAATCTATTCTAGTAAATGAATGCAATTGCTGCCTGAGATGAATTAATGCGGAGAAACATGGTCAATGAGGATTCATATACCGGACCCATTATGTTTGAATTGAGGCGTAGTTGTTGTAAATGTTTGCAGTTATTGGGTAAAAAGACAGTGAAATGTTTCTTTTGTTGCAATGCAGTGGATTTCCAACTTTGAAGATATTCATGCATGGAGTTCCAACAGATTATTATGGACCTAGGAAGGCAGATTTACTTGTGAGATTCTTGAAGAAGTTTGTCGCTCCTGACGTGTCCGTACTCAATTCTGACTCTGCTATTAGTGAATTTATTGAAGAGGCTGGCAAAAATTTTCCTATATTCATAGGCTTTGGTTTGAATGAGTCTGTCATATCACATTTGGCGGTGAAATACAAGAAAAGTGCATGGTTTTCTGTGGCAAAAGATTTCTCAGATACAACAATCGAATTCTATGATTTTGACAAAGTACCTGCATTGGTAACCCTTCATCTGAGCTACAATGAACAGAGCATATTTTATGGCCCTTTTGAAGGTCAGTAAGTTCTTGAAATTTTGGTGTAGTCACAACCCTTGTGCTTGCATTATTCCCTTTTCATATGGAACACACAATTGACAAATACTGAGACATGTTTATTCTTGAAAGGCTTCTGCTTATATGCTTTAGTAGCTGCCCAAGTTCCATGGCTATGAGCTTTATACAGTGTTTTCCATTTTAATCGCTTGGTTCTGCATATTAAAGAACAACTGAGAACTATTTTCAGCTGAAATTGTGCCTTGAATTTTATTACAAACAGTGTCTGGATCTAAGCTTTCCTGCTATGGTTGCAGAAAAGTTCCTTGAGGATTATATCAAACAGAGCTTGCTCCCTCTGGTTTTACCTATTAATCAAGACACTCTGAAGTCGTTGAAAGACGACAAGAGGAAAATTGTTCTAACAATTGTAGAAGATGAGGATGATGAGAGGTCAAAAAGACTAGTAAAACTCTTGAAAGCTGCGGCATCTGCGAACCGTGACTTGGTGTTTGCTTTTGTTGGGTTCAAGCAGTGGCAAGACTTTGCCGAGTCATTTGAAGTATCCAAGAAAATTAAACTACCAAAGATGATTGTGTGGGACGGAGACGTGGAGTATTTTTCAGTAAGCTTGAAACCTTCTTTTCCTCTCCCTCTCTCTTTCTCTCTCTCTCTCTCCAAGTGTAGTTTTCCCTAGCAATGTTTTACAGCTCTAAACAAGATTTTGCTTGTGTGCACCTTCACATGTTAAGTTAGCGACCAGCATGACCTTGCGCATTCTATAATTTCTCTTTTAAGTATTAGAGTGACATGAATCTGTAGTTAGCCTACTTTCTGTTTGGACTTCCTCCTTTTTTGCCAATTTCCTTATCTATTAATTAACCAGCTGGTAAAGGAAGTACAAACATTAATTATTCGTGTATTATATACTTGTTTTAGAGGTTCAGATTTCCAACAACTGATCTTGAACTATGGATGACCTGATGACTTTAGTAGATATCACCTAGGTCATCTAAGTACTAAAAGAAAAAGAGAAACAAGGAACATAAAGCCCAAACATGTGAAATAACGTTGTAAATGCCCTGTTTAATTGTTATCTGCTCTCCAGCTAATAGATTCCACCAGAAGTTTCAGGGTGACAACTATTGCAGGACTATGGCAATTTTAAAACCATTGGACATGGTCTTAATTTAATCTTTAATTGTACATGAATTTGGAAATTTAGTCTTTGTTCATCTATGAGTATGTTTATTTTGCTTCATGAGGAGTATGAGTCACTTTTGACTTTTAGTTTTGATGCCTTCTTAGGTTTTTATAAACTGATAAAGCTCTGCATAAAACGCTTAAGTTGATTTTATCTTGAATTCTTGTTAGTTACCTAGTCCATACATATTTGCTTAGGTTTTATATTTATATGCTTCTCTTCTCTGGGATGAATCGATGCTGGATGCATATCGTGAAAGCTATAGGGGAACCTGGAAGAAAATTTTGAGTTGAATCTCGAGATGATCTTGTTATGTATTGCATTTTGTTGGTGCGCTTGGGATTATGTTATAGGTTTTAACAGCTTCTTACCCTCATTTTTTAAGTTTCTGACTGACATATAGTGTAAAACACATTTTTAAGTATACTCCAACTTTAGGACTAAGGTGAAACATTGAGGTGATAATGATATAGTAATTGACTTTATTTACTGATGTTGAGCTTTTACACGAACAATAGGTCATCGGCTCAGACAGTGTTGAAGACGAAGATCAAGGGTCCCAAATTACGCGGTTTCTTAAGGGATACAGAGATGGAAGTGTTATACAGAAACACATCATTTCGGATGATTACAAGGCTTTCAGAAACTCAATGTTTCTGATCGGAGCACTTATCCTTGTTCTCGTTGTGATACTGGTGGCGATGATGATGCAGGCTGTTAAAGAAGAGCCCTCTAGGGAACAGGTTGATCATCCAGGGAGCTCCACATCTCTATCAGAAGCCAGAGAAGCACTTCGTTCTGGCGATAAAGAAGAAAAGATAGATTAAGTTTACACTTTTCGGAACATTAATTTCAATCTAACAGAAATAAGTAGCTTGAGAGATTTTTGACAAGATGAGCAATTTTACATAGCAGCCTCAGAAAGATGGTTTAAGTTTATCGTAAACGAATACACCAACAGCTATACTTGTAGAATTGCTTTAGTGAAAGGACTGGTGATTTATTAATTATTGAAGTTGTAGAAGAAATGGGTTTGTGCTGTGTATAATATGAGTTAAAAACGAAAAACTAGAATGCTACTTTGTTTTGATCTTATACATAATAAATATATGCAGTTTGTTGAAAGCAGGACAAGATAACTCATCTTTTTACAACCCTTACCAATTAGATGCTACTAATTTTACATCTTCATTTTTGCAAAATCAGTAATGATGGCTGGAAAATTGCTGTTCTCTGGTGAAGATCTTGTATCCAAATTTAGACGAAAGATGAAAACCATCAACCCTATATTTACATGGGCCAAATAAACAGAAATCATTGGCCACTGGGGGGTGTGTGTGTGTGTAGGGGGGGGAGTTGATCAATTTAAATAAGAAAATATGATCAGTAAAGATTCATATAACCAACTCCAATAGATTTGATTCGGGACCACGGCATCATCCTTATTGTGAAACGTTAAACGTGTTCATCCTCTGATTACAACTGGACCCAATACATTCAAACTAAAAGCTTTAGTCATCTGTGTCAATGATCTATACATACAAGCTCAAACCCTAAGCAATAGGTTTCAACTAAAAAGGCCTAAACCATCTAGAAAATGGAGACTGTTAACATCCATAGCACTAAACAAGAAGGGTATGTAAAAAAGGGCTACTGCATACAGCATGAACACCCATCGCTTTGCGCGTGCACTCGTGAAAACATCAAAATAAAAATAGTAAAAACCTCAATATAGAAACCAAATCTGTAACATTAGCGTCACACTAATAATATACAAATCCAGGGCTTCCCGTCATTTTCCAGTCTGCACATATGCCAGAGCTGCATCTCCAAAGCTGTTGCTTTGTCTTTAGGTGTGATTTGAGGTGAAATTGACCCAACCTCACTGATCTTTGGTTAAAAGGGTAGTACAAACTTGAACCCAGATTTTCCAGAAACGACACATCATGACTCACATCCTGGAAGAGACTGAGCTGAAGCAAATGGCGAAAAGCTAGTAGTTGACTCACTATGACGCAGTGGGTTGGGATGCCGACTTGAGGAGCCTATATAACTGGACGAGGCATTTCCTGGACTAGGAATATATGGTGACATGTATCTTGAATTAAGAGGAGATAAAGAAGGATAGCCCAATGAGTGAGGGGAAATCAAATAAGATGCACGAGATCTCTGGGAAGACGCATTTTGAAGGTCAAGTGAACTGCGGCTTATAGTAAGATGAGGTGACTGATGGTAGAACTGAAGCGACTGATGATTATAAGGAGTACTAGAAATTGATTGAGGACGAGAAACTGAAGGGGATCGGGATGCTCCTTGGCCTATTTGTATTGCTGATGATGAAGCTAATGATGATCTTAGTGATGACAACGAAGATAAAGAAGCTAGACTAGAAGAAAGCAATGGCGTAGATTCTGATGCTGGTGGCTCACCATTGCTAGTTCTTGCATCACGTTTACAGACGGGGCAAAACGTTCTCCATGATGTAAGCCACGCATCAACGCACATAGCATGAAATTCTGCAAAAATTCCGAGGAGATCTGATGAGAACAAACAGAATATGACATATATCAACAAATTACTCCCCCAGATTGGGGAAAGTATTCATATGAACTATTAAGTAAAACCATAGATACACCAAATAAGCACTTTCACAATGTGATATAGCAGCAGGGACGAGGATAATACTCTGATATATCCACTGATCACACTTTTACTGTAGAATTAAGGTTTTATCATAGTGTGCTGCCTAGAATTTTGACAATGACTATTGCAGAACTGATATTCATAGATATGGATCCAGAATATAATTATTGAATATTACTCTATTTTTTAGAAGTGGAAAGTGCAAGAGAACAACAACAATCCTGGAAGTTTTAACAAAAAACATCACGGGTAATCCTTCAATGTAAAGTGCATTATTCACAGAAAATACAAACTTATCAAGTTTCAACCAACATTATCAATCTCAATAACAAATCTATGAAAAAAATCAGCATGTTCCATTCTATAAAATAATCTACATGTACCCTTGAACAACATTCTCTTCATGTTGTTCTTTTTACATCAGTAAAACACCTACTTTACCAATAAAAAAAATTACACCTCTGCAATAAAACATGAGAGCTAAAATGCTTGGGGTTTTCAGAAATAGTTGGCAGTAATCAAACCCAGCACGTGTACTAAGCTCTGCAGCAATAGCCATGACATGCTCATGAACTAAATTTCTCTTGGCTGCCTTAGCTGTGAACTCTGTGATACCCAGCTTAGGGAGTTCTGATCCCTCTGAAGAATTCAACTCCACTTCTACAATATTAATGCAAGGGCTTTCGACTAATGTTTCTTTTTGGTAAACCCTCAATACTTTTGATGTAATTACTACAGGAGTTCACTATCGGTGTACTTCTATGTTTATAATACCAGTTAACTTTCTCAAAAAAAAACTGTTTCTGATCTCTTTGACAACATTAATTCCAATTCACTCCTCAAGCAATGGTATAAATCTGAATTTCTGCTCTAAAAACAACCTTCATCTAGACATGGATAGATTTCAAAAGTCTATGCAATTGACATGCTGAAACACATATGACACCTTCAATAAAAAGTTGTGGAGAATATGAGGAGTAATGTCTCTATTTCTGAGAACCCATCCAGCTTCAAGCTGGGGCGCAATCAACAATGGAAGACATTCACCTTCTAAGGACATTGTTGGGCAGTATAGGGAGAGGAATAGAGGTGCACATATGGTATTCATTGACCTAGAAAAGGCATAGGACAGTCCCGAGGGAGTTTTATGGAAATGCTTCCAAACACTCAGTCCAGGTGGGATTGCACCAGGGATTAGCTCTCGGACCGTTTTTATTTGTCTTGGTGATTAATGAATTCCCATAGTAATGATCTCGTCCATGGTATTGATCGACAAGTCAGGTGGCGTAGTTGACAATCGATTGGAAATTTGGAGACAGACCCTAGAGTTAATTAAGCAGGACTAGACCAGAGTACATAGAGTGTCAGTTCATTGACAAACCACAGGAGACAGAATGGTGAAGTAAGGATAGCTATGATACACAAGTCATCCTCAAGAGAAGAAGCTTCAAATATCTCAAGTCAATAATCCCAAAAAAATGGGGAGATGGCACATCATATTTTAACAGGATGGATGAAATGGAGGCTCAATTGGTGACCTAGGTGATAAAAATGTCACCAAGACTTGAAGGAAGTTTTATATAGTGGTAGACCGGCTATGTTGCATGGGATTGAATGTTGGTCTGTCAAGAACTCTTACGTTCAAATTTCAGAAGACGATAGCAAAAATAAGGATGTATTAACAGACAAAAAGAGAGAAGAATAGAAACGAGGATACACTGGACAAGGTGGGAGTGACCTCCGTAGTGGACAAGATGAGAGAAGTGAGGTTGAGATGGTTCATGCAATGAGGAGGTGCAAGAGGGTGGTAGAGATAGGTCTAAGGAGATGTAGGAGTAGATCAAGTAAAAATTGGGAAGAGGTGATTAGACATGTCATGACTCATCTTCAGCTCACTGAGGGCATGACCCAAGATAAGAGAGCATGGAGGTCAAAGACTAGGATAGACGGTTAGTAGTAGTCAAGCAACTTCTCTCTTCCTAGTGATAAGCACATGGTTCTAGACCGGAGGACCTATCTGCTTTCTTACCAATAGTAGTACCATTTTGTTAGCATTAGCCTATTCTTCAGTTTTATTACAACGGCTGTTACTAATAATTTGGCTATCTTTACAATTTAGTTGTCAGTATTTCCTTTCTCCGATATTTCATCATAGCTTATTACTCTTTCTTTTTCTCAAACTTAGTTTTAAAAAACAATTTTCATGAGCCTAGGATCTTTCAGAAAGAGTCTCTTTACACCACAAAGGTAAGAGCAAGGTCTGTGTGCACCCTGCACAGACCTCACTTGTGGGACCACACTGGGTGTGTTGTTGTGTTTGCAAGTAATATTATGATGTAGAGTTGAAAATTTGCAAAATGTCATCTCAAAAGTGCATGCATGTTATTTTGTCCAAAAAAAAAAGTGCATGCATGTTATAGTGATTACACCAGAGTTTTTCCCCAATAAAGGGACATGAGGTAACCTTTTGACAGACGGAAGGCATGAACAGAAGTACACAGTTTCGTGGCCAAACAAGTAGCAATAATGCGACCGGATAATAGAGAGTTTTTCATCCAGGAAGTGAAGACATTCTTTAAGCAAGCACAGAATCCATCATGCTGCCTGATATGTGGTTGCGCTAGGCAACAAGTCAGAGATGAAGGAAAGCCAGAATTGCCACTTCTAAATTCCCTGAGTAAGTTCTAAAAATATGTAACAAACCTGAAATCCACCAATAGTGATATCACCAACCCCAATGTCAACTATGTCAAGCAATCTTAGAAACCAATCACCAGGTTGTAAACTCAAAAAACACATTCGGGGAAAACCTTGTCAAGTGACAACAACGCAAAGAATGAGCCTCACCCAAGGAAAGAACCAACCCTAAGGAATTAGTGCATTCATTGCTTTTACCTAAGTGCTAAACAGAACCTTTATATAAACAAGCTGAATTAGCGCATTCATTGCTTTTACCTAAGTGTCAAACAGAACCTTCATATATGAACAAACTGAAAATCACAATACCTCAGGAAGAGAGAAAAACTTACTGTGCCTGCAAGGAAGAATTCTAAGCTTGTCTCCCACAATATAGTCTTCAAGACAGATAGCACATGTTACTGATGTACAATTATCCTCCAAAACTGATGTAAATATCAAGCTTGGCATAGCTTTCACCAAATGACTACTCATTCCATGAAATTCACGAAAGCGTGAGGCCCGAGGCCGGTCTCTTCGTATCCGATGTCTACGGACAAAGAAACAGGTAGCAAGCACTGCTGACATAGCTAGTAACGAAATGAATGATATAGCCATGATGGACCAGGCAGAGTTCTCAAAACTTGGGATTATCCATACTTCAACATCAATGTCACCAGCATACTTTGTCATTCTTTCCCCTGAAACTCTAGAAACAAACACCGCGGGTATCTGTACACCAGCAGAGTTTCCTGCCACTGTATCATGTGACTAGTTAAACACTCGGAAGTTCAAAATTCAACAGTTTTAAATACTTGAGCAACAGGAAGCAAGAGTTAAAAGGAAGGAAACATGTATATTAAGGTGGGTAATGGTAACAAAACTAAATTTCGGAAAGATGGTTGGATAGACCAAACCTCTCTCAGAGAACTTTTTCCAGATTTGTTTCTAATATGTGAGAACCCTGATGCTAGAGTTAGCGATTGTTGGACAGAACAGGGATGGGACATATCTTTAAGAAGACTACTTAATGACTGGGAGGTGGAGAAGGTGGCAGCGCTACTGGAAAAACTAGCTTGAATGATTATTACTACAACAGCAGCGGACAAGCAACAGACAAGATCCTGGGGAAACATAGCAAGGATGGGAGTCTTCTCCGCTAACAATGCCAATAAAAGAGGACTAATGGGGATGACAGGGGCCCCAAAATATAATTGGAACTACTTTTGGAAGAGTTATATTCCTACAAAAATAAAGTGTTTCACCTGGTCAGTGATAAAGAGGGCATGTTTAACAGAAGAAGTTCTACAACAGAAAGGCAGACAACTGGTTCCTAGGTGTTTCTTGTGCAATTTGACAGGGGAAACAAAAAACCATCTTTTCCTGCATTGTAAGTTTACTGCTAAATTTGGAACTTGTTTCTATACATCACAAGCATGAACTGGAAAATGCCAGAACATACATTAGATTTGTTGAGCTGTTGGATTTGGAGGGAGGCAGTAAGAGTCAAAAGAGATGGTGGAAGCTAATACCATCATGTGTATGGTGGTCAGTCTGGAAAGAAAGAAATGGAATATGTTTTGAAGATAGATCCACATTTTCGTGTACGCTGTCTACTTTAATGCACCATTTAAATACCAGGACTTAATCCCAGAATGTCAGTAAATCATTACATCAAATATAAGATCAGGATAGCAAAAAGCAATAGACATTGTCAGTGAAAATGTGTTATTTCTTAATAGTCTTCCTCAATCACCTTTCACCCAGTTATCAGTTCTGGAGCAGTTTTCAGCTGAAAACAGTCATGACTTTAAAACATACTTGTATAACTGTCACTTATCAAAAGAAAAAAAAAAGAACTTGTACAACTATTATCCAGGGACCATAATAATTTACAAGAACGACATTTGAATTGTGCTCCAGGTGCTTTTTGTGCGGATCAAGTTCAGAGAGCATAGATCATTTGTTTCTACACTGCTATATCACTGATCAATTATGGAAACTGTTCCCTCACATGGTGGGACTTAAATGGTTCATGCTTAGAGACAACTGAGTTGATGAAGTGCTGGAACATCAAGGATAAGAACAAGTAGCAAAGGGAACGGGGGCGGCACTATACCTTCATGTATTTGGTGGTCCACTTTGCGTTAAAGGAATCTAAGGTGCTTTGAAGATGAAGAAAGCTCTATTAAAAAGATCGAATCTTCCATTGTGTTTAACATGTTATATCAAAGTCGAGCAGTTTTGGTAATGAGATTTCCTAATGTGACATAGCTGGTTCTACAGAGTTTGTGAAGTCAGTAGTGAGTCCTATGTAAACGTGAGTCGTAAAATTCATTTGCCCATCTTCTACCCCAATAAATCAAGAATATAGAGTATTAGCTGACAGGATACAAAACTTGAATCAGTTCCAGTGATATCCGCTTAAAATTAATCCATAAGCCATTTATGACCTCTTGTTACATACATAACCAAGTCAACTAAGACAGACCACTTCAAGTCTTCAACCTTCATCCTAGAACCCAAAACCCTAGTTCGAGCTGAATCATATATTTTAACAAACATCTTATATTGTAACTACATAATGCACTAATCAATAAATTCAAGAGGTAGAGTTTATTGAAATCTGTTTACTTTTTAGAACACCACCTTACTTTCTACCTCAATAAAATCAAGATTCGTGGAGTATAAGCTGGCGGGATACAGGACTTCGATCTGTTTCAGTGATATTTCGCTTAGAAAAAAAATTCAATAAGCCATTTTATGACCTCTGGCCACTTACATAACCAAGTAACAAATAAGTCCATTTCAAGCTTTATTTTGGAACCCGGGACCAGAGAGTTTGAGCTGAATCAGACATTTAACTAGAATCTAAGATTGTCATCAAGTTGTAACCTCAGAATGCACTAAATCAATAATTTTTAACTGGAAGAGTTCATTACTTGCAACTAGATCACCGTATTCATCGTTGTAGATAATGGCTGCCTTAAAACCTGCCGCCTGGGCTTGTCTGACTTTATCTTCAAAACTACATCCACCCCTTATTATCAGCAAGAACAGATCATGGGTGCTATTTTTAACTGGTTCAACCTTGTTGGTCAAAGTCGAGCAGGCATCTAAAGGCTCCGCCACATACAATATCCCGCATTTGCCTGATCCTCTTACTGAGGGAGCTGATATTTGAAAAAAATACATTTAGTACAAATACAACAGCATCAAAGAAAGTAAACAAGATGTCAAAAAGAAGTTTTAACGAAAACAAGACTAAGTTTCAACGAAAAAGCAGCAGTAAAATATCAAGAATCAAATTATACTACATCCACAATTTCTTATTGTTAGAATAAAGTTCAATCACTATAACTTAGGATAGTGATTTCTATTAGCTAGGATAGATAAGTTCTGTTAGCTACAGTTTGGGATATATGGCCAAGTGTAAGCTATATTATCTCCCTATTCTTCTGTAGTTTCGTGTAAACAATTGCGTATATTTTAAGCAATTCTACTCAATAGAAAACACACTGAATTCTCTCAATATCTGATCGTGTAACATGGTGCCAGAGCCTACAATGGAATCATCAACTTTCAGATCCACCTTTCCAACAACCACCTTAAGCACTCCAAGTCTTTTTGCTACTTTACCCCATGCTCAACTTTCTTTTCCTATGAAACTCAAACCAACAAACCACCTGACTTGGAAAACACAATTTGTTCCTATCATCAAATGTTACAATGTTATTCAATCATATCAATGGTACACCAGCACCTCCCTCCACCATGATCAATACCACAACAAGTCAATCAAACCCAAATTCTGAGTATCTAAAGTGGTTACAAGAAGACCAACTCTTACTAAGTTGGATTTTATCATCTTTAACCAAGGAAATTTTTCCTTATGTGACTTGTTTAGACTTTGCCGTTAAAGCTTGCACCAGTCTCTCAAAAGCATTTGGCATAAGCAACAGCCAATTACACATCACCTTGCAAAACACTCTTGGTGACAAACCACTGGCTCAATTTCTTCGCGAATTTAAAGCTATCTCTGATGAGCTTGTCACGGCAGGCACACGTGTCTCCTGATGAATTCAATGCCACCATTTTCCAATTACTTCCTTCTGATTATCATCCCGTCATTGCAACATTATCCGCAAAAATGATTTTCTAATCTCTCTGGTAGACTTATGGTTCATGAGATCCTCTCGCAGAACTCTCGCTTACCAATCTTTGTTGTTGCCGTTGTTGCTCGACAACACACTACATCTACACACCAATTCCATCGGAGCTCCCAGAAAAACAACACACAGAAACAATGGTGCGTCCTCTAAAGGAACAAGACGTGGTTAACTAATCCTTGTCAGATTTGTGGACTCAATAATCATCAAGCTAACTGATGTTCGCAAATGTTATGATCCAAATAATATCACAGCCAATGTGGCCAATGTTAATGCTTCTTCCAATGATTGGTTTCCTAAAACTGTTGCTTCTCATCACATGACTCCTGACTAGGGGTGGCAATTTCAGCCCATATTAATAAAATGAGCCCACTTTGACCATATATAATGACTTGGATCGCTCATATTATAATTGGTCAAAAAATATGGGCTTCAAGCTATTTTAAAAGTCTCTTCAAATATGGTCAATATGGGTGTCCATTTGATCCATATTATATCACTTACTTTCACTCAATAAAAAAAAATTAGAGATAGGTTGGTGGAAGTTGAGGTGGAGTGGGGGGGGGGGCGGAGAATGCCGGGAGAAGAGGGTAAACTTTTTTTTTTTTGCAAAAACAGTTTGTTTTTTTTTAAAAAAAAATAGGGTATGTTGGTGGAAGGTGGGGTGGGGGCAAGGGGTTGCCAGGGGGCGGGGTAAATTTTTATTTATTTTTTTGAAAAACAGATTTTTTTTTTTTGAAAAATAATTTTTTTTAGGGGTAGGTTGGTTAAAGGTGGAGGGGGGGGGGTATGTGGAGAGGGTACATTTATATTTTTGAAAAACAAATTTGGTTAAATGGGTTAGAACCATTTTGACCAAATCCATATTTGACCATATTATATTTGGATGGATATGATCCAACCCATTTTTCCTCAAATCATATTCAACCCATGCAAAACCAATCCAATCCGACCATTTGCCACCCCTACTCCTGACTTGTCTGCACTTGAGATTCTCAGAGGAGTACAAAGGGCCTGACATGGTCACTATAGGTGATGGACATAGTTTGCACATTAAAAAATTGGTCACACTACACTATCTTCTAGTAATAATCAGTTTCATTTGAAAAATGTTTTACATGTGCCTGCCATACAACAATTGTTGTCTGTCAATAAATTGGCTAAAGATAGCTCTTTTAAATTTGACTCTGATGGGCTTACTGTGAAACAATTAACAAATAAAAAAAGTGTTGTTGAAGGGACTAATTGAGGACAGAATTTCCAGGGTACCTATTGCTACATTAGAGGACATTACAAGGAAGAGCAAGGCTTTTAAATCAGTTCAAACTGCTAAACCCGATTGGCATGCTCGGCTTGGTCACCTTCAATAATCAACAGTCTCCTTCGATGTTAATATATAAGCCGTGTTTCCCTAGTAACTCAATAAAATCCTCTGGCCTACGTCAAGTTTGTTGTTTAGGCAAACATAGTCAGATTTCTTACCTGTCACTGCCTCTATTGATGTAAACCATTGGAATTGATTCATGGAGATGTATGGGGACCAACTCCCAACTTATATTTTTAAATGGAAACAAGTATTTTGTTCTATTTGTGGATGATTTCTCTCGTTATTGTTGGTGCCCAATTAAACAAAAAATTAGGTTCTTTCTACTTTTGTTGAATTCCACAAATTGGTTGAAACCCGTTTCAAACCAAAATCATTGATCTCCAATCAGATTTGGGTGGTGAATTTCGTACTATCAATACTTATTTGAAGGAACCTGGTATTCAACATCACATTAGCTGTCCTCATACACATCAGCAAAATGGTCAAGCTGAAAGAAATATCAGACACCTAGTGGATACATCCCTCACCTGGCTCGCTTATTCTGCAGTTCCATCTAGATTTTGGAACTTCGCTGTGCACACCACTGTATACTTAGTTAACAGGATCCCACTCAAGTGCTTCAACATGTCTCACCATTTGAAAAGCTTCAGGGCACTTCACCAGATTATGAACTGTGTCGTGTCTTTAGCAGCTTTTGTTTTTCTCGGTTACGCCAAGGACCATCATGGGTATGTCTGCTTCAATCCTCATGATAGTCAAATTTATCTTAGTAGACATGTTCATATAGATGAAACCCATTCTGTATCTAAGAAGAGAAAGTTGTTTGATTCCTCTATTCTAGGCACTCCTCCGGGGCAATTTATTTCCACTCATTGGCTCATATTAATTGCGGCAATACCACAACCTGACTCAATTGTACCATCATCTTCGAAACTTCCACATAATTCAGTAGATTCTTCTAACAACAACAATTCTGGTCTAGCTTCCCAGCTTCCAGTGCTTCTCAAGACCACATTAATTTCCATTCGGAGAAACAACTGGATACCCTTCCAACTCCTACTGAGCCATCACGACCACCTGAATGCACTCATCCAGTAGTTCTAGGGAAAAATACTAAGAAGAAGTTATTGGTTTTCGTCTATTTCGGATGATAAAGTTCAATCTTCCTCTGTTACTCTTTCGAAACCAACATGCTACGCTAAAGTACTCAAAGTTCCATCATGGAGAAAAGCTATGAGCTCTAAAATGACTGCTTTGGTACAACATCAAACATCAAAACTTGATGGCACCACCAAGTGGTACAATGATTGGTTGGTAGTCAAAGAATCAAGTTGGGGGAATAGATTATGATGCCACTTTCCGTCCAGTTATCAAGCCTACAACAGGCTAAGTGTTCTTTCCTTGGCAATCTACAACGAATGCACTCTTCAGCAATTGGACATTTCCAATGCATTTCTCAATGGAAATTGGAAGCAGATGTGCAAACGTCTCAATCTCCAGCTTTATTGATCGATGATGTCCTGCTTATGTGTAAATTGAGGAAATCAATCTATGGTCTTAAAGGCTTAAACAAGCCCTACAGTCTTGGTTTCACAGGCTCTCATACTGACTCCTTGCTCTTTATCAAACACTAAAACAGTGATGTTCTTTATATCCTCGTCTATGTCGATGATATTATCATCGACAGGGAGTCACTCAAATGCAGTTCACACCTGCATAACTCAATTTTTCCAAAGAATTCAAGTTGCAAGATCTCAGAAAACTTCAATACTTTACCGGAATTGAAGTTAGAAATCTCGGCAGTAGTATTATTCTTTCTCGACAAAAATACCTTCAGGATCTTCTCACCTCTGCTCACATGGAACATGCCACATCTGTCAAGTCTCCTATGGCTAGCACATGTAACCTGCAACTTCAAGAAAGCGAATCGCTGGTAAATCCCAAGTTTATCGGAGAACTGTGGGAGAACTACAATATCCAGACTTGGCTTTTGCTGTGAACAAATTCTGCCAATTTTTATCTGCACCAACAACCACTCACTGGACAGCCTGCAAACATGTTCTTCGATATGTCAAAGTCACCTTGCAGCAAGGATTTTTTATTACTCACTCAACCAGCTCCCAACTTCAAGCTTTTTGTGATGCTGATCGGGCAAGGCAACACAGGTCGTAGGAGATCTACGGTAGGTTTAGCTGTGTATATGGGACGAAATTTAACATCCTGGCCAGCAATGAAGGTTGAGTATCGATCCCAATACCACAGAAGAAATAATATGGCTTCGTTCTCTTCTTCAATAACTTAAATAGCCAATTAGCCAATCCGTAACCCCAGAATCATCTGGTCTGACAACATTGGAGCTTCATATCTAGCCGTCAATCTGTGTTAAAGGCTCGAATGAAGCATGTCAAAGTTGGTTTTCACTTTGTCAGAGAACAAGTCGAGGTTGGTCATATATAAGTGCAGTTTATATCCTCTATCGACCGATTAGCAGATATGTTAACTAAGCCTTTGTCCACCAGCCGGTTTCAACTCATCAAAGGCAAGTTTTCAAGAATCTTGGGCAAACACCAGTGTTTTGGAGAGCAAGAAGCCAGAAAAAGCATTGAGGGTTTGCTTCAAAGAAGCGTGAAGTGTGAACTGTGAAGCGAAGCGCACACATTTTTCTACTAAAGCGTTATTTAGTACAAAAATAAAAAATACTAAATATGCATATAGAAATTGCCAAGAACTCAATATAAATAACATAGTATAAGAAGTAAATAAAAGATACTCAATAATCCTCATAATCATAACATATTAAAAATAAATTAAGTATATAACAGATGGTCAATAATCCTCATAATCATAACATACTAAGCAAATGCAAAGAGCAAAACCAAATCAGTTTAAAAAAAACAGGGCATAACAGGTGAAAGAAAACCTAGAAGCAGTCGCTAAAGCCTGAAAGAGAGTCCAGAGGAGAAGAAGAAGAAAAGAGAGGCAGAACTTATCGTTTGAATGGCAGCAACAGTTGTTGAGATGTTTGAGTCACAGAGGAAGAAGAGGGAAATGTTTGAGTCGCAGCAGACAAGTGTGTTATACAAAAGTTAAAAAGAACACTAACAGCACTTAAGCGCGCTTTTTGTCGCCTTTGCTTTTTAAGCGTGCTTCTCGCTTCGCCTACTGAAGTGCTTGCTTTTCAAGCAGCGCCTCGCTTCAGAGCATAAAAGCGCAGTGCTTGCGCCTTGCTTCGTGCTTTTTGTCGCTTTTCAGTTCTCACAAGACTGGGCAAACCTTCTTAGCCTGAGGGGGATGTTAGAGATAAAGTTCAATCACTACAAATTAGGATAGTGATCTCTATTAGTTAGGATAGATCAGTTCTGTTAGCTACATTTTAGAATATATGGCTAAGTGTTGTTAGTCATGAGCCCTGAACGTCAGTTCTTTCAGTTCCATCTGGACTGATCTCTCACAATGCAAATAAAGATCTGTTGATTCCTTCTCGTACAACAAAGGAAAAAGTAGAAAAAGGGTAGCCTTGCTTAACAAGAGTGAAGCTTCTTCTGTACAGAATGGTAAATAACTTCTTTTTCCCAACAATGACCTATTGACAACTCCAAAGTGCCAAAAACTAGATTGATAGGGTCTAGTTTACCATGTAACAGAGGCAGGTAAAATTAAACAAAAAAATTCAGTATACATAAGCTACTAAAACTTTTAAACGAACTCATCTTCCAATTTCCATTCAATATCACTCCAAAACTACTCCAGTTTACAACAAAATAATACAAAATAGAAGAAAGATCAAAACTAAATACGATACGAATAAGGCCATAACAAAGTAAAAGTAAGATTTAACTCACCAAAATTAGCTTCAATGTCTTCAAACGATAGAGTTTCATTCTTTCCTACCAAAACCACATTACCAAGAACTCTACAACCCAAAAAACAAACAACACTCAAGTACCAAAATACCCACAAATTCATCATCTCTAACAAACCCTTTCTGCCAATTATCAATAAAATAAGAAGAAACTCAAAAACCCACAATTCAATTCACCATCTTTGACTCCACAAGCACAACCCAAATCTCACAAAACCCCACAACACTTTACGCTAATTTTCAAGAAAATCCCACAAAAAAAGAAATCTTTTTTTTTAACTTTGTCGAAAGAATAGAAACATCAGCTTCCATTCTCTATCCAACAAGAAGGAAACATTCGCTTAGTGATAATTTTAGTCCTTTTTTTTCCTTTTCTTTTTCCCTGTAGGGTGTTTTGGGAGAGGAGGAGAAAAAAAGAGAAGTTTTTGGAAGAATTTGTGAATTTTGGGTGACAAAGTATACATTTAAGAAAGGAAAACAATAAAAATATTGCCATATTTATATAAGATATGGTTTACACAGTGTGTGCTCACTGTTGTGTGATGATTATCTCAAGCTAAAAATACAAGAACATAAATATATAAATACATAGAAAAAGAAAAACAATTAAAAAGAGGTAGGAAAAAAGGGGTAAATTATTGAAAGTTGAAAAAAAGCTAAAAAGGTGAATGAATTTGATTATAGATTATACATGCATCACATGACCATAATAATTTCACTCTGTTAGGAATGTATCTTAGGGATCGTCGGAGAGACCATGTAAAAATAGTATTGAAATGTGTATTAGAAATATAAATATAGTTATACTTATATTACTTATATTAATATTATATTTTATGTAACATTTAATCTGGTGTGTATCTAAGCAATATGTATTACATGATTTGGAGTATATATCTAGTATACTCTATCAAATGATTTCTTAGTGAGTTTTTTTTTTTCATTACCCTTTTCTTCCTTTTCCAAGTAATGATTTTTTTAATCAAAAAAATAGACATAAATCATTGTTTATCAAAATAATAGTAAGAATTAGTTGATTTTGATTTTTAGCTAATGAATATAATTAGTTTTTGCTAATCTATTGAATATGTAACTTGCCCCAAATTTTTGTGAAAATTTTGACAAAGTTTTTCGGTAGAAATTTTAGAAATTATAGTGATTTTTTTTTTTGAGATATTTTATTCTTCTTGTTCTTGGTGTTATTATCACTGTTTTCTTCTTCAATTGTTACTAGTCTTTATATTCTCGAATTTCAAAGTATATTACAATTGGTTCTAAAGTTATATGCACAATGTCTGTCAAATTAGTATAATGACATAACACTTGAATTTTATTTTATATTTTTCACTATTTGAAGACCATCAAAATTACGTAGCATTTAAATTTATGAATTAAAACTTTTGGTATAAAATTAAACTTAGGTGAATTATTATTATTGCTTATAATAGTAATAATTCGATCATGGATATAAAAGGATACACTTTTATTGTGTTAAAAACATTAATTTACTTTTGAAATTTCTCATTTATAATGATACTAAGGTGTTTTTACGGGCGAAATTTTTATTAGCATAAAAATAAAGAAGACGCGATCATGATTGAAATATATTTACATTACTTTTGTGTAAGGTTATACAATAAGCTCGCAAAGAAAAGAGGGAAAACGAATGTTAGTGGTGCAGTGGCGTGTTAGGTCGTTGAAGTAGGATTCTGAATGGAGTTCAGGCAAAAAGATTTGACTGGCCTTATGGCAAAGCAGAAACTGTACAAAGTGGTGGGCAACTGATTGACCTGATGTGATCTCCAAAAGTGTTATTTCCTGTAAGGCAGAAATATTACATCAAATATTTGTATTTGAGACTTTAGCATAAACAAATGGAGCTGCACTTACCTTTTCTTTACAGAGGTAAAAAGTAGCTGCCAAAAAGCTTGGATCAACTATAAAAGTTATTTCGAAAGAAGATGTTTGGTTAGTATGTTGGAGAAATATTGGTTGAACAATGAATTAGGAGTGATAATGACCTTTAGTTTGGTTTTTCTAGAGTTGGTGGCTCCAACTTCTGCTTCATTCTTAGTGATGATGATTCTGCATGTTTACTCGTTTGTTCTGGTTCAGCCTGTTGCTTTCTTTTTCTTCTTCCTGGATATTGATTTCGTTTGGTGTTGTAGGAGGATGTGGTGTATATTCCTTTTCCATGCACGACTGGATATATAGTTTTGTAGCATTCGGATTTGGAGCACGTGTAAACGTCTTTTTTTTGCCCGAATAGAAAAGATCTTGTTGGTAAAGCCGGTGTGATCCTTTATAGGGGGATAATTGCTCTGTGAGAGTGAATTGATTATGTATGAAATCATGTTAATCACTTTATTTATGTAAGAATCATAACTATATTATTTAGTTAGAGTTTATACCTGACTGGAATTTCTTTCGTATTTTTCTTCCGCAGTTAGGGATAGCAATTTTTCTCCCTCTTTGTTCATAATCATTCCTGTTGTTGTACCTGAGTTATGTTCCAAATTTACATTAAATCGACACCTGTGATTGTATGTCGAAAACGTTATTACTTGTCATAAAAAATTAAGAAGTAGACAAATTTGATGTCGTTGGTGCAGTAATATGGTACCTGGGGATGAACATTATGTGTTGGCCGCAGTTCATGCAGTGAATTTGCATGATGATCGGGTAACGGACATCCTGTCCACAATTGAAACATACTACACATAGTATTTCTTTTGGTCAGCCGGGAAGGATATCTTTGCTTCAATTGAAAATGTTTATCCCTGTGTAAGGAAAAGAGTGAAAGCAGGTGTTTGTTGTGAGTGTTAAGATTAAAAAATGAATTAATTTTTTTACTACAGAATTTGACGTTTGCAATTGGGATGACTTCTTCATCTACTGGAATGGAGATGAGAGATCCAGATTTGGATGTGCTCGTCAAAGTAAATGTAGTAAGTGTAGCTTTATTCTCTGTTATCCTGCATATAATTTCAAGAAGCTCAATTGTTTTGACAGTGTTTTGATTCATCTATGTAGAATAAAAAACACAGTGAGAATATATGGAGGAGTAAAGTAATGCCATGCTCGTAGTTGTTGTCATTGTCCATAAGGGGGATCAATTTGAATTGTTGTGTTAAATTTGATCGTCAATGATACCCTTGTGTGAGTTGAATTAGGTACTTATAAGTTGAGGAAATGTTAAACATGTTAATGAGCATTTATCATGACATAGTCCTTCATTACTCCCAATTTCACCATCTAATGAATTTCTCCTGCCTAAAACAGGCACTTGAATTTCCAAGAAATGAACCACAGTACACATATGAAACAACATCCTATGAGAACCTGGCAAGAAAAACTGAAATTTGAAAATATACTTTAGTGTACAGGTTCTAAGTTGCAGCAATATTTGTGCATGTCTGATGATGGCTATGTGTCTGTGTAAGTGTCGAATAAAAGAACAACGGAAGGGAAGGAGAAAATTTTCAGTTCAATTTTAGGGTTATAACCAATTTAAACTCAAAAATATGTGCGGGGGATCGGATGATAGCATTGAAGCAGTAGGTTTCTAATGTTTGCTTCATTAATTAATTTTCCGATGGATTTATTTTTATCATCGTGTTTCTCTGTTTCACAGTTAATTTCATGTTATGTGTTTTTGTTTTCATTTGAAACTATAGGCAAACAAGATAAAACTCAGAAATACAAACAACTAAAGTCCAAAATTAAGATAAAAAGAAGCTAAAGAAGACAAAAAATGAAAGCCAAAATTGAAGAAATCCAAACCCACCACACAAACGAAGCATAACATCAAGTTGCATTCTAACTATTTTGTAATATGCAAATTGAGATCATTTAAATCCAGTATGGTAAGACTAATCAGTCATTAGTGAAATGTTGGGTAAAATCAACATCACAAACATAAAGTTGCGTATATATATATATCTATATCACAGTCGAGAAATAAAATCGAAATGAATTCCGTTACGACCCAATTCACATAATCCACCAAGTGTAAGGCTTCCGAGGAAGTGCCTACCTAAGAAAGAGCTATTGGATTCGGTCGAACCCATGAACATGCACCTAACTCCACCTCTATCTATTAAGAATATACACAAAACACCATGCAATCAATGGTGCAAATAAAGGCAATAGAATAAATTTGGAGAGCATTGGAAGACCTTCTACTTATGCAGCCACAATAAAAGTGTTAAAGGACAGAAATTATATCATTGCCAAACGCAGAACACTATCGTGAACTTCGTGGCCGTATGATATCAACATTTGTCTCTCATTACTTTACTGAAGTAACTGATTATACCAAAATTCTAACTACAAAAACCCCACAAAAAAGAACACAGCAAAAAATCTCTCACCTTCCCCACGACCATCTCTTTTTCTTCCTTTGTATAGGAGACGATTCATAAACTTTAAACTTGGCAATATTCAATATTAAACAATCCAAGCTATTACGATAACGACATAAAAAGTTTCAAAGACTATTATAATCAAAAGTCCTTGATTGTTATGTTGTTAAATCACAAATCTACTCTACAGTTAGTTGTGCACACATATGTAGGTAAACTCACGCGAGTGTGGCATAAGAATTATGCAACACAAAAGTTTATTTTTTGACCAATAAAAGACCCTCTCTACAAATAGAAGACCAATTATGTGAAACCAATAATATTGAAGCCTGTAATATTGGTAAGCCATTAGGCTAAACAGAAGCTGTTATTATTTGTATCTTACCGTTGTATCTTGATCCTCCGATGCGGCATGCGAGTATTATAGGATATTCATGGAGGCGCTGCAACACTTTGTTGCCTTCGTTATCCATAATGGTTTGATTCCATATAGTGAAGGTTAAAGTGTTTTTACTGTAGAGTGCAACAAATTTATTTGCATATTTATTGTTTAAAAATTTACGAAAAGAAACAGTTAAATTCTTTTTAGGGTTAACCAAATATACTTACAATACATCCATAACAATAAGTTCCTGTAGCCATTTGTTCATAGTTGTAAGATGTCTTGGTGGAAAACAATTGACGACGATTGCTAGTATATCTGTTGAGGATGACACTTAAAAAGAGCATATGTACATTTGAACTGCAAATTCGCAACTTGAGGTGTATTTGTAGAAAAGACTAAGTGTAAAGTTAGGTTGCATGATTGAACTTATGTATATATATTGTAAAGAAGAAGGTGTGGTGGTGAAGAAAAGGAAAATTTGTCATTAAGTGTTATATGAAATTTTAGGAAAGGTTTAATGTAACAACAATATAATCCTACAAAGAGTCTGAGAGAGTGGTGTGTATACAGCCCTACCCGTGTTGCTGCTATGTGGTTATTAAGAAAAGTTCATAACTTGGATCAGATAAGAAGTTCGAAGGCGTATCAACTGAATTTTATTGTGGTTGTGGTGCAATATGGTTAAGTTAACCTGTAACTTCTGAAAAAACTTAGCATATGAACTTATAAACTTCAAATCTTAAATTAAAATGTAATGTAACATGACATTTTCAGCTAATTTTGTTATTGTAGTGACGTGGCAGTTTTTCATGATTTTGATCGGACAGTAGAATAATGATATATATCATGCCTTATAGATAAACAATTTAGAAACAAACTAGAATAATCTAGAATTCAAATAAAATAATTGATAAATAAATCAATTTAAAACATAAAATATTTTTTCTTTTTCATTAATTATACATTATAATAGTATTATTTGTCTAAGAAATTTTCTATATAATAGGAAGCATATGAACATAAATCAACAAATTCATTTTATTAATAATTATTTGATTCAAATTAGAAAGATTCTTCTTAAATTAAACATTATGAAAACATGTAAAGATTTCAAAAATGACTCATATTTTTTCTCATTCATAATAATTTATAGGTTTAGTTCTGTTAATTAATATTGATGCAAGAACAATAATACGTATAATAAAGTCCCATGAATAAAATTTGGAATGTAGATTTTCAAGAACGTAACAAAATTTTGCTCAAATATTTTATTTATATTGTGCAATTCTTTAAACATATTAAAAGTTTGAGCTGGAACTCAATATCAAAATATTCTCTCTGTTCAGTGGATATATGTTGAAACTCAATTCACGTGGAAATACATCCTCTCAAATACTAAGGGTGATAAAAAATTTGTATCAATTGTATAATTAGGTATCAAAATACTCTCTCTGTTTAGCGGATATATGTTGAAACGCAACTCACGTGGAAATACATCCTCTCAAATACTGAGGGTGATAAATAATTTGTATCAATTGTATAATTAGGTATCAAAATACTCTCTCTGTTTAGCGGATACATGTTGAAACTCAACTCACGTGGAAATACATCCTCTCAAATACTGAGGGTGATAAATAATTTGTATCAATTGTATAATTAGGTATCAAAATACTCTCTCTGTTTAGCGGATACATGTTGAAACTCAACTCACGTGGAAATACATCCTCTCAAATACTGAGGGTGATAAATAATTTGTATCAATTGTATAATTAGGTTAAACTGTAATAATAGGATATATTTGACTTACACAATAAAAACTAATTAAATTAATATTTGATAAATTAATAATTATTCTGAGATAATATTGTCTTTCATTCTCGACTTAGGTCAATGAAAAAAAAATCACCTATATTTCGATAAAATAATAAGATAATATATTTTCAAAAGCTTCCTCTATAGGTATATGGTCTAATCAATATTAAAAATATATCTAAGACAATTTAGTGAAATATGATTCTATTATGTTTTTTTAATTAAAATTTCAATCTAGTTGAAGTTCATCTCTAGCTTTTGCATCAAAAAGTTTCGATGTTATCTTTTCAAACTGCACCATAAAACTGTGAAGAATTCTAGATGTGATATGTGTTTTCTTATGCGTAATTGGTTGTAAAGGTATCATATTAACTTCAACTTAATCATCAATATTGTTTTGCAGGTATCCACATATGAACCTCTGAATATGTATCACTTTCATTCGAGTAATCCAAAAGGTTACTGATGTAAATTCATTTATTGTAATTGGGATCATTAGTCATGATCCCATGTTCATACATGATGTTTTTACAAAACACTTTTTAAATTAATAAATATTAGTTTATCAATTAAATAATACCTCTATAGAATAATAATATTTCATGATTTCACCTATATTAATTTAGTGAGATTTCACCGTAATAATATTTAATATTGATCCATAATTATCATCCACCTCATAGAGGGTACTGCATTAATCTAGTCTCAACTGTCCTTTCTAGTTTATTATATAATTTATTTGTATGATGAAGTAGTTATTTTATTTATTTAATTATTTAGAAAATTAGTTGAGAAGGAGTAGTTAGGGGGTGGGTGGGTTCACACTTCACATGGTTGATTTACTTTACTTTGATTATAATGGAGACCTAATGAGTCAACAAGCAAAAGAGTGACAAGAAAATAAAGGATTTTAAGTGCAAAATGATATTTTTAATTGTACTAGAATTTAATTTGATTAGCAATTGTCTTTGTTTATTTAGGTTGTCCATCATTGTCTTTTCCTATTCTCTTTCGTTTTTTTTATATATTTTATTATATTAAAAAAAATATTCAATACGAATTCTATGTAAGATTTTTTTTAATGACGTTTTAAATATAAGGTCTCTATTTCATAAAAGTAGACTGAATTTTCCTCCTAAATATTGTACTTCTTTTATGTTGACAATATAGTTGAAAATAATTATGAACTTTTATCTTGAGTTATTTAAGTAATGATTTTTTTTAAACTAAAACGATAATGAAAAGAGAGACATTGATTATTAGCTTTTGCTTTGTATCTTCATGTGTATTCTAGTAGGAGTTTGTTATATGGACTTGAAAAAAAAAAAAAAGAAGTGAAAGAAAATTACATACATTTAGTTTCTATATAAGCTAAAAAATAAAAAATGGAATTCTTAATGCATGGTTTAGATTCGGAAATATATCATTTAATTAGTTGGAGGGTATAAAAGTATTTGAATCATAAATACTATAATTAGATTTATATGAGATACGATAAAAAAATTTTTTAAGTAAGTGTGTCATCTATTTGAGTAAGCAAGATGTTTAAACACGTAGCACGTTTAAGAAAATAGTACATATAAACAAGTAGATGAAATATGTGGATAAAACAAATAGGTGTAGTATGTAGGTGAAACACTCAAAATGAAAGAAGGATAAACTAATGAATTAACGAACAAGTAAGCACTCCTTATAAATGAACTCGGTCCTTCCAACACTATCAAATTTCTCAAATCAATTTCACATAAACATGATCATTATATATATAAATAAAATTGAACACAAATGAGTAACTTATAGAAAACTAACTAGACAATGACATGAAACTGCAGAGTCGATCAAATAAAATGATATTAAGACGTCTTCCTTCACAACAAAAAAAACACATACACGTATTAAGAGCAAACATTACCCAAGTACTGAGACGCACCTGATGTATCAGGACGTTACTTTATGCAATGTGTCGTTATCACTTAACGTGATACATCGAGACGTACATGATGTATCGGAACATTGAGTGATATATTCGAAATTGAGACTCGATATATTAGGACATTAAAAGATGTATCCAAAATCGAGACGCGATGTATCAACCTATCATGATGTTTTAGGATGTATTCAGATTCCACCAAATTTAAGAGATTTTTAAAATTTGGAAAAGAATTGGGATAAAATATAATTAGCTCTTAACACTATGAAATTTAAAAAAGAACACATGTTTACGTATGATTAAAATCAACAAATTATAGTTTAGTAGACAATATAATTACTTTGACAAGAAGATTAGAAGTAGATATCTCTTGAACATTCCTCTAATTTTTAATACACGTGTATTACGTGTGACACTTTTCTATGTTTGAAATGGTAGAAATAATTTTTCGAAAAATAATAAGATCAAGTATTTGTCTGCTAGAAATTTCTTTTTGAGGAAAACATATTCTCCCACAAGGAAATATGAAAATATTTTATTTTGGAAAGGTTTTTCTTGCTTATTTTCTATGATAAATAATAAGTAAAGGTATTATCTTAAAATATTTGTATGAAATCTAAAAGAACACCATGGGTAGAGCTGTCAATATGGGTTAGCCCACCCCATTCGGGCTAACTCATACAGGCTTTGACATTTTATGGGCAAGGCCGGGCTAGCTCATTTTTTGTGTGGGCCAGAAAATGGTCGGTTCAACCCACAAGTACGTGGGCTAATACAGGCTTGCCAGGCCAGCCCACTTTTTAAAAAATTATATATTTTTATAATTATTAAATTAAATTATAAGTTATGATTTAAAAATATTATGATAAATATCGATAAAACAATATTATATTATGTTAGGCCTCATTTGTTTGCACTTGATGGGATTTGAATCTTAATCATTCAAATTTGCCTCATTAAGTTTGTTTGTTTTTAAGAACTGAATCTTTATTATTCAGATTCATTTCATTAAGTTCGTTTCTTTTATTTTCTTATAAGCCTCTTAATGGGTCTGGATATATCTGAATGAATCAGATCTGTAACACACCCTTAATACTATCCATACTAAAATAAGACTCCTATCTTAATTCAACTAAATCACAACAACTCATAAAAGTTATTTTCTTATTTAATTAATATTTAATTACATGCTTGTCATAATAATTTCCTTTATTCATATTAACTTAATATACATTTTTTACTCTCATAAATTAATCAATATATTTGAATTGATAAGCACTCCCATGATATAATATTTAGCATGATTTCAAAAAATAAGAAAGTATTAGTTATTTAATCGATAACAATAATAAAATTTCTAAAATAAAATAAAATAAAATATTTTCCTAAACTATATATTTACTACTCTATATAAACTATTTTAAATTGTATTATATTAGATTCTCAAAGAATTTGAGTGCAACAAATAATCATATTAATGATGTAACTTGATGTTGAGTTCTTAAAAGATAAATCATATTACCTTGTTACGGTAAAAAAGTTCAAAATATTATTTTATATGAAAAAAAACTATTTTACTAACAAGATTTTGATAATATTTTATTGATATAACGTTTAATTTCATATGTCCATTCATATATTGAAAACAAATTGTCCCAATAATTTAGTGTTCAGATTCAAAGACAATATTTTAATATTCAGATGTTTATTCAGATTTACACATCTAGATCTTAATGCACATCTTAATATTTAAATGTGTATTCAAATTCAGACGTCTTAATCTTAATAGAAACAAATGAGACCTTAATGTCACTACTTGTTAATCAAATTCACAAATAAAATTATATTTATAATATTTAGGAAAAATGCACAAGTACCCCCTAGACTATGACCGAAATCCCAAAGACACACCTTACTAAGGTCGTATTACCCCCCTAAACTTTTTTTTTTTTTTGTAATTTTGTGTACCTCTTTGGCTTACGTGACATCTAAATATCTCCGAAGCGCCTCAATTGCGTGGAGTCACATAGAGTGCCACAGACAAAAGGTGTATAAAATTACAAAAAAAAAAGTTCAGGAGGTAATAGGACCTTAGTTTAGTTAAGGTGTGTCTCTGCGATTTTGGTCATAGTCTAGGGGGTACTTGTGCATTTTCCTTGATATTTATTATTTTTTTTCAACTAAAAGTATAAATATCTAAATAGAAATATTAACCTAATTGTTTTGATTTTGGACTCTCTTTTTTTAAAAATTTTATTATTATATTATATTTTTTAATTAATTTTTATTGGCCCACGGGCCGGGCCCTACCGATATTTCTCAAGCCCCCAAATGAGCAGGCTTATTCAGGCCGGGCTAAAAAGCCATTTTCTTAAATAGGCTCCAAAAATCTTAGCCCAACCCTATTAAATCCCGGGTTAGACCAGACCGGCCCAACGGGCCTAGCCCATATTGACGGTTCTAACCATGGGTGGAGGTCGAGAAAGTAGGGTGGTCAATGGGGAGGAGACAATAATCTTGAAATCTGATCCTTTATGAAATTTGATTTTTGGTATTACTTGAAGAAATCATCTTTTTTGATTTCGAAGAAATTTGTTTTTCATAGAATGCATTGTTAAAAATAATTTAACAAATCAAACATAAGCAAATTATAAAACATAAAAAAGTAACGATATATTCAATATAATCTCAAATTGAAATTTTGAAATTATAGAATGTGAAATAAATCTCATCCATACTCCTTTCCCAGAGATCGTTTTTAATAGATTGCGTTATGAAAGAAAAAATATTCAAAATCTATCAAATAAAAAATTGACATCAATAAAAAGTCATGACAAAATAATGTAAATAAATAAAAAAGACAATAATGTATACCAAAACACAACCTTATTAGACAAAATTATGTTCCTTAATAACCATCTCAATTCTTAATTAGCAAATCATTGCTCCAACTCACATGTAGACATTATTTTCAAGCTTTAATACTCAAAAAATCTCATTAAAACACTACCAAATTTGCTAAAACTTTTATCAACCTTCATTATATGTCTTCTCCAACCAAACAACAGAAAACATTTATCTTAAAAATAAGCCATTTTCCTGAATTTCTTTTTTCTTCAGAAAATAAAGGCCAGATTATACTGACTCAAATATTTCCAAGATATTATCCCTTTTATTTCTTCTATAGGATATAAATAAAACATGACATAGTTAATCCACATTTACCCCATATTCAGCTCAAACCTTAAAATATTGAGATGTCACTTCCACACCAATAAGAATAACATGTCTATACAGTCAACTAAAAAATCCCACCATTCTATTTTTCTTTATATAATCAGTAAGGGGAAGAAGATTAACACAACTACATAAAACACAACATTAATCAAGACAACTGACTTCTCTGGGCTTGCAGCATGGCAACCTCAAGAAGCAAATCTTGATCTATCTAATATAGTAGACATGCAAACACTAATGAACAACAAAAGTAAAAAAAAAAAAAAGAAGTATCTTCAATATTTTTTTCCATGTACCTATTTGAACTCCCAAGAATGTTTCTGCCCCTATTTTCAACAAAGTTTTAAGATGATGAAACCGCGTCCTTCTGCTAGCTCTGATCTGTCAATAGCGAAGCCGCGACTCTCTTCAATGATTTACTAGCTTTCTCCATATCAGATACTGAGTGTCCTGCTGACACAAACAATCGAAGCCCAACCGGCAAATTACATTTATCAAGTGTTGATCTCTTTGAAGTAACAACAAAAACGGAATCTTCCTTCAAGACCTGCAATGACAATATTTGTCGCGTGGAAGATTATTATTAGGATGTGTATGAGAATAAGAAGAAATTACAGATACACTAAGATGATCACTTACACGATCCGCGATATCTTCTAATAGTTTTATATCACTCTTTGAAGAACCTGTGGACTTCTTGAGTCTTAGAAAAACTATCGGAGATAGTGGATCGCTCATTATTTCCATCCCCTGAATATCTTCTAGACCTGAAAACCATACCAGGTAGAAAAGTTAATATCTTTTCACAACCCTTGACATGAGCTTGAAGCCTTCAAGGAGAAGGGGAAGGCACTTGGTGTTGAGCAAATATACCTTTAAACAGTGTATTAATGTTCTCCCTCAATTTTGTGATAAGATCAGGATTTTCTTCCAAGATATCAAAAGCTTTGACTGCGGCACTTGCCAGATAAGGAGGCAAAGAAGCAGAAAACACATAGCCAGAGCTACTGAGACGCTGCCAAACAAAGAACACCATCAAAAAGGCTTAATTGGAAAAAGTGAACAGGAGTTAATGACAAGATTATTAAGATTGAACATGTTATTTTTTGTTGTTGAAAGGCCAGGGGAGAATTTATGTACAAAAAGCGAGGCACGTGAACCCGTGGTCTCTCCGTAAAACAAGGTATTTTATGTACACACTTTCTAAAATTGTATATTATTATCTGTGGACATTTATGCTACAAGATTCAAAAGACTAAATGGTGCACTTGATTGAAGGTTTGAGTTACGTATCTAGAAGACTAGGGAAACTCCTACTAAATATATTCTTTCCTTCTTCATTTTTTAGTGTTGCACCTATGTTCTAGAAATCCTAGATTCGCCACTGGAAGTGACTATAGTCTGGTGGCAACCTATCACACTTCAATACCTGGTGTTCAATGACTCTTGTACTCCCGGTGCAAAATCCTCCTTCTGTGGCCAATGCATGCCCCATGGCAGCCGTAATGATATCTATCTTGTCAACCTGCAACAGGATAATCTGTTTAGGATATACAGAAAATACAATCCATAATAATTGAATTTTGCGGCTATCATTAACATACCGGCACATTGTAATACTCTGTTAGACCTTTACCAGAACTGCCAAGCACACCCAAGGAATTGCTTTCATCCAACAATACCCGGAATCTGTATTTTTCTTTCAGTTTGATAATTTCATCCAATGGAGCTATTTGACCAGAATTCTAGAAGAAGTAGAAACAAATGAATTAAAGAATAGTCCTCTCAGAGAAACAGGATGCTTGGCAATTAACAAGTTAAAACAACAAACAGAAACCTGCACATTTTCTTGTCGGTTTTTTTTCCTTTCCGTTTTCTTATTTACAAGATAAATGCAACCTTATCCCAATTTAAGAAACAGCCAAGCCAACTCTGACACTTCATTAAGGAAGGGCTAAGATATGGGGTGGGGGGACGGGAGAGTTTGCATTAAATTGAGAAGTGAATTATCCTATAGACTTATCTCTTGAATGGCAAACAAAACGATAACCCGGTCACAGATTTCAGAACTTTCTGGATCATAACAAGTCACCACGGCTCATGCCAAGTTGAAGTGTCATATACAGTTAATCAACCTTGCTTACATCTTTAAAGCTAAATCCCGGTCAAATTTTGAGTCTGACTGCAAGCCTAAATTGGATTCAACTTATTGCAAGCTTATGAAATGCTCACCTCCTTCGTCCCTTGAGGAGGTGATCATGGTCCAGGCAATGCTATGACATACAGCTTTGACAATTAAATAAAACCCTGTTAATAAAACAGAAGATACCTGATATACTGCTTCAACAATAATATATCGCCTAAGTTTTTTAGCTTGCTTGTTTTCTTGAGTGATTTTCTCCAATGTATTTCTCAAGGACTCCATATCATTGTGCTTGAAGTATATGATTGTACTTCTAGAGAGCTGAAGTCCATTTTGTATTCCCCAATGGACACCTTCATCCCTATGCACGCAAAAGATATAGTTGAAAATGAGAACTAATTCATGAAACTCTAATATGTTTATAGAAGCAATGTACAACAGAAAAACCTTATGGATGCAATACTTATTTATGGGTATAATTTTGTTTGTTACAGTTGACAAAAAAATTATCAGGAGACGTACTGGTGAGAAGCTTATTAATATTAAAAATCCACCTTCTGATACTAAACATATCACAAAGAAATCTGAGTACAGAAGTGGTGGAAGATTCTTAATGAATTCCATCTACGAACATCAGCTTAAGTTTTTTTTTTCCATTTTAGAAGTCTTAACAATACCACAGCCATTTTGAATTTTTTTTTCTACAGCCTGGTTCCTTCATAATCCCTTCCTCCTACCCCAAGAAAAGATACTCCATCCTGCGTAAGGATCCATTCAGAAAATATTTGTTCTACAGCCTGGTTCAATTTTTAAAGAATGATATCAACAATCAACGAGCAAAGAATGAATAAACTTACGCAACAATGACATCTCCCTTCTTGCAAAATGCTGGAATTGCACTGAACATGGTAGAAAGTCCATAAGAGTAGAGTATAGAATCGGGAGTTCCAAGAAACTTAGCTATCCTGGCCTCACAATCAAGGTGAACATCTGCATGAAATAAAGAATGATAAGGTTGGGCCTCCCAAAAGAGAAAGCGGAAGTTGGCAGGTACAGCAGAAGAAAACTAACTAACTCCTTAATGATGAATATCATATTATACCAATTGTTCCATAGAATCCACGAGGACCACAAGAACCTACACCATATTTCTCCAATGCCCTGGTGCATGTCTCCTGATATACGACATTAGGTAATGATACATTTGAAAATCAAGCACCAACATGCAAAATATAGGTTGACAATTCAAAATATTCAAAAGAAGGGTTTCTTACAAGTAACTTTTCATTTCCTAATAACCCGAGGTAATTAGCTGAAGTGAAATTTATTACTTCCTTGCCATTAATAGTTGTATGAGGACCTGCAGCGCTGCATTAATAGAACTTGTAAGCAATTAGACAAATGAGAGAACTCAAGTAGAAAACAACCACAGAAATATGGAGGGTTTCTTTGAAGCAAGCTATACTGTTGGTACTTGGTACAATTTATTAAAGTAGCTCATAGAAGGGAAGGAAAAAAATTGGAGGCAGGCGGAAAGGAGGGGGGGGGGGGGCATGATCTTCACAACTTGACTTAAAATTTTTTAGCCTGAGTAAGCTAGAGTATAAGAGGCAACAAACACCAAGCAAATCTTGATGACTGTCGGGTTAACAAGCCAAACTTGCAGATATTTCCTTTTTCTTATTCTTCAACCCCAAAAAGGGAATAGGTAGATGTGTTACGCAATTAGCGCTTATCTAAACTTTTCTTCTCTTGTGAGCTGCATGCTCAGTGGTTTTTTTTAGTGTCAATAGCTTTTAAAATCCCAATGAACTTATTGAGTCCCATCCCTTGTTACCCCATTGAGTCTCATCTTCTTTAACCTAAAATGTTTGAGACCAAATCCTTAAATCAGTTCTAATTCCTCCTGGAAGTTCTAAAGTACTTGCTAGGCTCAGTTCAGGATCATCAGACCATAAGAAAAAGAGATTAGATAGGTAGCCCCTAGAGGCTCTAGAGGTGGTTCCCACAGTATACAACAGTATGACATTTGAATTAGTTCCTTGGCTGGTTCTCCCCTTAAGTAAGAATAGAATCTTATAGTGGTAAAAGCATAGTTAGACAAATGAGGAGAAAAAATGCAGAATAGTGATAATAGAATCTAACAAGGAGGTTTATGCTTTCGCATTTCAAATGAAAGAGTATTTCCACCTTTCAAGTACTGGAGGCTCCGATTTCATCTCATCTGTAATGGTGGGAATAAGAGGTTCCGGGACCCATTCATCACACAGTTCATCTATTTCCTAAAAAGCAGAGCACACATGTTCATCAGCTTAAATGTATTCAAGCAGCATGCTGCATAGAAGATAGACAACTTTGCTACTTACAAATAAATGCTGACAAGTTACAAACAACATTTCTCTTTATTTTAACAATTACAAAAGCAAATAATATCCACCTCCTCCATTTATTAAATGCTCCACCCACCCCAATTTATGTGGCACCGTTTGACTTGGCATAAAGTTTAAGAAATAGAGGAAGTCTTTTGAAATTTGTGGTCTAAGAACTCCTTGACAATTTGTGAGACTAATAATCATTCGTGAAGGGTAATAATTTTAAAGCAAAGGAGACGGTCTTTCTGGGAGGAATTAAAAAGGAAAGTGTTTCACCTAAATTGGGACAGAGAGAGTACATAAAGTACAAAAGGACCCAGCATTGATAATAATGTACATGGTGCCAAGGAAAGACTTCTATGCTTATAACTAAGAAGCCTACCTCCTAGCTATGAACATCAAACAGTGGAAAATATATTAGCACCAGATGACACCAATCACTATACAAAGGTCAAGATAAAGATTTGCAAAAACAAACAGAAAGTTGGAGCTCTTCAATTTACAAGTTCACAGCTCATTTTCCCAAGCACCTTGCAGTTTAGAGAACAGGATATGGAGGAATCTACAGTATACTTGAAATAGAAGAGTTTGACATCTTTAAGTAGGAGGATCTCTACTTTGAGAGAGTGTTAAATGCAGCAGCTTTAAAAAATATTATGCTATTCTTCTAAGAATGTAAGTTCGTTTAAGTTACTTCTTTTATTATCTTTTCTGGCCTAGGGTATAGGAATTTTGCAACTTTAAAGAGCAGCCAGCTAAAAGCTGTGTCTTCTGAATATTAATCAGAAAGTTCCGGTCTTCGAATTTGGATCCCTGCCTTGATCACTTTCCGACAAGATATTCATTTAACTCCACAAAACAGAAACTGGAAGATGGGAGTGTACTGTAATTCAATAATTTTCTCTCCCACTCTCTTTTCCTTTTAAGTATATCATTTTGGAAATGAGGAAGAGCAATTCACGAGTATGAAATACAGATTGGACGTTGAACATGTAATATGAATGAGAAAATCAACCAAACAACAATAATAATGCCTCAGTCCCAAACAATATGAGAAAATTACAGAGTGAGGAAGAACACAAAAATGGACTAACACAATAAGGCAAGAAACAAACATAGAACCGGTGGATAATTTAGGTGTGACAAAGGATGACTGACAAACCTTCTTTGTCAATGGTCTTTTAGGTGGTTTATAACTTTTCTGCGATAGTAGGAAAAGGATGACCACCAGGAGAAGACCCTCAACAAATAGATGCCCTGCAGGAGAGGCAAAAGAGTATGTCTTCTCAGAGGTCAGCTAGTTTAACAATTATAGCTGTTTTATGGATAGGGAAAATACCTCCAATGTTAACTCCAAACACCACAGCTCTTGCAAACGGAGCTTCGGATATCCATGTGACCCAATCAGATGCATCTCTCAGCTTATTTGTAAGAACTGATATTGTTGTATCCATTATCTATGTCAATTGCAGACAGGGCTGCCAACAGAAACCACATGGAAAAGAAGGTTGTTACACTCGGGTCTATCACATAATGATTGGTATGGAATCTGAATGCTCAGAAGCTAGAAATGATGCTCCAAAACAACTCAAAATTCTCGATTGATTCAGGAGAAAATAAATTAAACCAGAAGTATATTTGAGGTTCATCAAATAAGTATTCTCCCGGATACCCCTCTCCCTCTTCTCTCTCTCTCTCTCAAAACACGCATACTCACAATATTAGCTCCCGAGTTAGACTTCATCCCATGAGTTTATTACTCACTATGGCTAAGCTATATCATTGTACCAAACAGATGAACCCTTGGTCTCCAAGATACTTCTCCTATCTAATTTTAGTACCCTTTTCTTTTGGACAGTAATATTAACCAATTACAGAGTTGAATTGACATATATTAACACATTTCTTCAAATAAATATGAGGCATAGTGACTAGTTCAAACGAAACTCTCTAAATCCCATTTCATCATTTCAATAAAACTATAAAAAGGAAATCTGAATGAAAAATATGAGTTAAATCCAAGAACAATATTCCTACTTGATCCCTTCCATGAAACCATAATTCAGATCGAATTTCTAAATCAAGATCACAAATTGATCCAAACCCACCCTAGATTTGTAAATAAAAATCCTCTGAAGCACAAATCTTTTTTTTTTGAATAAAACTAAGATTGGAAGATTACCCACGTAAAAGTTTACATCTTTACAGGAGAAACTGACCTGAAAGAGTGGTTCTTGAAACTTCAATGGAGTCTTCAAAGATAAATTTATTACCAAATTCAAGATTTTGAATAGAGGATTTGGTGATTCTTGGTTTTGAAATGAATATATAAATATATATAATTATAATGAGCATTGATTGCAGAAAAAAAAAATACAGATTGGCTTTACAGGGATGAAGGGAGATGGGGCCAGCAGGCTTAATGGTCAATACAATTTTCTGAATATTCATCTTGGTCAAATCATATGGATTTTTTTATTAGTATTATTTTTATAATTATAAAAAATTTCATCTTACATAAATAGTAGTACTATTTTTATTCCTATGTCCTTCATAAATTGTATTAATTATTCTACTATATTTTAATATTTTTTATATAACAAGCAAGAAGTAAGGGCCCGTTTGGATGGGCTTAATAAAAGCAGCTTTAAAAAAGTACTTTTGAAAGTGCTGAAACTTATTTTTAAAATAAGCAGTTATGCGTTTGGATAAAAGTGCTGAAGTTGCTATGCCAAACGTGAAAAGGGAAAAATGAAAGAAAGAGATGTTAGGGTTATGTGGGTAATTTGGAGATTGTATAAGAATATTAAGGGCAAAAAGATAAAAATGTGGTCAACTTAAAACAACTTATAAGCTAAAAAAGAAAAAGCACCCCTACCCCAGCTTTTAACTTTTGGCTTAAAATATTTTTTTTTTAACTTAAAATAAGTTATTTTGAGTATTGCCAAACAGCTAAATAAGTCAAAAACCAGCTTTTAAGTCAGTTTGACCAGCTTTTAAGCTGAGCCAAACAGGCTCTAAGTAGACAGTTTATTTGAAGATATTTTAGTCATTTTCTTTTAGTTCTATGCTATGTTTGTTTGTAATGAGGTTGCTTATCATATCTAATTCGATTTCCTCTTCTTTTTTATATTTCTAGGTCAGTCTATTCGATTTTTTTTAATCTATAGGTATATAAGGAATGACAAAATTAAAAATAAAGATATTCGGGATAATGCGAGAGTGACTTCCGTAATAGATAAAATGAGAAAAGCAAGATTGAGATGGTTTGCATATGTGGAGAGAAGATAGACATCACCCTTGTGAGGAGGTAAGAGAGGTTGGTTATAATAGCTACGAGGAGCGATAGAGGCATTATATTAAGGAACGTGATTAAACAGGATATGGTACAATTTTAGATTTTGTACCAATAACAAGACCGTGTGGAGGATGCAAACTAGAATAGAATTTTTAGTAAATAGTGCAGGATTGTTTTGCTTTCTGAAGGTTTATGCTTGTTGGTGTTTGCTTATCCGTCATTGTACTAGGTATATTATTGTAATTTTGCTTTTAATATCTATCATTGTTCGTTGTTTACTGTATCTCACCCTATTTTACTTGTTCCTTTTTTTTTTTTTTTGCAAATTTTGTATTGCTTCCCTTGTTAGTTATTATGTTTTTATGTTATTTTCTTCTTCTTTGCTTGGTGTATCTGAGCTGAGAAACTTTCAAAAATAATATATTTTTTATTAATTTTTATAAGATAATAATAAAATTTATATATTAAATCCTATTATTTTTTTTCTCTCACATGTTCCATTGCTTTTGTCATACTGTACTCTCACCTCATTCAAATCTTAGTGAAGTTATTAAGTCATCAATCTGTCGCCTCTATCATATTCTATTTTAATATCTTTTTGTGAATATCTTCCATTTGAATCTTGTGACAGGTATTGAGCCATCATTTAAATGTTGATTTTTTTATTATAATAAATATTAATATGTCTTAGACTTGAACTTTTAAGTTAATTAAAGATAGTTAAATATCGTATTTGATATACTTAACGAAAAAGCTAAAACATGTAAAAGAAAATATAATAAGTTCATATCTTTTTTTTTTTAATTTAGATTTGTGATAGTAGGGCTTTATTTGAGAGAAAGTTCTTTGTATGAAAGATTTTTTCATATTCAAGGCTCGAACCTAAGATCTATGATTAAGGAAGAAGTAGCCTTTCCACTATACAACATACGTTAGTAATGAGTTAATATCTACTTTTCCTTCAAACCTTGTCTTTTTCTGTAAGATTAAAATGATCGATACTTCAGTTAACCCTATTTCAATTCGATCTACACGACCATATTTTTAGACACTTGTTAGAAAGAATTACTATAACTTTTTTTAAATTTTTAAATAATTTAGTTTTAAAATCTTTTATTTTACTTTTAGGTGACGACTTTTACAACATCATGATTCATGATATTATTGCATTTTCAACCATAAAATAACTTCAAAAGTCATATAACTACACAAATATTATTATATGTTTAAAATTAAAATTTTAAAAATCTCTCCTTCTTAAATTAAGTGTCCAATTAAATTTGATCACGTAATTAAAATAAAAAAAATATACATTTTCACTAATTAAGTGATAAAAACAACATATGACAAATTATTTATGAGAAGAAGAAAATAATATTAAAAATTAGTATTATAATTCAAATTTTTAAAGAAAGTCGAATGAAATAAAGAGACTTTATGTAGACAACTAAAAAACTAAAACTGGTAAATTTTGATTATTCTTTAACAAAAACAAAAAGATAGAAAAGAATAATACTTAATAGTGTTGTTGAAATCTTTTAACAGTTTATTAATATTTTTTCTCTATATCTATTTAAAATTTTATTTAAGGTTTAAGCGAAAAAAAAGTTATTTTAATTCAGTAATTTGTATAAATCTTCAATTTAGAATTATTACTCATCGAAAACTCAATAGTATTACAAAAGGAATCTTTATCTTTTTAGACTATATAACTATAGTAATCTTTTATAGTTTGATATAAATATCTGATGTAGATAAGTATTTATTATATTATTCTTTTGTATTGAGTTGATTCCTTTTAAATTCATACCATAATATGTTATACTAAACTGATTCGAGTAGATAGACGCAAAATTTTCAACAAAATTTTAAAATGTATCTTTTCTTCATCATATTGACATAAAAAGAATTATAACTTTTTATATAATTTTTAAATATTTAAATTAATCTATCCAATTTAACTTATAAGAATAATCAAAATTGATTCCCGATAAGTGAAAAAGGGAGTAATACATTCTATTTTGTATTCCTTTCACTTGCATAGCATGTCATAGAAAAACACATAGTTTGACAACTCAAGAGTTGCAACATTGATAAACATTTTCTCTTAAAAACAAGTAGCAACTACGAGTAAAGATTATGACGGAATGATAAGTACTCTGCCATCCATTATGTCAACATCACATTGCTTATTAATCCATGAATGAAAAATGTAAAGTGTATTTCCAATATTATCATACCTCACTAGACGTTTCTAATCATATACATAATAACAATTCAACGTAACGATCTCCAAAACAAAATGTTCTCTATAAAAAAAAACAAGAATAGAGAAAGGGAAAATACATTTTTCATCATATAAAAAATAATATAAGAGAAAACATGACACAACGCCAACGATTGGGAGGGGAAATATCGACTGATGGCTAAAATACAATAATACTGAAACACAGTTACTATTCATCCTTTCTGAAATCAGAACCTGGAGGACACGCGGGTGGGCAAGCTCCAGGGGTTGCCGGTGAGATATCTCAACAGTAATGGAGCCAAGCATTTTAACTTTTCGGAATGTGTATACCTACAAGACTGCAAGGCAGAAGCGTTTTAACGTTAATTGATTGTAGAAGATATGAGCAAAAATATGGCTAGACTAATATAATGTTCCTTTCTCTAACAATATCAGCAAACAAATGCTTTCTTCTAATGAAGTGTTTGTTCAACTGTGCGATAAGTGGAGAGAAATAGAGAGAACTCATTCGTGTATTCTCACTTTTTTTAAAAAAAAATGTGTATTTCTCACTTGATTCAAATGCACTGGCCTATATATGTTAGGTGTAGAATGCACAAAGAAAGTGTGAACACAATAAATAGAAGACGATGGTGCATTTATCGCACCACTGAATAGTTATTATGTTGCCACCGAAGACCTTGACCTCTAAAAAAGATCAAGTTGACTTGAAGGATACAAGGTGCTAAAAATAGGAGAGTCAAATAACGGGTAAAAACTTCCGTTGAGGATTGGATTTCAAGATTTACAAAAAATATGTATTTTACCTCACCTTTCAAAAATAAAGGGAAAGGATATAAAATGCACATAGGTCTTTAAAAAATAAAACTCAGATCAATGACCTGAAAAATATTCCCCCCCATATATTAAAATTCTTACTGACATTCCAATCTAAATGACACCACCATTCAGAAGTTAAAACATTAGTTCTGCCAAGCAAAATAGAGGAGCTAACTGCTACTGTTCTCAAATTTCAGGGCAACTAGTACAATATTTCTATAAATGGCAGACAGCAATCAGCTTAATTGCTACATGAAACAAGTATATTATTTTATCAAGAAAACTATGACTAGATTGATATCTTAAAGTTGTAAGACAAGTAGAATTTTTTCTTTCCAGGTGAACATGAGGCGAGCATACATCAAAGAATGTTAAAGAGAAACCTAGAACATCTTCTCACAAAGTGCAAAGCATCACAAGTTAAAATAGCTAGATTAGAAGATGAGAGTTCCATTTACCTTTATGTATGGACCCATAGGGGTTCCAAAGAGAATGACCTGTCATTTCTTGTCTGAGCTGCAGGAGCTCCTCCTGGAGGTGCATGCACAGTTATTGGAAGTACCCACTCACATTTCTCTCTACCCTCTACCAAAAGAGGATGTTCATATCTGATACATCATGCATAAAGTATTACAGAAACAAAGAGGGATAAATTCGTGAATTTAGTCTATTTGAAGAAGAAAATACCAAATTACAAAGGAAAATCTACAAACAGAATCAGATAGATGAATCAGGACATGGAGAACAAATTGAGGGGAGAAAAGAGCACCAAGATTACAATTATGGTGCATTTGATGAGAGACCATAAAGTTCCTTCCCTTACCATATTTTCTTTACAATTGAATCGATATATCTAAGTGAAGCAAATCAAGGGCATGCTTCAACCTTCCATGATTCACTAGAAATAATTATGTCAAGAGAGTTCCACTTTAAAATAGAGATTGGAGGTTCAATCATGACAAATCTCAAGGTGTCTTCTGATTTTCCACTTTGATGGAAGTGGTACCAACAGCAAAAATTAGATATTGATAGCGGGAGAGTATTTCCTGTTAAAGGTTTCTAGCATAAGAGTCATCATAACAATGCTGAGTATCCTAGTTTATTGTGAGAAGATGGAGAGCATCATCGTTATCAGCTTTCTATTAAGACGGTGGTTCATGATGCATTGCCCAAATAATTTTAGAAAAAGAGGCAAAAGATTGTCAGTCAGAGCTACTTAAGTTCGAATGAACAAGTGATAGAATCTTCTTCTCCATGTGAGTTTCCTAGCACATTTGACATCTATTTGTTCCAAAGGGTTATAAGTCATGTAGAGGTGAGCCTTTAGCCTCTTGATGATTTACCTGGACTAAAATGGAGATACGTAATTAATGGGCTGCAATTTCATTCAACAGCTTACATATTGTTCACGGATTCGCAGGCATGAAGAATTGAAAGGTTGAAGCAGAAAAAAATTGTGCACAAGATCCCTGTCAAAATTTCTTAAGTCCCTCATATTTGATGGGAATAAAGAACTGAAGTAGATGATGAGCTGATATACTTCTAAATCCTTTTGATCTGGTGATCTTTTTCAGCTTTTAAGTTAGTCTGCAAGCGTCTTTTGTATGATACTTTTCCCTGTAATGTGCTTTACCCTCCCTTTTTTGCACCCTCTTATTGGAAACTCCAACTCTTCGATCAATGAATTATGCAACGACAAAATATTCTTGTTACATGAGCAAGTACATACCTTGACCAGTCAGCATTCTTGGGAGTGGTAAAGAATTCAAATCGAAGAGCCCATTGTACGGAGACATAGTGAGTGGAAAAAGACATAGGACCATCCATCGGAATGGAAAAAAGGAAGCTTGTCTGAATTAAATCAGCAACCACCTCATGATGATCACTATGAACCTGAATAAATCAAAAAGCCTTGGTGACTAATCACCAAATGAAGGGGCTCAAGTGTTTATCTCTTCTAAATAAATCCGCCAAAACACTTCTGTCAAATGCAAAGAGTTGTAAAGAAATCATCAACAGGTAAAGAATACCTTCGTAATAGAAGGAGCATGTCTCCGTGAAGGATGTACATAGCGTCGGCTGATAGTTTCGGTCATCTCCAGTGTAATTGAAAGCTAGAAGGCAACAAAAGGATCAGTAAACTCCAGAAAGCATAAACTAATAAATAAACCACATGTTTAAGGCTTATTACAAGCATGAACTTTGATGTATAGGACTACCTCAAGGCATCTTCTAGAACCCTCTTCATGAAAAAAAGTCAGGGTTCCACCTATCTGTTGCCAAAGAATAAATTGAAGGTATAAGCTTCCAATCAGTCAGGTGCAAATAGGCATTGGTAATAGTACTAATGGAAGGACCAATACACTGAATAATTCATTTACCATATCACTGAAGTAATATGTCGACTCAGAATTTTTTGGAGAAAATCTTAGAAGCACTTGGTCATCCAGTCTAATGTTGTAAGATCTCCCTCGAATAAACCCTTCTGCTGCAGAAAATGTTGGCGACCGATTATCATGAAGATCTTTCGTTAACAAATCGTCAGTTGGATTATATGGAGGGAACAAATACTAATAAGATATATATAAGTGCAAGCTCGATTTACATGCTCCAGATTCACCCATGCCTGAGACAGAAGGTACCATCGAATCATCATATTTGGAGAAGGCCTTGGTACTTTTCAGCTGTTGACTTGGGGACAAAGCATCTGCTGAAAGAATGAAGTAAAACCCTCAGCTCTTGTTTGGTTAGAATAAAATAAAAGCCAGCTTGATTAAGAGGTGTTGCAGCATTCCCATTGGAAAATAAAAGAGCATAGAAACAAGACATCAGCCACAGCTATCTGTGGAAGTGACATTAATCAATTGAACCATGAAAACAGATACACGTTTTCTGAGACTAGTCTTATTCTCTTAAATTATTTCAGCGATAACGCTGCGTCATATGTATATAGACATGTTTTTGGTCGTCTTACCCCCACTAGAATCATACAAGACATCAGCCACAGCTATCTGTGGAAGTGCCAGTTGTGAAGATATGCTTGACCGTCCTTCAAGATATGGAAGATCTTTGCTTGAAGTCCTTGCCAAGGAAGACCGCAAGGATAATGAGCTTCCGAATGTCCGGTGTATATTATCTTTCATGGGATTATAGGAGGAAACTGATGAAACTTCATCCCTTGAACTTTCATATCCTTCCTCCACACCATCAAAAGTTTCATTTATTTTAGCCTGCAAGCACATAAAATCACATCAACAGCTCAACATGCATTCTACAAGTATGCTCTCTGTTCTGTCAGATTTTGATTATTCTACAATAAACTATTAACTGAAGTTACTGCATTGGCATAACCAGATCCCGCCACGGAAAAAAGAAACACATAACATGTAATGACCCAGAAGGTCATTTTTGGAAATTTTTGTAAAATTACCGTTTTACCCCTTGTGGTAATTGCCCCGAGTCATTCCTGATCAGTCAATGAAGTTGGTTTGGGAATTTTGAACTATTTGTTAACTACGGATATTTAGTCAAGGGTAGTCTTTTTAAAATAATTAAATTAGTTGGTCTATAAGTTATTTAATACCCGCCCATGTGTTGAAATAAGTTAGTGGGAGTTGATATTTTTAGATCATAATTTGAGAAAGAGAATGGGTACGCCACATTGAAAGTTATTGTTGTTTTCAGTCATAGGTTGAAGCGTGTCCGTGGGTATTCTCAATGGGAAGTTAATGGTATTTATGGGACAATGATTATGGGCTAATCATAGGGGTGTAAATTGAGGATTTTGTAGATTGTAGTTTCCAGTGAATTGGCGCACTAGTTTGTAGCTTGGCCTCAATTATTTTTTTTCCAATTTTTCTTGTACTAATTACTTCTTGATTCAAGTCTTGATAAAATTGGAATAGGTAATACCCTTCGGGGTGGGGCCCAGTGGTTTGGGCTTTGGGCTTGGGACTTCCATGTTGTAGGTCTCAAGTTCGAAACCCCTTGCCAGCGAAAGCAAGGGGTTTTGCCTTCTGGATCGAGCTCGTCGCACCGGGCTTGCCTAGTGCGGGTTAGTTTGCATGTTATTGCATAGGAGCGGGATTTTACCCTGTGCGCACCCAAAGGGTAGCGACTGTGGGTTTTCCTTGTCATAAAAAAAAAATTGGAATAGGTAATTAAATATTAGGTGTATTGTATTATATGATTACCATTTGAGTTATGTTATTTGGAAGAATTAAGAATTAACCCTCCGCTTGGAACTTAGGAAATATATTATAGATTTGGGTGAATTTTTGGTATAGGTTAGACGTATAGTAATATGGGTGTCTACAGACTTTGTTGCTTATGAATATTGTACATTTGAACAGATTGCATTGATTTGAAAGCCCAACGAAAGGGGAAAGCTCAAGTCCCGAAGTGATTGTTTGATTATTTGAGCCAAGTGGGTTTGTCGGTCCTTTTTAAGTGTATAGAATCGTGTATTTCCTTGTTGTATTTGTTGGGGCGTAATGAGAATTGGTGATGGGTTAACTTGTTCATATTGGATGATCCTAATGATGAAAAGGGGTGATAAAAGTAACTTGATTAGTTATTGATGTGTGAGGTGTTGAGAATGATTGAAAGGTTAATTGATTCATTGTTGATGTTGTATCACGATTCTGTTGTTGTGAATTGTGCATTGATATGAAAATGGTCATCTCCTCATTATTTGTGTGTACATGCCTATTTGCATTGGTTTTGAGACACGGTTGTAACAAGTTTTGCGTGAATTGAGGAAGAATAAGGAATTTAAAGAGCATGTACCATTTCGGGGGATGTATCGCACGCCACGACATATATTATGATTCGAGGGACGTATCGCATCCTGTGACAGATTCTATTATTGAGGGGTTGTATCGCATGTCGTGATGGATGCATGGACTGATACGTCCCCATGGGTCCCAAACTTAGAGACAGCGGGTGTGTATCGCTAGGTCAGACATACATCAATATACTTGGCATTGCATATCTTTATCGTTTGTCAACTTCTGAGTGTGTATTTGTGGAACTTGTGATTGATGAGTATTGTACTTGTTGAGGATCTGTAATTTTGTTAGTGTTGTTATTGAGCTATGTACTATGTAAATTGTGAATTATTAGGTTAGGTTGGATTTATGCAGGTTATAGTTGTGTACGTTCGGTTGGAGTTTTAGAAGTACCCATATTCTATATTACTTGACTTTGTGTTTAGGAGTTTGCTTGCTGAGTACCGTGTTATTTGGTACTCACCCTTTGTTGCTACAATTGTATAGGTTTCAAGCCCGAATCTTCATGATACTCCCACTTCTCTTCCCGTCTGAGGCTTTCTATGGAGATTTGTCATGTAGTTGTTTGTCATTCCAACGGACCTCTTACTCTTATTTATGGTCTTGTTCTACTTTAGAGACGATGTCATTTGAGACTTGTATTTTTCTTTCAAATCTTAATACATTAGAGGCTTGTGCATGTGACAACCAAGTTTTGAGGGTTTTCATTAATTAACTTTGTAATCCGCATTATTAATTGTTGTTTAACTTTCAACCTTATTTTACTTCAGCATTTTATCGTTATATTTGGGTTTAGGCTAACTTGTTTTGGTGAGATAAGACGAGTGTCATCACATCTATTTTTGGGTTGTGACATAACAAGAAGTGACAGAAGAAAATGAAGGGACGGAATAGACAAAGAGAGGAAGAAATTAAAAAGGGTTCTGCTAGTCTAAAATCATAACATTGTTTTCTCTTGGCAAGTACAAATTGAAGAAGATAGATTCACCTTTCTCTTCTGCCTGAGATCCCCAAGTCTCCAAGAAATTGGAAGCCACAAACATGTGATTGATACAATTTCTCATTTTTCTTCTTACTTTTCTTGCAATGTCAGATGTTGCTCCATTCCTAAATGGGGATGGCTAACGAAAGCTAAGTGATTCTACTTTGTGAGTGTTAATGCTAGGTTTGTTAAGTTACGAAGCAAGTCTTAGTTATCCTCCTAAATTGAATTCTCATGGTGAAAAACGTTTTAGTTGGATCAATCATTTCTAGGAGAACCCATGACATCGTGGGGTTCTAGTCCAGAAAATTTGGTTAACGTTTAGACAGTGCTAAAAAAGTTGATAAAGCTCACAATCAAATAACAATACATCAGAGCTCCATATAGTAATTTATTTCTTCTAGCTTGACACAGTCCTTGGCTTTGTATTCATAATCAACTTTCATAGAAATTCAATTTTATTTTTAAAGATAAAAAGAAAAGGAGAAGAACTGAAAAATGTTTTTCGTCACTCATAGGCCTCATTGCCTTAGGAAAAGAGGAGGGTATTTTGGTCTTTCAACATTTGGAATTGGAAAGTTACACCAAAAGCAAACATTGCCTAAGGTTGTGGCCAGCAATAGTGTGGGGAAGGCATTAGGCTTTTCAAGTTTAGTTTTCATATTAGAAAGGAGAATACTCTACTATTCCCCGGAAACAGTTTGGAATTGAGTTGCAGTTGTTATCATGGTAATAGTTACTAGAACCATCTTTCATGCTCTTGTTCTTTCAAATTCTAGTGAATCCTAATACAGTCAATAATTCTTTCTCTTCCCACAAGAAGCATACTGAATAATAAGTAAAACTGGCAACAGAATGGTTTACCCAGTCAGTATCTGCATCCATCTCTTTCCAGTAAACATCCAAAAGCAGAGTTGAAGCAGGAACAATCCCTGTTACATTGTAAAACTCAATATGATCATGTCAAGTATTTCCGGAAAAAAAAAATTAGGATGGAATTGTCAGAACTGAGAAGCCAAGAAAGAAAATAACAAAAAAACATATACATATAGCCATTTAAAAGAGATCAATTCACTGTATCATATTAGGTAATGCAAAGTAATCGTAATAGTACATCATTTGACTTGTCAGCATTGTAGGAATAAATATGACTGCCCACATGAAAAAGATAGTTCAGCCAGATAATAAGGATTTCTGAGAAGTCATATAATACAAGTAGTAAAACAATGTTCTTTACTTGAAGGAGCTTGTAGGTATTTTTTAACTTCCATATAATGTGGCAACCATATATACAACAATGAACAAAATACCCAGTGTGATCCCACAAGTGGGGTCTGGGGGGAGAATAGAGTGTACGGAGAGCTTACCCCTACCTTGAGAGACTGTTTCCGATAGACCCTCGGCTCAAGAAAAACATTTCAAAATAGGTTTGAGAAATACACACTGAAAGAAGCTCTGATGAAAATACTAAGAAAAGAGAAATATTGGAAGCAAAAATAGCAAGATAACCGAAGCAAAAGAACTATAGTAGTGATAAAATATATATGCAAGAAAATATGGGTACATTGTGGCTCCTCAAAAGAACCAAATTTTCTGAATTCGTTTTCTTGTCACTATCTTTGCCGCCACCCCCACCCCCTAGTATTCCTACGTTATTGAAGATATCTTCCAATAAAACAATGACCTGATTTGAAACTTTTCATAAAAAATTCAACCGCTAAATCACGAACCAGAGAACAGAAAATGAGTTTAAAGGTTTAAAAGAACAAAATAGTACCACTACTGCGCCCTTCTTCACTTTGAAGGCCATTACTCTTCTGAGTTACCCATAATTGCAGTGGAATTCTTGTTTCCTGCGTGGATTGAGATAGAGAAATTATTAGAATCCAAAAGAAGAAAAAAACTTGCGCACTTGTACCAACTCTAAAACCTCAAGCCTTGGCATCTTTAGCGAGAAGGCTATAGCTTTATCGTGTCCCTCTTTTCCATCCGAAAAAGAAGAATGAGACATAAGGTGGGAGCTGTAGTGTATTTCTCTTCATAGAATAGTCAAAGGATACATTGTAAGGAATAAATTTTCATATAAAATGATTATATGTATTATTTGTATTTCAGGTGGGCAGTAGTTACTTTTTCTTTTTTCGCAATGGAACAGGAATTTTCTAGTCGTTGATTTGCATACAGATGAATAGAAACATAAAGGTAAGAGCACATTCTCTTAATTCCATTCTTAATTACCAAAAGTAAAAGAGACTGAACATAATGCACAATGACCACCAACGAAAACAGTAGCATAGTTGCATTCTTAACAAATCCAAAATTGACAAGTTGCTGCTTAATTGAATAATATGGGTATCGGAGATGTCAGAAATGCTAAAATAAAGCACATGACCAAATAGTACTCTGGATATCGACAAGGATACCGAAAAATCAAACATGCAATTAAAAGAGCATGTCATAAAAGAAGCAGGGCAACTCTTGAAAGCAGCCAAAATATGAATCAAATCAAATAAAGATGATAAAAGATAAATGAAATAACAGAACAGCAAGAAACTAACCAGCTCCGCAAGATCTTGTATAGATTCTTCGCTGAAGTGACCATTTTCCATTATCAAGTATTTTCCAGATAAAATACTTCTAACATAGTAAAGGTAACGAATGGTTGCACCCCTGTATGATGGTGGTATGGTGCTTGGTAGAATTGTTCGCACCATAACTGCAAAATAAAAATAGAGCCTTTCTTTATCCATGTCAAAACAAATTGAATACCTTTAAAGCAGCACTGTTAAAACATTTGAAATGTTGAACACTTTGTTCGGGTTAATTGAACACATTTGTAATGTTGAACACTGAGTTATTAGATAAGTTCAATTTAATTAGGTATTAACCAATACTTAATGGACTTGTGTAAAGGTACTAAGCAATATAGCATGTGTAGAAGTCTGGTACACATACGTCTAGTTTTTTTCAAGTTCTTAGAACATTGAAGAATTATTAGAAAGTACTAACACCATGTTAGACTCATAAAATGAGTACATACTACATACGAACAAAAGAAAGATCCGGGCAACATTTCTTTTTATCACAAGATTCTAGTTGCTTTAGGACTTCAGTTATGCTAATTCTTTCCTTTCCATTACTTTCTCATTGACAAGAACTAGGAATCTAAAAGAGTTTGTGATTAGGGTTCTCAAAGTCCTTTTCTTATAAACAAAATTAGATTCAGCTATGTGATTTATTCAAATGATCAATTGGATTTTGCCTTGTGGTTGTCATGTTCATTTCAAAAATTTATAGTTTTGCTAAATTAAGTCCCTTCCTACACATTTCCCTTGATTTCCCCACAATGTAGTTGGGCTTGACAAAGTTCCAAGCAAAGTCCTTCTTACCATGACCAGCTTCATCACTCAAATCAAACTACAAAGCTCAATGAAATTGTCATCATCTTCGACCAAACGCTTCAAATTTTACTGAATTTCTAAATTTCCCGATCCTGCTATCAAACACTAACTATCAAAACAAAATATATATATCATTCTTTTGAATTACTGCCACTTAACCAAGTACCCTAATTTCATTTCTTTTGTATTACCTAATATAGTACCGCGTTGACACCCTTTGTTGCTTATGTTTAGGCGAAATCTCTTTGCACGTTTGTCAATTAAAAGAAACAACACGGAACTAAATAAATGTCATGTATTTAGAATGAGCAAGAAACATGAGGATAATGTAAAGCAAAAGGTCAAACTTACATTTTCTGGAGCTACCGGCGGAGACAATCTGATTTGATATTAATGCAGGAGCCAAATTATCCATAAAAACATACTCTCCTGGAAGAGTGAAAACATTAAATCTCAAAGAATCACAAAAAGCATGACAAGATATAAGAACATATATATTTAGTAACAACAAATGCAGAGCAGAAGTAGACATTTTTTCTTAAAAGATTGATGGTTTCTGGCTATTGGCCATGAGAAGTTCCCGATAATTTCGAAAATCCATTTTCTAATGTAGCATATTAATTTTAGTCCTTTATAGATTTGGATTATGCCCTCTCAGCTGATGAAGATCTTTAAAATCTCACATATTCAATAGTAGTTGGACCATAATAGATGAAACATGAGCATAACCATTTGGGCTTGTTAATAGATGCATCTAGTGTCCATGTTTAGTAATTTTAGTACTAAATATGCATCTCTATTGTTGAAAGGCAAGAAAATCACCAAAACTCTGTAGAGTATTCTTTATAATTATATTATTGCGTTAAGAGAATTATCAAGAAACTGGTTTGAAATATTCTCAATGATTATGCCATCATAATTTGGGATTCCAGCAATTAGAAATCTTCCATTATTCCATCTCATGAAGGACTTCTCCATGAAGAGTTCTCTTATATATTGTTAACTACCAATGTCACTACACGTTAACTCATTTTTTTCTGAAAGTTAAGCAATATATATAAAGTAAGACAAATCAGCTTAGTACAAAGATGGTGCCAAGGAAGAAACCCTTCTGCACAAAAATAAAAAGAAGGCTTCCTGATCCCCATATTCCTGTTTTTGTAAAGACACTATGAAATCTAGCATACTATATTCATCCTCTATATCCTGTAATTTATACCAAAAACCCAAATGGCATAAATAGTTGTATTTGAACTTCTGTAGATAATTAATCACCCCTTCAAAAGAATCTAGCATTTCTTTCCTTCCATATATTCCATCAAACACAAGCACGTATTATGCTTCAAATCTTAATTCTACACTGATTCTCCTAGGGCTCCAGTTGACTAGTAGATCTTACACTGTTAAGGCAAAAGAGTGGTCACCCCGCAAAGATTTAAGTAAAAAAGACTAACTCTGACTAGCCACAGGGAAATGAAGCAATCAGTGGCTGCCACTTTCCACCTCACTGCTACAAAAGAAACACCTATTGGAAATGATCATACTCCGTCTCTGAAGGTTGATATGCACGAGACACGCATTACTTGCTACCAACCACATAAAGCAATGGACTTTATAAGACGCCTTGGACTTCCATAGTTGTTTCCATGGCCAATTTATAAGAGTTATCCCCCACACTAACAAGTATCTTGTAGCATGACTCAACAGAGAAGTGCCCATCCAGTTTTCTTGTCCAAACAATGCAGTCCTCAACATCCTCATTATGTGAAATTTGTTCCAGGTCTTTCAAGAACCCAAATGATACTACTCCTGTGATTTCCGAATCTGTTGGATTGTCATCTCTTTATGGCTGTAACCTTTGTAGATGTTTGGAAATGTGAGTCTCAATATATTGTCCCGCTACCTTTGCTCCCCCAAAACTAACATCAGTCCTGTCTCTTATCCAAAGGGCTCGTTTGGTAGGAGGGATAAGGGATAACTAATCCTGGCATTAATTTTATAATGAGTTTGTCCCATGTTTGGTTGGGATTAAATCATGGGATAACTTATCCCGGGAATGTAGTGTTATTTTTACCCCACATTTGGGATAACCAGTTCCCGACCAAACGAGCCCTAAAAGTTATATTTACTTCTCCATATTGAGTGCACCTCTATTCCAAATCTCCATAGCCACTTCCCTAGCAATTCTTTAATAAAGACCTGAAGACCATTAACCCCGAGCCCCTCTCTCCACTTCTTTCAAGACATAACATTCCAACTAACTAGGTAATGTCTCCTTGCTCCGTCAACTATATCCTATAGAAAATTTCTTAGTCTTTCTATCTTGCCTATCATGCTAGCCGAAGCTTGTGATAAGGCCAAGAAGTAGATGGGCACACTACTCTACTCGTGATTAATACTTCATTTCCCCCTTTTAACAAGTACCTCATCTACTGACATACAAGACTTCTCTTGACCCTTTCTACTACCGGATTCCATATTGCACAGTCCTTTTAGGAAGTACCCAAAGGCAGACCAAGGAAACAAGGTAAGGAGAACTATAGCATGTCAAGAGTAACATTTTCAACTCTTTTCCTAATGATTATATCAACTAAGACAGTAAAAAGGGGATTGAGTAAATAAAATACAGAAAGACACAGCTAAATATGCATTGAGAATCAGAAAGAACCTCTGCGTTGCTTAAAATCAGGAGAAGGTTTAGTAGTAGAGAACCACTGAGTATCCAATTTCTCGATCCCTTTCATTTCAAAACTAAGTTTTTCAATAAGCAAAGAAGAAGAAGTCGTTGGGTTCTTGATTTCAATAGTAATGGTTATCGGATCACCCGGTCTATACACTTCTCTATCCGGTTCCAGCTTCAGCTGGGGTTGTTGAAGATCCGTCGCATTGGATCTTCTTCCACTGACACTGCCTCCGCCGCCACCACCGCCGCCAATGCCGGCAGTGATGTTAAAGAAGGAGAAAACACGGGAAGGTTTATTCGGGGCTGACATTTGGAAACCAAAAATTGGAAATTTGTTGAAAAGATCAAAAGGGTTGAAAAATAAGGGGAATTCAAGAAAGGGTTTGTTAGATTTTGCTAAGAAAATGTAAGCTCAGTGAAGGTTTTTGGTGATGGAGAGTGAGATCTTTGGCCAGTTTCATGTTTCTTTGATGAAGGAGAAAAATTGTTTGTCTACTCTGGAAATTTGCATTATGGTACTTTGTGTTTTCAATAGTGTCTTTTTTGGCCTTGCTACTTGCATATTCAAATTTTAAATATAATCTCATATACATTTAAAACTCATATATATTACATAAAAATATCATATTGTTATAGGGTTATTCAAAATCGAACGAAATCAATAATATGAATCGATAATTTAGTTGTTGGATCAATTGTTCTGGCTAACAATTTTACGACTCGGGTCTCGATTTACTATAACTTCTTATCGACTTATCGATTCGGATCTCAGTTTGGCCAGATTTCTCATTGGGTGCCCCGATAATCCGATAATAAATTTAATTAATTACATTTATATCACTTAAGTCCTAAGACACTTTAAGCCTTTAGTTTTACACTTCACTCTTTACACTGACTTTATAATTGACAATCAAATTTCACAATAATATTTCAAAGTTGCGACATTCATCATTGATTATCTGTCACTACTCTCACTCTGGCGAGTTATATTGAATAACATTCTCTAAATTTCTAAATAGAGGTTCAAGTGGTTGGTTCCTTTTCTTTAAGTCTTTATTTTTATCTTCTCATTACAGCGAGTGAGTAAGTGAGATATGTCTGCAATATTGCAATACTACAATCTGCAATGAAAAAGTTTTTGTATGTAATAGTCTCATGATCATTAATTATTTTCGTTAGTAGTGTTGTAATGGTTTTTCTTTGTAGTTCATATCAAAATTGGCTTGATTGTTATGAGGAATTCTTTTGAGTTTGCCAGTTTGGGCATTATTGACATCTCTGTCCCTGTTATTATGGAGTTTTATGAAGGGTTTTATGTAATAATGGACGAACAAGGAAAAGTTCATCAGGACTACCGGCTACTGCGTACTATTAACTAGTGATTAGTCCATTAGTAAATCTCAATAAAAATTATGTTAATTGTTCATGATTAACCCGATAATCGAATCGATAACGATCAATAATCGATAAATCAATAATCGATAAACTGATATCTTAATAGTTCCATAACAATTTAGCATGACTACAAACTGATAACCAATAAATTTCAAAATCGAATCGATCGATACGCAGTTGTATCTTGTCATACCCTTGTGTTTATCATTATACATATTATTACTAGTATAATATTGAAAAGTAAGCAAATCTAGATAGTCGGAGCTCTTTTGAATACTTATGTTGTGTATGACAGACTACGTGAAAAAGAATTTGATGAGAATAGAACTACATATCAATCAATTCAGTTTGATTTTGAAACATATCGATTTAACTTATCAATTATCGATTTGTATGTATGCTAATAGAGTCATTTAGATATCGATATAACCGTTAAGATTTTACTTATTAAAAAAATCACGTAATATCACTTATTAAAGCGAGGTAACAACCAAATGAATTCGCCAAATTGTATTATTGCTCAAAAGTCAAAAGCAAATAGTGTTGGCACCTTTTAGGATAATCGAGAACTTGAGACAAACGGTCAAAACTGAAAGTATGAAACCAAACTTTAATTCAAGAACTTTATATATATGCCGAATGGTACAATATAATTTATTAATTTCCTATTGGTTATTACATAATCCATTAAGAAATAACCTCAAATCATTGCAAATAGATTCGATATGAATTTAAGTAACAATTAAAATAAATATTATATTTAAACTATAAATACAATACAATACAACGGATAACAACCATCCATATAGTTTTGCAAAATTCTTTATTTCATGAGACACACTAATTTGATATAGAATTGTTACAAAGATTTGAATCATTTCAAGTTTGATTCATATGAGACTTGTTTCTTCTACTAATACAGTTTGTTTCAAGTTGATTCATGTGATTTGTGACACCTGTTTAACCCTAAGGAGCCGTTTGGTTACGATATGTAACATCTCACAAATTGAGATAGTTAGGAAGAAGCTTAGAAGTTGAAATAGTTACTTTTGAAAAAAATTAACATCTGTAAATTTTCTTAATTCGGGAAAAAGTGAGTTTTTAGTCAACTTTAGATGACCATAACTTCTAGATCAGGATGAGTTAGAGGTAGAAGTTGTTATGATTGGAAAGCCCTAGGAAGTATCTTTCCAACGCTGCCAAGTTTGCTTAATTTCGATTTTGTATGAGTGAGATATGTCTTTAGAAAGTTGGGTTGTTGGATTAAGGATACTCCAATCTAGATTTCGGAAGAGCAAAGTTGTTTTTTCCTTACCCAATTATTTTATTTCGTTTTTGGGTAATAAATTGGGGACTAAACTGATCTTATTGAGTTCACGCTTTTAGAAAAACAAGTTAGGATTTTGAGAGAAGAGAAAAGAAGAGGAAAAGAGGAGAAGGGAGAAAAGGAAGCAAGAAAATTCACGATCATCGAAGTTCGACTTGTGGAATTCATTGAGGGTGATCCTTAAAAATGTACGTGACTATGTGGGTTCGTTCATCCACACACCAATTTATTTAATTCATCGAGTTTTGAGTAGATTGAATGATGAACATTGAAGTTCTTGAAAAACAATGGTTGAATTCTTGTTGGTTGAGTTGTTGCATGCCTAGAGTTGATTTGATTCGTGTTTCCGCGTTGTTTTTCGAGTCTAATCTATTGAGTATTGAGGGTATTAGTGAGTTCTAAGTGTTTGGAAAAAGATCCATGAAAGTTTAGAAGTTTTAGAGATGAAAAAAGGAGAAGAAAAGTCGAAATGCGCGTCCGTAGGGCCTTTGGGTGCCGCGCCTCTCATAGCCCCACAGGACAGCCTCTATCTGTAGGTCCTTGGGGCGGCGCGCCAGCTAGAGCGCCCCAACTTGGCCTCTGAAGTTTGGGGCGCCTCTTAGAGCGCCAAGGACGCCAGTTTACCCCATTTATTCCCTATCTTTTCGTGCTAGTTTATAAGTGATGTACCCACATTTCCTAGTTGATTCCAATATTCTAAGATACGTCTAGTCATCATCAAATCATCCATAAACATGAGATCATGAACCTTGAATCCATAATCCAATTCAAGAAAAGTTATCAAAGTCAAAGAAGTTAAGAGTCAAGTCTAAAAGTTAAGAAGCAAGTCAAAGCAAGTTTTTTAAAAGTTTCCAAGAGTCTTTAATAAACATGTTAACTTTGTTTTAAGGCTCAAGTTACAAGTTAATCAAAGAGTTGAAGTTCATTCTTTAAAGAAATATAAGGGAACTAAGTATTTCCCGAGGAGTTGTTTCAAAACTCAAGTTTTAAGCTAACTAAAGAGTAAAGAGTAAACAGTTAAGTTGATGTTCTTTTCTTCAAAAGTATAGGGGGACTAAGTATCCTCAAAGAGATTTTTAAATGTTTTCACATTTTAAACAAGTAAGGAAACTAAGTTTTCCAAAGAGCCTTCGGGCTAGTTTTCAGAGAAGAGTTATATCTTTATAAAATGAAGCAAGCAGGGAAACTATGATTTCCAAGAAAGTTTTTAAAGCTAAGTTTTGAGTACTAATCTCAAACCACAGAATCAGTATATTTTTTTAGAGTAATTGTCACAATCCGAGTCTACATCTGGACGTGGTTGACACTCAAAGACCATTGTTGGTCCCCAAGCGAACCCTCATCCTGGCTGACTACAAGCGGAAGACTAACTTAAGCATACAAAAGCTTAAAATGGAAGAAAATCAATAAACTCAACTTTAAAAGGCTTTAACTCAAATAAATAACTTTGAATAATCAAATAGTCGCCATAAATAGGCAACTTTAGTCTTTAAAATATTTAATAAAATAAATGATTAATACAAACTCTTCAACTATACTGACTGCCTATGAAGCCTCTAACTGACAAGGATGGAAGTCAGGACAAGATCCACGACCTCCTAACTAAACTGAAAAGAAAATGAAATCCTCCGGAAATAAGGAGGCTCACCATGGCTAACGCGAACTCTGAGATGTATCAACGAAGCTCTTGTTGAAGACCTGGAATACCTGTGTCTGAATCATCAAAAGATGCAGGACAAATGACTCAGTATGTGGAATGTACGAGCATGTAAGGGTAATTCTAAAGCATAACATAAGCTTGATACTTGAATAAAAATATGGAAACAAACTTACCTCTTCTCAAACTTGAAACTCAAGGAATACTCAAGAATAAGATACTCCACTTAGAGGTTAAATACTGAACTCAAAGATGTGATACTCGACTCAAGATACTCAATTCAAAGTACTCAACTCATGATACTTAACTGAACTCATTTCAATATAAAGCATTTTAAACAAGTGCAGTATAAAGAAAAGTTGTTTAAAACATGATGTTAACTCAAGATAATAATATCAAAAAAATATATCATGCTCCCTCTCAAGATCTACTTGTGCAATGCATGAATGAAGTCTCATACACCCATTCATACTAAGCAGAACCCTCGAGGAACCATGTAATATCGCCTCTGTGGGAGTTTCTCTAACCGACAACTATCACTACAAGCCTAAGTGATGATACAACGTCTTACCTCACGTTGTAAGAGGACCATTCTACACCTTGCCATCGGTATAGGACCTTACTCAACTTAGTGGATCCACTAGCTCTCCTTACATGATCATCTAAAAAGTATGACATGTCAATTCCCATGTTGGCTACATGGTTTACATGGAGACTTGAGTTAATATGAACTCTCATCTCCACATTGGTGCTCAATACTACTCCCAAAAATGTACTTTCGCTCATACTTTTAATAAAACTTCTTCCTTTGGATTGAGATAATTTACTGAACCCATTAGCTTTAAAAAGCTCTTTTTGGAATCAATGTTCCCCTTTTAGTTCAAAATTCTTTTGGAACTTCTAGTTCTCCTCTTTACTAAAATGTGAAACATTTGTAAATCTCTAGGGAATACTTAGTTCTCTTATAGCTTTTGAGAAATGAACTCAACTTTTGCTCTTACTTAACTTGAAACTTTAACTCTTAGGGAATACTTAGTTCCCTTACAGCTTTTGAGAAATGAACTCAACTTTTGCTCTTTACTTAACTTGAAACTTTAACTCTTAGGGAATACTTAGTTTCCTTATAGTTTTTGAGAAATGAACTCAACTTCTTGCTTGACTTGAAACTTTAACTCTTATGGGATACTTAGTTCCCCTATAACTTTTGAGAAATGAACTCAACTCTTTACTTGCTTGAACTTTAAGTCTTTAAAACAAAGTGAAAACATTTGTGAAAGACTTTAGAAAACTTTACCTTGACTTACTCTCAACTTCTGCACTTGACTCTTAACTTCCTTGAATTGAAGTATGGGTTCAAGGTTCATGATCTCATGTTTATGGATGATTTCATTATTTTCAACTTGGAGGGTTCATGCGGAATTATGAGCATGAACTACTCAACTCGAGAACTGAAAGGTACTCCTTAACTCAAGATTGTTCGACTTATAGGGTTCATGCGGAATTATGGGAATGAACAACTCAACTCAAGGACTTCATGGATAACATGTAATAGTCCCATGATTACAATATAATCTCAAAAGAAATAAGGAACTCAATATTCAAGACTTCGAACTTGGAGATATCACTCCTCTCAATGATAATCAATTTATGGAATTCATGTGGAAGTTATAGGCATGAACAACTCGACTCGAAGGTCTAAGTAACAGATGGAACTCATGTATATGACTTTCTCACTCTCTCATTTACTTCCTCAAAAACATAGTTTAAATCAATGATGGATCTCAAAGAATTCACTATTGAACTTAAAGACTTTCTTGAGCTCTACTCTTAACTCTCTCTTGAATGTAAATTATGAATTCAAGCATTATGGTTCATGATATGAAGGATCTTTGTGATATTGTAGACTCATGAATGCATACTCTTTACTCTTATACTCACTTGCTTGAGTCTTGAAACAAGTTACTTAGAAGTTGTGGAAGACTCTTCAAAAGGACTTTCTTAGAACGTTTGAAAGAATTCTCAAAACTTAACTCTCAACTCTACCTTGAATGTGAATTTTGAATTCAAGGTTATGATCATGTTAAGACTGATTTTAGGTGTTTAGAAGTAGCTTAGATTAGTTATAATTGAAAATGAGTGAAGGTGCACTTTAAACGAACTCAAACGGAGCTACCGGAGGCAAAATGGATTGGGCATATTACCCTGGGGCTATTGCTGGCGCGGAGCCCCAACGCTTGATGGACAGAGATGGGTTTGGGGCGCTCTGGCAGGCGTGCCGCGCCAGGCCCCCAACCCAGAATTTCTGCCGAGCACTTTTGCTCATTTTCTCACCCTAAATTGCCTAAATTCGAACGTTTTCTTCCCTAGACACTTGGATTCAATTACTTAACTTAATTACTCTCTAATCTACTGGAAATAACACTAAAATTACTCAATTTGATCTCAAGAATCATCAAAACTCCAACACAACAAGATTTAGATTGAACATAAAGAACTCTAATCTTTAAACTTTAAGCATGAACTTTCGCTGAAAAAAATACATGATTGGCGTGTGGGTGAAATAACCCAACACTATGGAAGCTTATATACCTTTTAGGGATTAGACCCAATGCGAAAATCCGCAACTAGACTCAAGAATCTCGACGAACGCTTGATCTTCTCCTCTTTTCACTTCTTTTCTCTTCTTGCCTCTTCTTGAACTCTCAACTAAAACCCTAAGCGTATTTTTTGATTATGAAACTGAACCTAAAAGGATTATAACCTTAAAATATGACTAAAAACAAGTTAAATCTGATTGGGTAAGGAAAGGACCAAAATACCCCTTATTATTTTCGGCTAACTTTCCTTAACTGGACAACCTAACTTCAAAAGGGCATATCTCACTCATCCAAACTCAAAATTTAGCAAACTCGGTGGCTTTGAAAATATAATTCAAATATATTTCCAATGGTATCTTGTAGAACACCTAACTCAACCTTTATTAGGAGTTATAGTCGTTTAAATTTGATCCAAAACTCATACTTAGCTTAACTCTCAAAATTTCAGATTTTTGTTATTCTCAATTTAATTCTTTTTGGAACTCTTGATGCTAATTCTAGAGAACTGACCTTAAGACTTAAGAAACTTTTAATTCCTTGGTGAAACATCACTTACTACTATTAACGACTCAAGTCTTAGTTCGAAAGAATTTTTCTGGGGTGTTACAATAAAATTGACCATCAATGTGGGGATGTGAGTTTTAGATTAACTCAAGTCTCCATGAAAAACATGTAGCCATCATGGGTAGAAAAGGAGCATACCTTTTAGATGAATCCTTTTCACAGTTTACTAGTGGATCAATTAGGCAGTTCAAATCCTATACTCTAGTAAAGTTAGGATGGTCCTTGGTAGTGAGGTAAAATGATGTATCATCACTATAACTATTAAGTGATGTTGTCGATTAGAGAAACTCTCACATTAGTAGTTTCATGGTTCCTCAAGAGGTTCTGCTTAGTATGAATGGGGGTATGAGACTTCATTCATGCATTGCACGAGTAGACTTTAAGAGGAAGCATGATATGTCTTTTACTATGACTAAGAATTTACATCAGTTTATTTTGTATTTTTACATACATCTCAAAGTTATTTTGTATCTTTTGATACACAAAGAGTTCACATCATGGTTTTAAACAACTTATCTTTATTATGCACTTGCTTTTAAATTTCTTAATATTGAAATGAGGTAGTTGAGAATTTTGAGTTGAGTAGAGTCAAGGTAAGTTCATCTTATTCTTATCAAGCTTAAGTTTTTGTTAGCATTTCAACTCACATACTCGTACATTCAAGGTAGTGATGCCAGTTGGCCTGCATCTATCATGATGCAGACGCAGGTAACTAGGATTGACATTCCGGCGCACCGTTGATCCAGTGAGCAGTTCAGAGTCAGTTGGTGAGCCTCCTTGCTTTCCGGAGGATCCATTTTCATTGCTTTCTAGTTTAGTTCATTAGGATGTTGTGGGGTTCGTTCAACATCCATCTTTGATTTAGAGGCTTCATAGACAGATCGAGTTAGTTTCTTTGGTCTTTTCATATCTCTTGTAAACTATGAGACTTGAGTTGCCATTTTGGCTAAGTATCATTTTAAAGTTATTTCTTGAGTTAAGTCTTCTGCTGAGTTAAGTAAGCCAGGTCAAGGGTTCGCTTAAGACCAGTAATGGTCATTGGGTGTCGGTCACGTCTAGGGTGTAGGTTTGACGCGTGACAATATAAGAAGACATGTCATTCATGTATAAAACATTGTATTAGTTTTACTATGTTTGGTAGAAGTTTTTTATTAGGTTGAAAAGTCAACATGACTTATACTATGTTGGTTGATAAGTTCTATATATTGCGTAAAAGTTATTCATGTATTAATTTTATGTGGTGTTTGGTTGCCTTATTTGTAATTGTACATAATTAATACCTACATAACTTATGAGGGAATCTATGTATAAGTTCTACAGGATAGAATGTGGAATAAGTTATGTAGGTATTAAATAGATAAACTACACATTTATTCCTAATAACTTATTTTTATTTTTTTTTTCAATGGAAACTTTACGTAACTATTCTATTTTTCCAACTATTTTCGTTTCTTATTTTTTTTATACGCACAACTTTTTATTTGTTTTCATTTAAAATCTAAAAAAATATTTATTAATATTATAAATAGGAACGTATAATTTTAATAGCGCATATGTTAATTATAAATTCACATTATATATTACTAAATATATCCACATATGTAGTTATCATGTAACAATTTTTTATTTAAAATGTGAATTTACATAATATTTATAAATTTTGTATACTAAAACTATACGATCAAAACATGCATTATATTGACATAAATTTAATTATATAAAATAGGATAATATTGTACTTGGAATATATTACTAGTATTATAATTTTATAAGCTTTAAACATTAAAAACAATGAGAAAAAAACACAAAATTCTTAGTTAAGTATAGAGAAAAAATTTTCTTTATTTTTTAAGGGAAAATTTATACTATTTGCTTACTTATTTTATTTGTAAATAGTATATATTAATTTATATTGGAATCAATATTTAATAATTAATAATTAATGTAATGTAATCTTTACATAACTAAACTCTGCATAATTAATACCTGCATAACTAACTCTGCATAATTAGTACCTACATAACTCTAATCAGTAACCAAAAGACCTCTAAGAACTTGTCTTCTTTGCCGAATATCATTCGTCTGTTTGCAACAAAATTCAAAGTGATAAAAAAATTACAATCACAAGTAAATAAAATATGACAACAATATTTTATCGACAAAATAAAGTGGAGACAAATATATTTGTTTCATTTGATTCTTCTTGAGAGTTGTTAGTAGCATACCTTTCTAATTAGGATGATTTGAATTTTCGAAGATTTATTTAATCTTCATGAAAGGATTTTGTGGATCTTCTTGAAGTATGAAATTGTTAAGAAGACCACATGTTGATGTAATTTTTATGAATATTAGGTTATGGGATATTAGAGATCTTGATTTTTATAAATATTCAAGATTTATGAAATATTTGAGATCTTGATCTTTATAAACACTCAAAAAGTTTATAGGATATTTGACATGCCTCTTAAAGAAATATAATATTCCTTTTATATAGTCATAAGCTAGAGTTAGTAAAGTTCTAGTTTTCCAGAATTCTAAGTGGAATCAAATAGTTCTACAAAATTTCAATATCTACAAATATTCCTATTTTAAAGTTTGTCAAAGTATAGATTTAATGAAACTCAAAACTAGGCTTAAAATACTCATTCTTTCACCTTTGCAATTTTACAACTTCATATTTACATGTTGAGAAAATACATAATCACTCCATTAAAGTAATACATGTTTTTTTAAAAAAGACACTTCAACTTTGTAGGGGTACTATTACCCTCTTATTCTTATTTAGAATGAATTTATTGTCTCAATACGTGCCTATTTGGCATGTAGAGTGTAGTTCACTCTGAGTTGAACCAAAAAGTAAATAAATATTAATTTAAGTATTTATATTATTAGAAATATTATTTTTTTCTTTTGTTTAAATTTATTTTATTGTACTTTCTCAATTCTTTATTTTTGTTTTCTTCTTCCCCAAATTTCAAAAGAACCAACTATCTTTCTTTATCTTCTGCAACTTAGAAGATCCTTTTTCTTCACTCATTTTTTTCCTTGTCTTCTTTCTTCTCTTTTTTCTTCTTCTTTTGCCCTTAATTTTTTCCAAAATAATAATAATCGTAAACCTCCTTGATAACATTGTTTCTTTTTTAAAAATAAATAAATAAACTGTTACGTAGAGTATTATAAAATTTCATTACCTTCATCGTAATGGAGTAGCGCTGCATAATTGTTGTAATTTTGAAAAGAAAATGATAGCTTGGAGGTGATTATTAATTTTTAATTTATAATTTATTCGTAATTTTATTTTTAATTTAACAATAATTTGATGATATTAATGATGAAAATGGTATTATAATAGTGACGTGATGAAGACTACTTCAGAGGATTGACGAAAATGGCGTTTACATAGAGGATTCATGGGGATGAAGGACTGAAGAAGAGCAGAGGAGGGTAATGAAGAAACAAGAAAAAAAATGAAAAAAAAAAAGAAGAAAGAGAAAAAAGAAAATAAAGTTAATAAAATATGAAAAATCAAAAATGAAAATAAAGATTAAAAATTAAATTAAGACATGGCAGATAATAGCTGGTGAATGATTGCATTTCTTTTCTTGCAATTTAAGGTGACTGAAAAATGGACTATGGTGGTAGAGGCCCAACCAACCAAAGTTGGGTGGGGCTCCACCCATTTTTTGACACATGAATTGTGGGACCTTTCTAAAAATAAAAGCTGAAACAAAAAAGTAAATAGTGAGGTCGACACTATTAAATGTTCACTTAAATCTAAGAGAGAGAAGATGAACAAGATTCTGAATTTCTTTTCTCTTCTTCAAAGGAGGTGGAAAAAAGAAGAAGTAAATAGTGGGGTCTACAATATTAAATTTTCACTTAAATTTAAGATAGACAAGATGAACAAGATTCTGGGTTTCTTTTCACTTTTTCAAAGAAGCTGGGACAAAAAGTCAAAAGTAAATAATAGGATCTACCATCTACAATATTAAATGTTCACTTAAATCTGAAACAGAAGATGAACAAGTTTCTTTTCTCTTCTTAAAGGAGAAAGAAGATATGAATGACTTTCGAAAGAACAAATTTTTGCTTCTTCTTCTTCTTCTTTCTTAAAAAAATGGGTCAAGATATGAATAATTCTCCTTCAAGCTTCTTCTAGGATTTTTATCTACATAAGATTTTCAGATACAAATTTTTCTTCATATTATCTGTTTATTTGATTGTTGACTTTTCATGCAAGCTCCTAATTGTGAATTCATATTTGTAGTCAAAAATTGAGAAATATATATATAAATTAAGATCCGCATCGAAGATCAAACTGAATTTTCTACAAATATCTGTTTGTTTGATTGATGACTCTTCGTGCAAGCTCCTAATTGTGAATTCATATTTTTACTCAAAAATTGAGAAAAATTACTTGATAAATCTCTATGTAACATCATATTTGATATAGAAAAAAATTAGATCAAGATTAGTATATGTGTGAATACAATAACAAGCAATGAAAAAATTATTTAACTTATTAATGAGAAAATAATCTCAAAACTTAATCACATATAGATTAATCTTGTATTTGTTGCATTGAGGCTGATTGTATGTCAAAATTTACTGGTTTTCCATGTTCATGTTTTTGTCCTATTTTGCTTTTGAATGTCACATGCGATGTCTTTTCTTTTTTTTTTTCTCACCTTTTGGCTTCATTTTTGAATATCCATTTTCCTTTCTCTTTTTCTTAACTAGTAAACTTAGCCGCACTATGTGCGGTGTATAATTTTTTTTTTTAATTTTCAAATTCAAATTGATTAGCCAATAAATTTTAACATATAGATAGATTTGTAATTTCAATTCAATTCATGAATTGATTTTATCAAAAAATAAATATCCTTAAATTAGGCCAAATACTTATACTTCTTTTTTTGGTTGAATAGTACATATTATTTTATATTAGTTATAATATATAATCAAGAATTTATGTCTTTATTATCAATTTGAATGAGTTCTCAAAATTAAATATAGTCACCTTTGATATTTTATAAAAGATTTAAAGTGGAATTTTTAGTCTTTTAAATTTTTTAAAAGGTTTCAAAAGAATTAAAATAGTAACACATCTAAAAACGGTCTTAGAAATATGAAAATTATTTGCAGTAGATAAGTTACCTATAATTTGAAGACTTAAAAAGTACTTTAATATTTGTCTATTAAAATTTAAAGCTTATTCTCTATATGTTGATTCTTTGTGTTTTATTTCGAAAAAAAATGTTTTAGTATTGTTTTTTAAACTTTAGCCTTGTTTAGAGTCGCCACTTAATTTTTAAGAAAAATCAAGAAAACTATTTTTTCAATCGACTAAACAGGAAATCAATTGAAAAGAGTTTTTAAGGGGTTCGAGGTTCATATTAACGCCTTAGGAAGGTTTTTAGAAGCATCTAAGAAGTCCGCTGACTTGCGGTTATCCGACAACTAATTTATTTGGCCAAAAATGTTCCGATTTAATCTTGGATTGAAAATTTATTTAGAAACTTGTAGAAACGTTATCCTACTATCTAAGTGAGATTTTTACATGCAAAATTTATTATTTTTAGGGAAAATGCACAAGTACCCCCTCAGCCTATGCCCGAAATCTCAGAGACACACTTATATTATATTAAGGTCCTATTACCCCCCTGAACTTATTTTATAAGTAATTTTCTACCCTTTTTCGGCCTACGTGGCACTAGCTTGAAAAAAAAGTCAACCAGCGTTGGGCCCACAATATAGTGCCACGTAGGACAAAAAGGGGTAGAAAATTATTAATAAAATAAGTTCAGGGGGTAGTAGGACCTTAGTATAATCGAGCATAGGTTGAGAGGGTACTTGTGCATTATCCCTTATTTTTAAATCTATTTAGAGTCGATTAATTAGTTTGAATAGTTAAAACATTACAAAGTCTTGTGGGGATTTGAATTTTTTAACCCTAAAACTAACGGCAATTAATAACAAGTAAATAAACGCGATAAAGTAAAAGAAAAAGAGAGAGAGAGTTGGGTCCAAATTCGATTTCTATCCGCCTAGACCGGTATTTGGACCCATTTTGTTTTGAGCGTTTGACCCACTTCAATTGTATATGTCCTAAACTAACAAGATAATAATACAAAATAATAAGGGGCTTAGGACCAACTAAACAAAATACAATTTCTTGGAACTAAGAGCAGGTCTTTGGCCAATCATTTCAAAACTCTCCTCCATGTATGCATTTTTCAACTCCGACACATGTGCGTCAACTCCATAGGACCTGCTCTTCGACTTCTATGATTAGCTGAATTCGAGGGAAACAGGGGATTTGGGGCCTTTATGGCCCATTTCGAAATGCAAAGCCAAATGAGACTTCGATCGAACTTGTACTCCATATGAGTTCCCGCGATACAAAAAAAACAAGGATAGGAATCAGTATCCAAAATAAATATAGCAACATGCATCTAACTATTCTTCAATCAAACAATGAAAACCAAAGAAAGAATATAAAACAACAAATGACCAGTGACTAAATTGATGTAATAATAGCTTAAACCACTATTTTAGATAAATTTAACCACTAGTTATGATACACATCAACAGCTAACCGGATTGTCGTTGATTCAACACATTTTATCAACCAAGGCAGAGAAATAAATACCTATAGGAATAAGATGACACTCATAATAGACCTCCATCAAAATATTCACAGTTTGATAGTCATTATGCTTGGATAGTAAACAAAATGAAAACAAACTCAAATAAGGGAGTTCGAAACAAACAGAGAACAGTCAAACCATTTGTTAAATTTGGCTAATCAACATTTATGTCAAAGGAGCACATGCCGCACTTTAAATCCATTTTGATAATTCGAAATTTGCATAAAGATCTAATCTAATATTGCATTATCATCGAACCAAATACATGTGAGAATTAAATCAACTTATCTGCCGATGGGATAGAAATCACAAACAATCTCTCAATCGAAAGGCGATAAAAATTAAACATTAAAAGTAGAGTATTGTGGAGTAATCAAGAAAATAAATAAACATAACCACAACACAGAGGCTAATATACAATTTGAGATATTATAGAACTGAAAAATTTGCAAACTAAAGAAAATAGATATTTCCTTGCTAAACATGAAAAAATAACTTTAAAAAAATATGTTGTATCCATTTTGAGCTAGCAAAACAGTTTAGTCAGCTTAGACTTTATCATTCACAAGTAAGTAGCAATTAACGAGAGGAAAGCAAAGACAACAGTACATCACAGTTAATATAAACTTTCATTAAGTAAACGATCATTCTAGCAAGGCAGGGTGATTCAACAAACAAAATAATGAAAAAGTGAGTGAAAACAACTTGGTGAAATACTCTCGAATTGCAACACACGGATAAGTGGCACGTAATTAGTTATATCTTGCTATCATTCAACTCATGATACAGTGAAATTGCTCCTAAGCAAATAATATTTTAAGTAGAAAATGAAATAGAACACCCATATTGATGAAGCAAACCGAATTCACACGGAAAGCGAGTAAATTAAAAAAAAATCGATTATCTAAAAAAAAGAAGCTATGTTGTTGACTTGAGACAAAACAGACTCGAAACAACTCCAATTTTTTATCATTCAAAGTAACTTAGAAATTAACATGGCAACATATTGAACATAAACCAAAATACGAGCTGAAATCGGGGATTACCTTTTAAACGACAACAAACTGGACAACGACGAGCTTAGAAGTGAACTATTCCACCACCAATGACAAATCTACGACGAGAACAGTTTACTCGCAAGCATAACACTATAGTTCTAAATTCTACTTTGATTTTTCATTGTCTATACTTGTGAACTTCAATTTTCCCTTTTTGTATTTTTTGCTAGTTTCTTCTCATATCTTTCTCCAACCAAAAAGAAAAGCCAACCAAAAATCTCTATCCTTTTTTCACCAGTTCTTCGTAAAAAAAAAATCTCCAACAGAAAACTTGCTCCCACCTTAATGCAAGCTCTCTCTCACTATATCTTTAGCTAGATTTTTCTTATGTCGTCTAAATGTTTTGCTCTAAAATAAATTTTCAATATCAAACTCTCTCCACAGATTTTCTAAAAAAGATTTCCCTCCCAACATTGAAGGAGAAAGAGAATATTTATAGCTGGAGAATTAGGCACGATTTTTGAAAGGTAGGGCCGATTCGGATTCGGATCAATTTCGAATTCTTCCTTCAAAAATTAAAAAAAAAACACTTTTTTTGGGACTTTGACCCATTCCAGAAGAGGAAAGGGCGAATGACGGCCGAGATTGATTACATCGTCCTTAGGGGGGTGGCGTGGCTTCATCTCGTGGCTCCAAGGACAGACAAACATGCATTTGCTTCTGCGCTCATACGAAACGGAAGTGATACGAATAATACGACAAGGAAGGCCGAATATTGGGTTGTACTCGCCAGACTATTGTCGTTTCTCGCATGGAGATGACGAGGCACTTTTCTTGGGATTCTAGTGCGTAGCCAAGGACAAAGTTAAACTTTTTTTGGTAATAAGAACATTGTTCTTGATTTCTTTGTGAAGGGGAAATTGGGTCGGGTCGGGCCGGCTAGCAAGAGCAGGTAGGCTGGGAATTTTGGGATTGTGGATTGGGCTGAAATTTCTGTAAGGAATTAAATTGGGTCAGATCTCTGGGGTTTGGGTTGGGTCTAAATTTGATATTAAGAGAAAGGTGGTGGGCTGGAAAGCCAAAGACTTGGTCTTAAAAAGGGTTGGGCTGAAATTCAAAAGGGACCTAAATTTTGTCCTTGGAATTAACAAATTAGCCAAACTATGTCTTGGCGAATTCCGCTAAAAATAAATAAATAAGACAAATTATTATAAGCTAATTAACAAGCTTCTCAATTTTAATGAAATAAAATAATCAACTTAATTGTAATATAACTAATCCAAAAATGTAGACTAATATACGACTAAACTAAGTAGTAAAGTATAAAATCTTTTGAGACGATTTTCAAATAATAATAAAATATACTAATTATCTACATGATTATGTAAATCATATATATTATGTAAAAAAATATAAAAGTGGTGAGATTAATTTAAAGTAACTTAAAACTTTTAAACTTTATAAAATCTAATTATTTTAAATCGTTTAATATTAAGAAACTCGTTAATTAATTCCTATCGAGGAGGGTCGTAGTTGGGTGTCAACACTTTGGAAGAAAATGGGTGATACATGATTTTAGTTCTGCAAAATAATTTTTGGTGATGTAGAATTAACAAAAAAAATAATATATTGTTGTCAAAATACATAGTAAAATAAGTAATAAATGAGAAATTATAAAAGAATGATAAAAGGTTTTAAATATAAATATAAAAAAAAATTCTTATAATATTTAATAAAAACTTATAATTAGACTCTAGGATTTTTTCTAAATAAGGTAAATAAAAAAAATTATTCGCAAATAATAAGAATATTTATAATTATTAACGATAAATAATATTTTAATATAATTAAAGTGTAAGAGAAAACGTTAAGTAAATTTTTGAAATAATTATAATGGAGGATGAATGGTTAGGTAATAAGTATATTTGGAATAATATCGCTATTAATTTTTCCCTTAATAAATTCTCTCCTATAATTTTACATTTTTTTAAAACTTATTTCAACGCTACTTTTTTATTCTCCCTTTTTTAATTTTATTTTTCATTTTTTTGTCTTTGCTTATTTAATTCCACTAAGAAAACAGTAACAATTAGCATCATATCTTAAGAGATTCAAATTAGCTCGTCTTTAAAATTTTTACTAATTTATATTTAAAAAAAGTAACAATTAGAATAGTATCTTAATATAATTAAGTTAGTTTGTCTTTAGCATTTTACTAATTTATGCAAAATGTTAAAAATAAATTCTCTTAACTAATTTTTCTTATATTTTTCATGATTCATATTTTTTTGAAAATTTAAAAATAACTTCATGATAATTTTGATTATCTTCCGCCGTTAAGTGTATCCACAAATACATTTTAATGTCTTAAAGAATTATTTTTAGTGCTAACTTTTATTAATGATTTTGCTTTTATAATTTCATATAAAAAAATAATTCAATCATTCTATTATCATCCTTATTAGAAGTAAAATAATTACTAAAATAGTCTTTGTCGATAGGTTTTGCATTACAAAATTAGTGTAGAGGAAAATTAAGCTAATTATAAAAATATATTTGGTTAGAAATATTTTTTTGATGTGCTTTTAAAATGTCACAAATTTAATCATTATGTAATTGGGGGTTATGAAGGTACAAAGTTAGAAGTTATAATAAGTTACTAATAAGTATTAATTAAGTATAGATGTTATGAAAGATGAAGAGGTGTGAGTTTATGATAAAAATAAATATATAAAAATAAGTGAAAAAGTAAAATAAAAATTACCATATTTTTCTAATAAACAAAAGATGTTTAAGTAAAATCCTCCACCATTTTTATGATTTAATTTTATTATATGAAATTTTTTTTTACCTTATTTAAAAAATTTCAAATTAATTAAAAGTCTCTAAATATTCTTCTACTGATAAATATTATTTTTAATAATTACTATTATTTTGAACAATATATATTTTTTCTCTTAGTTTATATTATAGGAGAAAAATCTATTAAGAAAAAAATTAATTAAGAAAAAATTTAAAAGGGACAGAAAATCAATAAGTTAACCAAAAGGAATGAAAAAAAATTTAAAATTTTCAAGAAAAGTAATGCTATGGATGTCATAAAATAAAATTAAAAAAAATTGTTGATTAAATTCTCAAAACCGTGAAGCAACGTTTTGGCTTATAAATAATTTCTCTATATAAATAATATAATTAAGAATGTAACGTTAAAATGTGTTTTGGCCATATTATTGTTATGTGATTGTGAGATACGAAATCGTAAGATGGATCGATTTATTTGATTCTTAGCTATATAACATGTTTGTATTTAATATTTAGTATTATACTTTATATTGAGATTTGAGATATTATATTTATTTATTAGTTATATTTAATATATATTTGTATAACAATTTTATAGCTAGTGAGGAGGAAGATATTGTTAGACGAAATTGAATATCAAATTAATAAAAATAAGATAAACTGCGATTTTTCAATTAACTAATTAAGTTGATTTAACCAATCAGCTCTTGTTGCATTGGAGGTTTGACTGGAGAATTATAAATTATCCTTACGATAATAACATAAAAAAGACATCAAATTATAGTTAGCTAATCAAGCAAAATAATAAAAATATTAGTCATAATTTGAAGAGGAAAGAAGGATCATGTTCTCAACATAACATAATTCGATTCTCCAAAATTTACAAATCAATTATTTTTTCCATAAAAGAATCATGATTTGTGTCATCAAAAATCCAAAAATAATAATAGTAATGACCATCATACATGTCTCAAAGTAGGTATTTATAGGTGTAATATTTTGGAGTTATACATTTTTATATTAAATTATTTGAAGGTTATGAATATGAACTATTAAGAGCTACATATATTACTAAAAAGTTAGAAGTTATATATATATTATTAAAAGGTTAGGAGTTATCTATATTATTAAATTAATTAAGATTTGAATTTATGTAATTGAAAAGGTATGAATTAAAAAGATGATTTTATAAAATAAAACAATTGAAGAAAATTAGAGAAAATGTCAAAAAAAAAAAAACCACACATAAAAAAAGAAGATAAATAGGATCCTTAGCCATTGAGAGGTGCCACATCATTACTTTTTTTTATCTAACTTTTTATATATATATATATATAT